>NC_134433.1:3040625-3344687 GCF_030867145.1 Opisthocomus hoazin
TGAAGTTTGAGGTGACAAGACAAGCAAGTAGCCCCATTCTCTGTGCCTCTGTGCGAGCAGTGCCATGGGCAGATGAGGCTGAGCAACAGCTTTCCAGGCTAGCCCCTTCTGGCTGCCAGCTATCTGCAGACTTTCGCACTTTCGGAGCAGGGCTGTGATAGGAGCCTAGCAGGGACACCACCATTCCCGGCATGCGTTTGAAGTTTCAAGCGGCAAGATAAGCAAGCAGCCCCATTCTCTGTGCCTCTATGCAAACAGTGCCATGGGCAGATGAGGCTGAGCAACAGCTTTCCAGGCTAGCCCCTTCTGGCTGCCAGCTATCTGCAGACGTTCGCACTTTCGGAGCAGGGCTGCGAAAGGAGCCTGGCTGGGACACCAACTTTCCCAGGCTACGTTTGAAGTTTGAGGTGGCAAGACAAGCAAGCAGCCCCATTCTCTGTGCTTCTGTGCGAGCACTGCCATGGGCAGATGAGGCTGAGCAACAGCTTTCCAGGCTAGCCCCTTCTGGCTGCCAGCTATCTGCAGACGTTCGCACTTTCGGAGCAGGGCTGCGAAAGGAGCCTGGCTGGGACACCAACTTTCCCAGGCTACGTTTGAAGTTTGAGGTGGCAAGACAAGCAAGCAGCCCCATTCTCTGTGCCTCCGTGCGAGCACTGCCATAAGCAGATGAGGCTGAGCAACAGCTTTCCAGGCTAGCCCCTTCTGCCTGCCAGCTATCTGCAGACTTTCGCACTTTCGGAGCAGGGCTGTGATAGGAGCCTAGCAGGGACACCACCATTCCCGGCATGCGTTTGAAGTTTCAAGCGGCAAGATAAGCAAGCAGCCCCATTCTCTGTGCCTCTATGCAAACAGTGCCATGGGCAGATGAGGCTGAGCAACAGCTTTCCAGGCTAGCCCCTTCTGGCTGCCAGCTATCTGCAGACTTTCGCACTTTCGGAGCAGGGCTGTGATAGGAGCCTAGCAGGGACACCACCATTCCCGGCATGCGTTTGAAGTTTCAAGCGGCAAGACAAGCAAGCAGCCCCATTCTCTGTGCCTCTGTGCGAGCACTGCAGATGAGCACAGGCAGATGAGGCTGAGCAACAGCTTTCCAGGCTAGCACCTTCTGGCTGCCAGCTATCTGCAGACGTTCGCACTTTCGGAGCAGGGCTGCGAAAGGAGCCTGGCAGGGACACCAACTTTCCCAGGCTACGTTTGAAGTTTGAGGTGGCAAGACAAGCAAGCAGCCCCATTCTCTGTGCCTCTATGCAAACAGTGCCATGGGCAGATGAGGCTGAGCAACAGCTTTCCAGGCTAGCCCCTTCTGGCTGCCAGCTATCTGCAGACGTTCGCACTTTCGGAGCAGGGCTGCGAAAGGAGCCTGGCTGGGACACCAACTTTCCCAGGCTACGTTTGAAGTTTGAGGTGGCAAGACAAGCAATCAGCTATACTCTCTGTGCCTCTGTGCGAGCACTGCCATGGGCAGATGAGGCTGAGCAACAGCTTTCCAGGCTAGCCTCTTCTGCCTGCCAGCTATCTGCAGACATTCGCACTTTCGGAGCATGGCTGCGAAAGGAGCCTGGCAGGGACACCACCATTCCCAGCATGCGTTTGAAGTTTGAGGTGGCAAGACAAGCAAGCAGCCCCATTCTCTGTGCCTCTGTGCGAGCACTGCCATGGGCAGATGAGGCTGAGCAACAGCTTTCCAGGCTAGCCCCTTCTGGCTGCCAGCTATCTGCAGACGTTCGCATTTCAAGAGCAGGGCTGAGATAGGAGTCTAGCAGGTACACCATCTTTCCCAGGCTACGTTTGAAGTTTGAGGTGGCAAGACAAGCAAGCAGCCCCATTCTCTGTGCCTCTGTGCGAGCACTGCCATGGGCAGATGAGGCTGAGCAACAGCTTTCCAGGTTAGCCTCTTCTGGCTGCCAGCTATCTGCAGACATTCGCATTTTCGGAGCAGGGCTAGGAATGGTGCCTGGCAGACACACCCGCCTATCCCAGGCTACGTTTGAAGTTTGAGATGGCAAGATAAGCAAGCAGCCCCATTCTCTGTGCCTCTATGCAAACAGTGCCATGGACAGATGAGGCTGAGCAACAGCTTTCCAGGCTAGCCCCTTCTGGCTGCCAGCTATCTGCAGACGTTCGCATTTTCGGAGCAGGGCTGCGAAAGGAGCCTAGCAGGTACACCATCTTTCCCAGGCTACGTTTGAAGTTTGAGGTGGCAAGACAAGCAAGCAGCCCCATTCTCTGTGCCTCTGTGCGAGCACTGCCATGGGCAGATGAGGCTGAGCAACAGCTTTCCAGGCTAGCCCCTTCTGGCTGCCAGCTATCTGCAGACGTTCGCACTTTCGGAGCAGGGCTGCGAAAGGAGCCTGGATGGGACACCACCATTCCCAGCATGCGTTTGAAGTTTGAGGTGGCAAGACAAGCAAGCAGCCCCATTCTCTGTGCCTCTGTGCGAGCACTGCCATGGGCAGATGAGGCTGAGCAACAGCTTTCCAGGCTAGCACCTTCTGGCTGCCAGCTATCTGCAGACGTTCGCACTTTCGGAGCACTGCTGCGGAAGGAGCCTAGCAGGTACACAATCTTTCCCAGGCTACGTTTTAAGTTTGAGGTGGCAAGACAAGCAAGCAGCCCCATTCTCTGTGCCTCTGTGCGAGCACTGCCATGGGCAGATGAGGCTGAGCAACAGCTTTCCAGGCTAGCCCCTTCTGCCTGCCAGCTATCTGCAGACGTTCGCACTTTCGGAGCAGGGTTGCGAAAGGAGCCTGGCTGGGACACCAACTTTCCCAGGCTACGTTTGAAGTTTGAGGTGGCAAGACAAGCAAGCAGCCCCATTCTCTGTGCCTCCGTGCGAGCAGTGCCATAAGCAGATGAGGCTGAGCAACAGCTTTCCAGGCTAGCCCCTTCTGCCTGCCAGCTATCTGCAGACATTCGCATTTTCGGAGCAGGGCTAGGAATGGAGCCTGGCAGGCACCCCCTCCAATCCCAGGCTACGTTTGAAGTTTGAGGTGGCAGGAAAAGCAAGCAGCCCCATTCTCTGTATCTCTGTGCGAGCACTGCCATGGACAGATGAGGCTGAGAAACAGCTTTCCAGGCTAGCACCTTCTGGCTGCCAGCTATCTGCAGACGTTCGCACTTCAAGAGCAGGGCTGCGAAAGGAGCCTAGCAGGTACACCAACTTTCCCAGGCTACTTTTGAAGTTTCAGGTGGCAAGACAAGCAAGCAGCCCCATTCTCTGTGCCTCTGTGCGAGCACTGCAGATGGGCACAGGCAGATGAGGCTGAGCAATAGCTTTCCAGGCTAGCACCTTCTGGCTGCCAGCTATCTGCAGACGTTCGCACTTTTGGAGCACTGCTGCGGAAGGAGCCTAGCAGGTACACCAACTTTCCCAGGCTACGTTTGAAGTTTGAGGTGGCAAGACAAGCAAGCAGCCCCATTCTCTGTGCCTCTATGCAAACAGTGCCATGGACAGATGAGGCTGAGCAACAGCTTTCCAGGCTAGCCCCTTCTGGCTGCCAGCTATCTGCAGACGTTCGCACTTTCGGAGCAGGGCTGCGAAAGGAGCCTGGCTGGGACACCAACTTTCCCAAACTACGTTTGAAGTTTGAGGTGGCAAGACAAGCAAGTAGCCCCATTCTCTGTGCCTCTGTGCGAGCAGTGCCATGGGCAGATGAGGCTGAGCAACAGCTTTCCAGGCTAGCCCCTTCTGGCTGCCAGCTATCTGCAGACTTTCGCACTTTCGGAGCAGGGCTGTGATAGGAGCCTAGCAGGGACACCACCATTCCCGGCATGCGTTTGAAGTTTCAAGCGGCAAGATAAGCAAGCAGCCCCATTCTCTGTGCCTCTATGCAAACAGTGCCATGGGCAGATGAGGCTGAGCAACAGCTTTCCAGGCTAGCCCCTTCTGGCTGCCAGCTATCTGCAGACGTTCGCACTTTCGGAGCAGGGCTGCGAAAGGAGCCTGGCTGGGACACCAACTTTCCCAGGCTACGTTTGAAGTTTGACGTGGCAAGACAAGCAAGCAGCCCCATTCTCTGTGCTTCTGTGCGAGCACTGCCATGGGCAGATGAGGCTGAGCAACAGCTTTCCAGGCTAGCCCCTTCTGGCTGCCAGCTATCTGCAGACGTTCGCACTTTCGGAGCAGGGCTAGGAATGGAGCCTGGCAGGCACCCCCTCCAATCCCAGGCTACATTTGAGGTTTGAGGTGGCAGGAAAAGCAAGCAGCCCCATTCTCTGTACCTCTGTGCGAGCACTGCCATGGACAGATGAGGCTGAGCAACAGCTTTCCAGGCTAGCACCTTCTGGCTGCCAGCTATCTGCAGACGTTCGCACTTTTGGAGCAGGGCTGCGAAAGGAGCCTGGCAGGTACACCAACTTTCCCAGGCTACGTTTGAAGTTTCAGGTGGCAAGACAAGCAAGCAGCCCCATTCTCTGTGCCTCTGTGCGAGCACTGCAGATGAGCACAGGCAGATGAGGCTGAGCAAAAGCTTTCCAGGCTAGCACCTTCTGGCTGCCAGCTATCTGCAGACGTTCGCACTTTCGGAGCAGGGCTGCGAAAGGAGCCTGGCAGGGACACCAACTTTCCCAGGCTACGTTTGAAGTTTGAGGTGGCAAGACAAGCAAGCAGCCCCATTCTCTGTGCCTCTATGCAAACAGTGCCATGGGCAGATGAGGCTGAGCAACAGCTTTCCAGGCTAGCCCCTTCTGGCTGCCAGCTATCTGCAGACGTTCGCACTTTCGGAGCAGGGCTGCGAAAGGAGCCTGGCTGGGACACCACCTTTCCCAGGCTACGTTTGAAGTTTGAGGTGGCAAGACAAGCAATCAGCTATACTCTCTGTGCCTCTGTGCGAGCACTGCCATGGGCAGATGAGGCTGAGCAACAGCTTTCCAGGCTAGCCTCTTCTGCCTGCCAGCTATCTGCAGACATTCGCACTTTCGGAGCATGGCTGCGAAAGGAGCCTGGCAGGGACACCACCATTCCCAGCATGCGTTTGAAGTTTGAGGTGGCAAGACAAGCAAGCAGCCCCATTCTCTGTGCCTCTGTGCGAGCAGTGCCATGGTCAGATGAGGCTGAGCAACAGCTTTCCAGGCTAGCCCCTTCTGGCTGCCAGCTATCTGCAGACGTTCGCATTTCAAGAGCAGGGCTGAGATAGGAGTCTAGCAGGTACACCATCTTTCCCAGGCTACGTTTGAACTTTGAGATGGCAAGACAAGCAAGCAGCCCCATTCTCTGAGCCTTTGTGCGAGCAGTGCCATGGGCAGATGAGGGTGAGCAACAGCTTTCCAGGCTAGCACCTTCTGGCTGCCAGCTATCTGCAGACGTTCGCACTTTCGGAGCACTGCTGCGGAAGGAGCCTAGCAGGTACACAATCTTTCCCAGGCTACGTTTGAAGTTTGAGGTGGCAAGACAAGCAAGCAGCCCCATTCTCTGTGCCTCCGTGCGAGCAGTGCCATAAGCAGATGAGGCTGAGCAACAGCTTTCCAGGCTAGCCCCTTCTGCCTGCCAGCTATCTGCAGACATTCGCATTTTCGGAGCAGGGCTAGGAATGGAGCCTGGCAGGCACCCCCTCCAATCCCAGGCTACGTTTGAAGTTTGAGGTGGCAGGAAAAGCAAGCAGCCCCATTCTCTGTATCTCTGTGCGAGCACTGCCATGGACAGATGAGGCTGAGAAACAGCTTTCCAGGCTAGCACCTTCTGGCTGCCAGCTATCTGCAGACGTTCGCACTTCAAGAGCAGGGCTGCGAAAGGAGCCTAGCAGGTACACCAACTTTCCCAGGCTACTTTTGAAGTTTCAGGTGGCAAGACAAGCAAGCAGCCCCATTCTCTGTGCTTCTGTGCGAGCACTGCAGATGGGCACAGGCAGATGAGGCTGAGCAATAGCTTTCCAGGCTAGCACCTTCTGGCTGCCAGCTATCTGCAGACGTTCGCACTTTTGGAGCACTGCTGCGGAAGGAGCCTAGCAGGTACACCAACTTTCCCAGGCTACGTTTGAAGTTTGAGGTGGCAAGACAAGCAAGCAGCCCCATTCTCTGTGCCTCTATGCAAACACTGCCATGGACAGATGAGGCTGAGCAACAGCTTTCCAGGCTAGCCCCTTCTGGCTGCCAGCTATCTGCAGACGTTCGCACTTTCGGAGCAGGGCTGCGAAAGGAGCCTGGCTGGGACACCAACTTTCCCAGGCTACGTTTGAAGTTTGAGGTGACAAGACAAGCAAGTAGCCCCATTCTCTGTGCCTCTGTGCGAGCAGTGCCATGGGCAGATGAGGCTGAGCAACAGCTTTCCAGGCTAGCCCCTTCTGGCTGCCAGCTATCTGCAGACTTTCGCACTTTCGGAGCAGGGCTGTGATAGGAGCCTAGCAGGGACACCACCATTCCCGGCATGCGTTTGAAGTTTCAAGCGGCAAGATAAGCAAGCAGCCCCATTCTCTGTGCCTCTATGCAAACAGTGCCATGGGCAGATGAGGCTGAGCAACAGCTTTCCAGGCTAGCCCCTTCTGGCTGCCAGCTATCTGCAGACGTTCGCACTTTCGGAGCAGGGCTGCGAAAGGAGCCTGGCTGGGACACCAACTTTCCCAGGCTACGTTTGAAGTTTGAGGTGGCAAGACAAGCAAGCAGCCCCATTCTCTGTGCTTCTGTGCGAGCACTGCCATGGGCAGATGAGGCTGAGCAACAGCTTTCCAGGCTAGCCCCTTCTGGCTGCCAGCTATCTGCAGACATTCGCACTTTCGGAGCAGGGCTGCGAAAGGAGCCTGGCTGGGACACCAACTTTCCCAGGCTACGTTTGAAGTTTGAGGTGGCAAGACAAGCAAGCAGCCCCATTCTCTGTGCCTCCGTGCGAGCACTGCCATAAGCAGATGAGGCTGAGCAACAGCTTTCCAGGCTAGCACCTTCTGGCTGCCAGCTATCTGCAGACGTTCGCACTTTCGGAGCAGGGCTGCGAAAGGAGCCTAGCAGGTACACCAACTTTCCCAGGCTACGTTTGAAGTTTCAGGTGGCAAGACAAGCAAGCAGCCCCATTCTCTGTGCCTCTGTGCGAGCACTGCAGATGAGCACAGGCAGATGAGGCTGAGCAACAGCTTTCCAGGCTAGCACCTTCTGGCTGCCAGCTATCTGCAGACGTTCGCACTTTCGGAGCAGGGTTGTGAAAGGAGCCTGGCAGGGACACCAACTTTCCCAGGCTACGTTTGAAGTTTGAGGTGGCAAGACAAGCAATCAGCTATACTCTCTGTGCCTCTGTGCGAGCACTGCCATGGGCAGATGAGGCTGAGCAACAGCTTTCCAGGCTAGCCTCTTCTGCCTGCCAGCTATCTGCAGACATTCGCACTTTCGGAGCATGGCTGCGAAAGGAGCCTGGCAGGGACACCACCATTCCCAGCATGCGTTTGAAGTTTGAGGTGGCAAGACAAGCAAGCAGCCCCATTCTCTGTGCCTCTGTGCGAGCAGTGCCATGGTCAGATGAGGCTGAGCAACAGCTTTCCAGGCTAGCCCCTTCTGGCTGCCAGCTATCTGCAGACGTTCGCATTTCAAGAGCAGGGCTGAGATAGGAGTCTAGCAGGTACACCATCTTTCCCAGGCTACGTTTGAAGTTTGAGGTGGCAAGACAAGCAAGCAGCCCCATTCTCTGTGCCTCTGTGCGAGCACTGCCATGGGCAGATGAGGCTGAGCAACAGCTTTCCAGGTTAGCCTCTTCTGGCTGCCAGCTATCTGCAGACATTCGCATTTTCGGAGCAGGGCTAGGAATGGTGCCTGGCAGACACACCCGCCAATCCCAGGCTACGTTTGAAGTTTGAGATGGCAAGATAAGCAAGCAGCCCCATTCTCTGTGCCTCTATGCAAACAGTGCCATGGACAGATGAGGCTGAGCAACAGCTTTCCAGGCTAGCCCCTTCTGGCTGCCAGCTATCTGCAGACGTTCGCATTTTCGGAGCAGGGCTGCGAAAGGAGCCTAGCAGGTACACCATCTTTCCCAGGCTACGTTTGAAGTTTGAGGTGGCAAGACAAGCAAGCAGCCCCATTCTCTGTGCCTCTGTGCGAGCAGTGCCCTGGGCAGATGAGGCTGAGCAACAGCTTTCCAGGCTAGCGCCTTCTGGCTGCCAGCTATCTGCAGACGTTCGCACTTTTGGAGCAGGGCTGCGGAAGGAGCCTGGCAGGGACACCATCTTTCCCAGGCTACGTTTGAAGTTTGAGGTGGCAAGACAAGCAAGCAGCCCCATTCTCTGTGCCTCTGTGCGAGCACTGCCATGGGCAGATGAGGCTGAGCAACAGCTTTCCAGGCTAGCCCCTTCTGACTGCCAGCTATCTGCAGACCTTCGCACTTTCGGAGCAGGGCTGCGAAAGGAGCCTGGCTGGGACACCAACTTTCCCAGGCTACGTTTGAAGTTTGAGGTGGCAAGACAAGCAAGCAGCCCCATTCTCTGTGCCTCTGTGCGAGCACTGCCATGGGCAGATGAGGCTGAGCAACAGCTTTCCAGGATAGCCCCTTCTGGCTGCCAGCTATCTGCAGACGTTCGCATTTTCGGAGCAGGGCTGCGAAAGGAGCCTAGCAGGTACACCATCTTTCCCAGGTTACGTTTGAAGTTTGAGGTGGCAAGACAAGCAAGCAGCCCCATTCTCTGTGCCTCTGTGTGAGCACTGCCATGGGCAGATGAGGCTGAGCAACAGCTTTCCAGGCTAGCCTCTTCTGCCTGCCAGCTATCTGCAGACGTTCGCACTTTCGGAGCATGGCTGCGAAAGGACCCTGGCAGGGACACCACCATTCCCAGCATGCGTTTGAAGTTTGAGGTGGCAAGACAAGCAAGCAGCGCCATTCTCTGTGCCTCTGTGCGAGCACTGCCATGGGCTGAGGAGGCTGAGCAACAGCTTTCCAGGCTAGCCCCTTCTGGCTGCCAGCTATCTGCAGACTTTCGCACTTTCGGAGCAGGGCTGTGATAGGAGCCTAGCAGGGACACCACCATTCCCGGCATGCGTTTGAAGTTTCAAGCGGCAAGATAAGCAAGCAGCCCCATTCTCTGTGCCTCTATGCAAACAGTGCCATGGGCAGATGAGGCTGAGCAACAGCTTTCCAGGCTAGCCCCTTCTGGCTGCCAGCTATCTGCAGACGTTCGCACTTTCGGAGCAGGGCTGCGAAAGGAGCCTGGCTGGGACACCAACTTTCCCAGGCTACGTTTGAAGTTTGACGTGGCAAGACAAGCAAGCAGCCCCATTCTCTGTGCTTCTGTGCGAGCACTGCCATAAGCAGATGAGGCTGAGCAACAGCTTTCCAGGCTAGCCCCTTCTGCCTGCCAGCTATCTGCAGACATTCGCATTTTCGGAGCAGGGCTAGGAATGGAGCCTGTCAGGCACCCCCTCCAATCCTAGGCTACATTTGAGGTTTGAGGTGGCAGGAAAAGCAAGCAGCCCCATTCTCTGTACCTCTGTGCGAGCACTGCCATGGACAGATGAGGCTGAGCAACAGCTTTCCAGGCTAGCCTCTTCTGCCTGCCAGCTATCTGCAGACATTCGCACTTTCGGAGCATGGCTGCGAAAGGAGCCTGGCAGGGACACCACCATTCCCAGCATGCGTTTGAAGTTTGAGGTGGCAAGACAAGCAAGCAGCCCCATTCTCTGTGCCTCTGTGCGAGCACTGCCATGGGCAGATGAGGCTGAGCAACAGCTTTCCAGGCTAGCCCCTTCTGGCTGCCAGCTATCTGCAGACGTTCGCATTTCAAGAGCAGGGCTGAGATAGGAGTCTAGCAGGTACACCATCTTTCCCAGGATACGTTTGAAGTTTGAGGTGGCAAGACAAGCAAGCAGCCCCATTCTCTGTGCCTCTGTGCGAGCACTGCCATGGGCAGATGAGGCTGAGCAACAGCTTTCCAGGTTAGCCTCTTCTGGCTGCCAGCTATCTGCAGACATTCGCATTTTCGGAGCAGGGCTAGGAATGGTGCCTGGCAGACACAACCGCCAATCCCAGGCTACGTTTGAAGTTTGAGATGGCAAGACAAGCAAGCAGCCCCATTCTCTGTGCCTCTATGCAAACAGTGCCATGGACAGATGAGGCTGAGCAACAGCTTTCCAGGCTAGCCCCTTCTGGCTGCCAGCTATCTGCAGACGTTCGCATTTTCGGAGCAGGGCTGCGAAAGGAGCCTAGCAGGTACACCATCTTTCCCAGGCTACGTTTGAAGTTTGAGGTGGCAAGACAAGCAAGCAGCCCCATTCTCTGTGCCTCTGTGCGAGCAGTGCCATGGGCAGATGAGGCTGAGCAACAGCTTTCCAGGCTAGCACCTTCTGGCTGCCAGCTATCTGCAGACGTTCGCACTTTTGGAGCAGGGCTGCGGAAGGAGCCTGGCAGGGACACCATCTTTCCCAGGCTACGTTTGAAGTTTGAGGTGGTAAGACAAGCAAGCAGCCCCATTCTCTGTGCCTCTGTGCGAGCACTGCCATGGACAGATGAGGCTGAGCAACAGCTTTCCAGGCTAGCCCCTTCTGGCTGCCAGCTATCTGCAGACCTTCGCACTTTCGGAGCAGGGCTGCGAAAGGAGCCTGGCTGGGACACCAACTTTCCCAGGCTACGTTTGAAGTTTGAGGTGGCAAGACAAGCAAGCAGCCCCATTCTCTGTGCCTCTGTGCGAGCACTGCCATGGGCAGATGAGGCTGAGCAACAGCTTTCCAGGATAGCACCTTCTGGCTGCCAGCTATCTGCAGACGTTCGCATTTCAAGAGCAGTGCTGCGAAAGGAGCCTAGCAGGTACACCATCTTTCCCAGGTTACGTTTGAAGTTTGAGGTGGCAAGACAAGCAAGCAGCGCCATTCTCTGTGCCTCTGTGCGAGCACTGCCATGGGCAGAGGAGGCTGAGCAACAGCTTTCCAGGCTAGCCCCTTCTGGCTGCCAGCTATCTGCAGACGTTCGCACTTTCGGAGCAGGGCTGCGAAAGGAGCCTGGCTGGGACACCAACTTTCCCAGGCTACGTTTGAAGTTTGAGGTGGCAAGACAAGCAAGCAGCCCCATTCTCTGTGCCTCTGTGCGAGCACTGCCATGGGCAGATGAGGCTGAGCAACAGCTTTCCAGGCTAGCCTCTTCTGCCTGCCAGCTATCTGCAGACATTCGCACTTTCGGAGCAGGGCTGCGAAAGGAGCCTGGCAGGGACACCACCATTCCCAGCATGCGTTTGAAGTTTGAGGTGGCAAGACAAGCAAGCAGCCCCATTCTCTGTGCCTCTGTGCGAGCACTGCCATGGGCAGATGAGGCTGAGCAACAGCTTTCCAGGCTAGCCTCTTCTGGCTGCCAGCTATCTGCAGACATTCGCATTTTCGGAGCAGGGCTAGGAATTGTGCCTGGCAGGCACACCATCCAATCCCAGTCTACGTTTGAAGTTTGAGATGGCAAGATAAGCAAGCAGCCCCATTCTCTGTGCCTCTATGCAAACAGTGCCATGGACAGATGAGGCTGAGCAACAGCTTTCCAGGCTAGCCCCTTCTGGCTGCCAGCTATCTGCAGACGTTCGCATTTTCGGAGCAGGGCTGCGAAAGGAGCCTAGCAGGTACACCATCTTTCCCAGGCTACGTTTGAAGTTTGAGGTGGCAAGACAAGCAAGCAGCCCCATTCTCTGTGCCTCTGTGCGAGCAGTGCCATGGGCAGATGAGGCTGAGCAACAGCTTTCCAGGCTAGCGCCTTCTGGCTGCCAGCTATCTGCAGACGTTCGCACTTTTGGAGCAGGGCTGCGGAAGGAGCCTGGCTGGGACACCACCATTCCCAGCATGCGTTTGAAGTTCAAGTGGCAAGACAAGCAAGCAGCCCCATTCTCTGTGCCTCTGTGCGAACAGTGCCATGGGCAGATGAGGCTGAGCAACAGCTTTCCAGGCTAGCCCCTTCTGGCTGCCAGCTATCTGCAGACGTTCGCACTTTCGGAGCAGGGCTGCGAAAGGAGCCTAGCAGGTACACCATCTTTCCCAGGCTACGTTTGAAGTTTGAGGTGGCAAGACAAGCAAGTAGCCCCATTCTCTGTGCCTCTGTGCGAGCAGTGCCATGGGCAGATGAGGCTGAGCAACAGCTTTCCAGGCTAGCCCCTTCTGCCTGCCAGCTATCTGCAGACGTTCGCAATTTCGGAGCAGGGCTGCGAAAGGAGCCTGGCTGGGACACCAACTTTCCCAGGCTACGTTTGAAGTTTGAGGTGGCAAGACAATCAAGTAGCCCCATTCTCTGTGCCTCTGTGCGAGCACTGCCATGGGCAGATGAGGCTGAGCAACAGCTTTCCAGGCTAGCCCCTTCTGGCTGCCAGATATCTGCAGACGTTCGCACTTTCGGAGCAGGGCTGTGATAGGAGCCTGGCAGGGACACCACCATTCCCAGCATGCGTTTGAAGTTTCAAGCGGCAAGATAAGCAAGCAGCCCCATTCTCTGTGCCTCTATGCGAACAGTGCCATGGGCAGATGAGGCTGAGCAACAGCTTTCCAGGCTAGCACCTTCTGGCTGCCAGCTATCTGCAGACTTTCGCACATTCGGAGCAGAGCTGCGAAAGGAGCCTGGCAGGGACACCAACTTTCCCAGGCTACGTTTGAAGTTTGAGGTGGCAAGACAAGCAAGCAGCCCCATTCTCTGTGCCTCTATGCAAACAGTGCCATGGGCAGATGAGGCTGAGCAACAGCTTTCCAGGCTAGCCCCTTCTGGCTGCCAGCTATCTGCAGACGTTCGCACTTTCGGAGCAGGGCTGCGAAAGGAGCCTGGCTGGGACACCAACTTTCCCCGGCTACGTTTGAAGTTTGAGGTGGCAAGACAAGCAATAAGCTATACTCTCTGTGCCTCTGTGCGAGCACTGCCATGGGCAGATGAGGCTGAGCAACAGCTTTCCAGGCTAGCCTCTTCTGCCTGCCAGCTATCTGCAGACATTCGCACTTTCGGAGCATGGCTGCGAAAGGAGCCTGGCAGGGACACCACCATTCCCAGCATGCGTTTGAAGTTTGAGGTGGCAAGACAAGCAAGCAGCCCCATTCTCTGTGCCTCTGTGCGAGCACTGCCATGGGCAGATGAGGCTGAGCAACAGCTTTCCAGGTTAGCCTCTTCTGGCTGCCAGCTATCTGCAGACGTTCGCATTTCAAGAGCAGGGCTGAGATAGGAGTCTAGCAGGCACACCCGCCAATCCCAGGCTACGTTTGAAGTTTGAGATGGCAAGATAAGCAAGCAGCCCCATTCTCTGTGCCTCTATGCAAACAGTGCCATGGACAGATGAGGCTGAGCAACAGCTTTCCAGGATAGCCCCTTCTGGCTGCCAGCTATCTGCAGACGTTCGCATTTTCGGAGCAGGGCTGCGAAAGGAGCCTAGCAGGTACACCATCTTTCCCAGGATACGTTTGAAGTTTGAGGTGGCAAGACAAGCAAGCAGCCCCATTCTCTGTGCCTCTGTGCGAGCAGTGCCATGGGCAGATGAGGCTGAGCAACAGCTTTCCAGGCTAGCGCCTTCTGGCTGCCAGCTATCTGCAGACGTTCGCACTTTTGGAGCAGGGCTGCGGAAGGAGCCTGGCAGGGACACCATCTTTCCCAGGCTACGTTTGAAGTTTGAGGTGGCAAGACAAGCAAGCAGCCCCATTCTCTGTGCCTCTGTGCGAGCACTGCCATGGGCAGATGAGGCTGAGCAACAGCTTTCCAGGCTAGCCCCTTCTGGCTGCCAGCTATCTGCAGACGTTCGCACTTTCGGAGCAGGGCTGCGAAAGGAGCCTGGCTGGGACACCAACTTTCCCAGGCTACGTTTGAAGTTTGAGGTGGCAAGACAAGCAAGCAGCCCCATTCTCTGTGCCTCTGTGCGAGCACTGCCATGGGCAGATGAGGCTGAGCAACAGCTTTCCAGGATAGCCCCTTCTGGCTGCCAGCTATCTGCAGACGTTCGCATTTCAAGAGCAGGGCTGAGATAGGAGCCTGGCAGGTACACCAACTTTCCCAGGCTACGTTTGAAGTTTGAGGTGGCAAGACAAGCAAGCAGCCCCATTCTCTGTGCCTCTGTGCGAGCACTGCCATGGGCAGATGAGGCTGAGCAACAGCTTTCCAGGCTAGCCTCTTCTGCCTGCCAGCTATCTGCAGACATTCGCACTTTCGGAGCAGGGCTGCGAAAGGAGCCTGGCAGGGACACCACCATTCCCAGCATGCGTTTGAAGTTTGAGGTGGCAAGACAAGCAAGCAGCCCCATTCTCTGTGCCTCTGTGCGAGCAGTGCCATGGTCAGATGAGGCTGAGCAACAGCTTTCCAGGCTAGCCCCTTCTGGCTGCCAGCTATCTGCAGACGTTCGCATTTCAAGAGCAGGGCTGAGATAGGAGTCTAGCAGGTACACCATCTTTCCCAGGCTACGTTTGAAGTTTGAGGTGGCAAGACAAGCAAGCAGCCCCATTCTCTGTGCCTCTGTGCGAGCACTGCCATGGGCAGATGAGGCTGAGCAACAGCTTTCCAGGTTAGCCTCTTCTGGCTGCCAGCTATCTGCAGACATTCGCATTTTCGGAGCAGGGCTAGGAATGGTGCCTGGCAGGCACACCCGCCAATCCCAGGCTACGTTTGAAGTTTGAGATGGCAAGATAAGCAAGCAGCCCCATTCTCTGTGCCTCTATGCAAACAGTGCCATGGACAGATGAGGCTGAGCAACAGCTTTCCAGGCTAGCCCCTTCTGGCTGCCAGCTATCTGCAGACGTTCGCATTTTCGGAGCAGGGCTGCGAAAGGAGCCTAGAAGGTACACCAACTTTCCCAGGCTACGTTTGAAGTTTGAGGTGGCAAGACAAGCAAGCAGCCCCATTCTCTGTGCCTCTGTGCGAGCAGTGCCATGGGCAGATGAGGCTGAGCAACAGCTTTCCAGGCTAGCGCCTTCTGGCTGCCAGCTATCTGCAGACGTTCGCACTTTTGGAGCAGGGCTGCGGAAGGAGCCTGGCAGGGACACCATCTTTCCCAGGCTACGTTTGAAGTTTGAGGTGGCAAGACAAGCAAGCAGCCCCATTCTCTGTGCCTCTGTGCGAGCACTGCCATGGGCAGATGAGGCTGAGCAACAGCTTTCCAGGCTAGCCCCTTCTGGCTGCCAGCTATCTGCAGACGTTCGCACTTTCGGAGCAGGGCTGCGAAAGGAGCCTGGCTGGGACACCAACTTTCCCAGGCTACGTTTGAAGTTTGAGGTGGCAAGACAAGCAAGCAGCCCCATTCTCTGTGCCTCTGTGCGAGCACTGCCATGGGCAGATGAGGCTGAGCAACAGCTTTCCAGGCTAGCCCCTTCTGGCTGCCAGCTATCTGCAGACGTTCGCACTTTCGGAGCAGGGCTGCGAAAGGAGCCTGGCTGGGACACCAACTTTCCCAGGCTACGTTTGAAGTTTGAGGTGGCAAGACAAGCAAGCAGCCCCATTCTCTGTGCCTCTGTGCGAGCACTGCCATGGGCAGATGAGGCTGAGCAACAGCTTTCCAGGCTAGCCTCTTCTGCCTGCCAGCTATCTGCAGACATTCGCACTTTCGGAGCAGGGCTGCGAAAGGAGCCTGGCAGGGACACCACCATTCCCAGCATGCGTTTGAAGTTTGAGGTGGCAAGACAAGCAAGCAGCCCCATTCTCTGTGCCTCTGTGCGAGCAGTGCCATGGGCAGATGAGGCTGAGCAACAGCTTTCCAGGCTAGCCTCTTCTGGCTGCCAGCTATCTGCAGACATTCGCATTTTCGGAGCAGGGCTAGGAATTGTGCCTGGCAGGCACACCATCCAATCCCAGTCTACGTTTGAAGTTTGAGATGGCAAGATAAGCAAGCAGCCCCATTCTCTGTGCCTCTATGCAAACAGTGCCATGGACAGATGAGGCTGAGCAACAGCTTTCCAGGCTAGCCCCTTCTGGCTGCCAGCTATCTGCAGACGTTCGCATTTTCGGAGCAGGGCTGCGAAAGGAGCCTAGCAGGTACACCATCTTTCCCAGGCTACGTTTGAAGTTTGAGGTGGCAAGACAAGCAAGCAGCCCCATTCTCTGTGCCTCTGTGCGAGCAGTGCCATGGGCAGATGAGGCTGAGCAACAGCTTTCCAGGCTAGCGCCTTCTGGCTGCCAGCTATCTGCAGACGTTCGCACTTTTGGAGCAGGGCTGCGGAAGGAGCCTGGCTGGGACACCACCATTCC
The DNA here is from genome assembly GCF_030867145.1 of Opisthocomus hoazin. NCBI lineage: Eukaryota > Metazoa > Chordata > Aves > Opisthocomiformes > Opisthocomidae > Opisthocomus > Opisthocomus hoazin. The sequence goes on from NC_134433.1 coordinate 3,056,698, forward strand.
CAGCATGCGTTTGAAGTTCAAGTGGCAAGACAAGCAAGCAGCCCCATTCTCTGTGCCTCTGTGCGAACAGTGCCATGGGCAGATGAGGCTGAGCAACAGCTTTCCAGGCTAGCCCCTTCTGGCTGCCAGCTATCTGCAGACGTTCGCACTTTCGGAGCAGGGCTGCGAAAGGAGCCTAGCAGGTACACCATCTTTCCCAGGCTACGTTTGAAGTTTGAGGTGGCAAGACAAGCAAGTAGCCCCATTCTCTGTGCCTCTGTGCGAGCAGTGCCATGGGCAGATGAGGCTGAGCAACAGCTTTCCAGGCTAGCCCCTTCTGGCTGCCAGCTATCTGCAGACGTTCGCATTTCAAGAGCAGGGCTGAGATAGGAGCCTGGCAGGTACACCAACTTTCCCAGGCTACGTTTGAAGTTTGAGGTGGCAAGACAAGCAAGCAGCCCCATTCTCTGTGCCTCTGTGCGAGCACTGCCATGGGCAGATGAGGCTGAGCAACAGCTTTCCAGGCTAGCCTCTTCTGGCTGCCAGCTATCTGCAGACGTTCGCACTTTCGGAGCAGGGCTGCGAAAGGAGCCTGGCTGGGACACCAACTTTCCCAGGCTACGTTTGAAGTTTGAGGTGGCAAGACAATCAAGTAGCCCCATTCTCTGTGCCTCTGTGCGAGCACTGCCATGGGCAGATGAGGCTGAGCAACAGCTTTCCAGGCTAGCCCCTTCTGGCTGCCAGATATCTGCAGACGTTCGCACTTTCGGAGCAGGGCTGTGATAGGAGCCTGGCAGGGACACCACCATTCCCAGCATGCGTTTGAAGTTTCAAGCGGCAAGATAAGCAAGCAGCCCCATTCTCTGTGCCTCTATGCGAACAGTGCCATGGGCAGATGAGGCTGAGCAACAGCTTTCCAGGCTAGCACCTTCTGGCTGCCAGCTATCTGCAGACTTTCGCACATTCGGAGCAGAGCTGCGAAAGGAGCCTGGCAGGGACACCAAATTTCCCAGGCTACGTTTGAAGTTTGAGGTGGCAAGACAAGCAAGCAGCCCCATTCTCTGTGCCTCTATGCAAACAGTGCCATGGGCAGATGAGGCTGAGCAACAGCTTTCCAGGCTAGCCCCTTCTGGCTGCCAGCTATCTGCAGACGTTCGCACTTTCGGAGCAGGGCTGCGAAAGGAGCCTGGCTGGGACACCAACTTTCCCCGGCTACGTTTGAAGTTTGAGGTGGCAAGACAAGCAATCAGCTATACTCTCTGTGCCTCTGTGCGAGCACTGCCATGGGCAGATGAGGCTGAGCAACAGCTTTCCAGGCTAGCCTCTTCTGCCTGCCAGCTATCTGCAGACATTCGCACTTTCGGAGCATGGCTGCGAAAGGAGCCTGGCAGGGACACCACCATTCCCAGCATGCGTTTGAAGTTTGAGGTGGCAAGACAAGCAAGCAGCCCCATTCTCTGTGCCTCTGTGCGAGCAGTGCCATGGTCAGATGAGGCTGAGCAACAGCTTTCCAGGCTAGCCCCTTCTGGCTGCCAGCTATCTGCAGACGTTCGCATTTCAAGAGCAGGGCTGAGATAGGAGTCTAGCAGGTACACCATCTTTCCCAGGCTACGTTTGAAGTTTGAGGTGGCAAGACAAGCAAGCAGCCCCATTCTCTGTGCCTCTGTGCGAGCACTGCCATGGGCAGATGAGGCTGAGCAACAGCTTTCCAGGTTAGCCTCTTCTGGCTGCCAGCTATCTGCAGACATTCGCATTTTCGGAGCAGGGCTAGGAATGGTGCCTGGCAGGCACACCCGCCAATCCCAGGCTACGTTTGAAGTTTCAGATGGCAAGATAAGCAAGCAGCCCCATTCTCTGTGCCTCTATGCAAACAGTGCCATGGACAGATGAGGCTGAGCAACAGCTTTCCAGGCTAGCCCCTTCTGGCTGCCAGCTATCTGCAGACGTTCGCATTTTCGGAGCAGGGCTGCGAAAGGAGCCTAGCAGGTACACCATCTTTCCCAGGCTACGTTTGAAGTTTGAGGTGGCAAGATAAGCAAGCAGCCCCATTCTCTGTGCCTCTGTGCGAGCAGTGCCATGGGCAGATGAGGCTGAGCAACAGCTTTCCAGGCTAGCCCCTTCTGGCTGCCAGCTATCTGCAGACGTTCGCACTTTTGGAGCAGGGCTGCGGAAGGAGCCTGGCAGGGACACCATCTTTCCCAGGCTACGTTTGAAGTTTGAGGTGGCAAGACAAGCAAGCAGCCCCATTCTCTGTGCCTCTGTGCGAGCACTGCCATGGGCAGATGAGGCTGAGCAACAGCTTTCCAGGCTAGCACCTTCTGGCTGCCAGCTATCTGCAGACGTTCGCACTTTCGGAGCAGGGCTGCGAAAGGAGCCTGGCTGGGACACCAACTTTCCCAGGCTACGTTTGAAGTTTGAGGTGGCAAGACAAGCAAGCAGCCCCATTCTCTGTGCCTCTGTGCGAGCACTGCCATGGGCAGATGAGGCTGAGCAACAGCTTTCCAGGCTAGCCCCTTCTGCCTGCCAGCTATCTGCAGACGTTCGCATTTCAAGAGCAGGGCTGAGATAGGAGCCTGGCAGGTACACCAACTTTCCCAGGCTACGTTTGAAGTTTGAGGTGGCAAGACAAGCAAGCAGCCCCATTCTCTGTGCCTCTGTGCGAGCACTGCCATGGGCAGATGAGGCTGAGCAACAGCTTTCCAGGCTAGCCTCTTCTGGCTGCCAGCTATCTGCAGACGTTCGCAATTTCGGAGCAGGGCTGCGAAAGGAGCCTGGCTGGGACACCAACTTTCCCAGGCTACGTTTGAAGTTTGAGGTGGCAAGACAATCAAGTAGCCCCATTCTCTGTGCCTCTGTGCGAGCACTGCCATGGGCAGATGAGGCTGAGCAACAGCTTTCCAGGCTAGCCCCTTCTGGCTGCCAGATATCTGCAGACGTTCGCACTTTCGGAGCAGGGCTGTGATAGGAGCCTGACAGGGACACCACCATTCCCAGCATGCGTTTGAAGTTTCAAGCGGCAAGATAAGCAAGCAGCCCCATTCTCTGTGCCTCTATGCGAACAGTGCCATGGGCAGATGAGGCTGAGCAACAGCTTTCCAGGCTAGCCCCTTCTGGCTGCCAGCTATCTGCAGACTTTCGCACATTCGGAGCAGAGCTGCGAAAGGAGCCTGGCAGGGACACCAACTTTCCCCGGCTACGTTTGAAGTTTGAGGTGGCAAGACAAGCAATCAGCTTTACTCTCTGTGCCTCTGTGCGAGCACTGCCATGGGCAGATGAGGCTGAGCAACAGCTTTCCAGGCTAGCCTCTTCTGCCTGCCAGCTATCTGCAGACATTCGCACTTTCGGAGCATGGCTGCGAAAGGAGCCTGGCAGGGACACCAAATTTCCCAGCATGCGTTTGAAGTTTGAGGTGTCAAGACAAGCAAGCAGCCCCATTCTCTGTGCCTCTGTGCGAGCAGTGCCATGGTCAGATGAGGCTGAGCAACAGCTTTCCAGGCTAGCCCCTTCTGGCTGCCAGCTATCTGCAGACGTTCGCATTTCAAGAGCAGGGCTGAGATAGGAGTCTAGCAGGTACACCATCTTTCCCAGGCTACGTTTGAAGTTTGAGGTGGCAAGACAAGCAAGCAGCCCCATTCTCTGTGCCTCTGTGCGAGCACTGCCATGGGCAGATGAGGCTGAGCAACAGCTTTCCAGGTTAGCCTCTTCTGGCTGCCAGCTATCTGCAGACATTCGCATTTTCCGAGCAGGGCTAGGAATGGTGCCTGGCAGGCACACCCGCCAATCCCAGGCTACGTTTGAAGTTTGAGATGGCAAGATAAGCAAGCAGCCCCATTCTCTGTGCCTCTATGAAAACAGTGCCATGGACAGATGAGGCTGAGCAACAGCTTTCCAGGCTAGCCCCTTCTGGCTGCCAGCTATCTGCAGACGTTCGCATTTTCGGAGCAGGGCTGCGAAAGGAGCCTAGCAGGTACACCATCTTTCCCAGGCTACGTTTGAAGTTTGAGGTGGCAAGACAAGCAAGCAGCCCCATTCTCTGTGCCTCTGTGCGAGCAGTGCCATGGGCAGATGAGGCTGAGCAACAGCTTTCCAGGCTAGCGCCTTCTGGCTGCCAGCTATCTGCAGACGTTCGCACTTTTGGAGCAGGGCTGCGGAAGGAGCCTGGCAGGGACACCATCTTTCCAAGGCTACGTTTGAAGTTTGAGGTGGCAAGACAAGCAAGCAGCCCCATTCTCTGTGCCTCTGTGCGAGCACTGCCATGGGCAGATGAGGCTGAGCAACAGCTTTCCAGGCTAGCCCCTTCTGGCTGCCAGCTATCTGCAGACGTTCGCACTTTCGGAGCAGGGCTGCGAAAGGAGCCTGGCTGGGACACCAACTTTCCCAGGCTACGTTTGAAGTTTGAGGTGGCAAGACAAGCAAGCAGCCCCATTCTCTGTGCCTCTATGCAAACAGTGCCATGGACAGATGAGGCTGAGCAACAGCTTTCCAGGCTAGCCCCTTCTGGCTGCCAGCTATCTGCAGACGTTCGCACTTTCGGAGCAGGGCTGCGAAACGAGCCTGGCTGGGACACCTACTTTCCCAGGCTACGTTTGAAGTTTGAGGTGGCAAGACAAGCAAGCAGCCCCATTCTCTGTGCCTCTGTGCGAGCACTGCCATGGGCAGATGAGGCTGAGCAACAGCTTTCCAGGCTAGCCTCTTCTGCCTGCCAGCTATCTGCAGACATTCGCACTTTCGGAGCAGGGCTGCGAAAGGAGCCTGGCAGGGACACCACCATTCCCAGCATGCGTTTGAAGTTTTAGGTGGCAAGACAAGCAAGCAGCCCCATTCTCTGTGCCTCTGTGCGAACAGTGCCATGGGCAGATGAGGCTGAGCAACAGCTTTCCAGGCTAGCCCCTTCTGTCTGCCAGCTATCTGCAGACTTTCGCACTTTCGGAGCAGGGCTGCAAAAGGAGTCTGGCTGGGATACCAACTTTCCCAGGCTACGTTTGAAGTTTGAGGTGGCAAGACAAGCAATCAGCTATACTCTCTGTGCCTCTGTGCGAGCACTGCCATGGGCAGATGAGGCTGAGCAACAGCTTTCCAGGCTAGCCTCTTCTGCCTGCCAGCTATCTGCAGACATTCGCACTTTCGGAGCATGGCTGCGAAAGGAGCCTGGCAGGGACACCACCATTCCCAGCATGCGTTTGAAGTTTGAGGTGGCAAGACAAGCAAGCAGCCCCATTCTCTGTGCCTCTGTGCGAGCACTGCCATGGTCAGATGAGGCTGAGCAACAGCTTTCCAGGCTAGCCCCTTCTGGCTGCCAGCTATCTGCAGACGTTCGCATTTCAAGAGCAGGGCTGAGATAGGAGTCTAGCAGGTACACCATCTTTCCCAGGCTACGTTTGAAGTTTGAGGTGGCAAGACAAGCAAGCAGCCCCATTCTCTGTGCCTCTGTGCGAGCACTGCCATGGGCAGATGAGGCTGAGCAACAGCTTTCCAGGTTAGCCTCTTCTGGCTGCCAGCTATCTGCAGACATTCGCATTTTCGGAGCAGGGCTAGGAATGGTGCCTGGCAGACACACCCGCCAATCCCAGGCTACGTTTGAAGTTTGAGATGGCAAGATAAGCAAGCAGCCCCATTCTCTGTGCCTCTATGCAAACAGTGCCATGGACAGATGAGGCTGAGCAACAGCTTTCCAGGCTAGCCCCTTCTGGCTGCCAGCTATCTACAGACGTTCGCATTTTCGGAGCAGGGCTGCGAAAGGAGCCTAGCAGGTACACCATCTTTCCCAGGCTACGTTTGAAGTTTGAGGTGGCAAGACAAGCAAGCAGCCCCATTCTCTGTGCCTCTGTGCGAGCAGTGCCATGGGCAGATGAGGCTGAGCAACAGCTTTCCAGGCTAGCGCCTTCTGGCTGCCAGCTATCTGCAGACGTTCGCACTTTTGGAGCAGGGCTGCGGAAGGAGCCTGGCTGGGACACCACCATTCCCAGCATGCGTTTGAAGTTCAAGTGGCAAGACAAGCAAGCAGCCCCATTCTCTGTGCCTCTGTGCGAACAGTGCCATGGGCAGATGAGGCTGAGCAACAGCTTTCCAGGCTAGCACCTTCTGGCTGCCAGCTATCTGCAGACTTTCGCACTTTCGGAGCAGGGCTGCGAAAGGAGCCTAGCAGGTACACCATCTTTCCCAGGCTACGTTTGAAGTTTGAGGTGGCAAGACAAGCAAGTAGCCCCATTCTCTGTGCCTCTGTGCGAGCAGTGCCATGGGCAGATGAGGCTGAGCAACAGCTTTCCAGGCTAGCCCCTTCTGGCTGCCAGCTATCTGCAGACGTTCGCATTTCAAGAGCAGGGCTGAGATAGGAGCCTGGCAGGTACACCAACTTTCCCAGGCTATGTTTGAAGTTTGAGGTGGCAAGACAAGCAAGCAGCCCCATTCTCTGTGCCTCTGTGCGAGCACTGCCATGGGCAGATGAGGCTGAGCAACAGCTTTCCAGGCTAGCACCTTCTGGCTGCCAGCTATCTGCAGACGTTCGCAATTTCGGAGCAGGGCTGCGAAAGGAGCCTGGCTGGGACACCAACTTTCCCAGGCTACGTTTGAAGTTTGAGGTGGCAAGACAATCAAGTAGCCCCATTCTCTGTGCCTCTGTGCGAGCACTGCCATGGGCAGATGAGGCTGAGCAACAGCTTTCCAGGCTAGCCCCTTCTGGCTGCCAGATATCTGCAGACGTTCGCACTTTCGGAGCAGGGCTGTGATAGGAGCCTGGCAGGGACACCACCATTCCCAGCATGCGTTTGAATTTTCAAGCGGCAAGATAAGCAAGCAGCCCCATTCTCTGTGCCTCTGTGCGAGCACTGCCATGGGCAGATGAGGCTGAGCAACAGCTTTCCAGGCTAGCCTCTTCTGCCTGCCAGCTATCTGCAGACATTCGCACTTTCGGAGCATGGCTGCGAAAGGAGCCTGGCAGGGACACCACCATTCCCAGCATGCGTTTGAAGTTTGAGGTGGCAAGACAAGCAAGCAGCCCCATTCTCTGTGCCTCTGTGCGAGCAGTGCCATGGTCAGATGAGGCTGAGCAACAGCTTTCCAGGCTAGCCCCTTCTGGCTGCCAGCTATCTGCAGACATTCGCATTTCAAGAGCAGGGCTGAGATAGGAGTCTAGCAGGTACACCATCTTTCCCAGGCTACGTTTGAAGTTTGAGGTGGCAAGACAAGCAAGCAGCCCCATTCTCTGTGCCTCTGTGCGAGCACTGCCATGGGCAGATGAGGCTGAGCAACAGCTTTCCAGGTTAGCCTCTTCTGGCTGCCAGCTATCTGCAGACATTCGCATTTTCGGAGCAGGGCTAGGAATGGTGCCTGGCAGGCACACCCGCCAATCCCAGGCTACGTTTGAAGTTTGAGATGGCAAGATAAGCAAGCAGCCCCATTCTCTGTGCCTCTATGCAAACAGTGCCATGGACAGATGAGGCTGAGCAACAGCTTTCCAGGCTAGCCCCTTCTGGCTGCCAGCTATCTGCAGACGTTCGCATTTTCGGAGCAGGGCTGCGAAAGGAGCCTAGCAGGTACACCATCTTTCCCAGGCTTCGTTTGAAGTTTGAGGTGGCAAGACAAGCAAGCAGCCCCATTCTCTGTGCCTCTGTGCGAGCAGTGCCATGGGCAGATGAGGCTGAGCAACAGCTTTCCAGGCTAGCGCCTTCTGGCTGCCAGCTATCTGCAGACGTTCGCACTTTTGGAGCAGGGCTGCGGAAGGAGCCTGGCAGGGACACCATCTTTCCCAGGCTACGTTTGAAGTTTGAGGTGGCAAGACAAGCAAGCAGCCCCATTCTCTGTGCCTCTGTGCGAGCACTGCCATGGGCAGATGAGGCTGAGCAACAGCTTTCCAGGCTAGCCCTTTCTGGCTGCCAGCTATCTGCAGACGTTCGCACTTTCGGAGCAGGGCTGCGAAAGGAGCCTGGCTGGGACACCAACTTTCCCAGGCTACGTTTGAAGTTTGAGGTGGCAAGACAAGCAAGCAGCCCCATTCTCTGTGCCTCTGTGCGAGCACTGCCATGGGCAGATGAGGCTGAGCAACAGCTTTCCAGGATAGCACCTTCTGGCTGCCAGCTATCTGCAGACGTTCGCATTTCAAGAGCAGTGCTGCGAAAGGAGCCTAGCAGGTACACCATCTTTCCCAGGTTACGTTTGAAGTTTGAGGTGGCAAGACAAGCAAGCAGCGCCATTCTCTGTGCCTCTGTGCGAGCACTGCCATGGGCAGATGAGGCTGAGCAACAGCTTTCCAGGCTAGCCCCTTCTGGCTGCCAGCTATCTGCAGACGTTCGCACTTTCGGAGCAGGGCTGCGAAAGGAGCCTGGCTGGGACACCAACTTTCCCAGCATGCGTTTGAAGTTTGAGGTGACAAGACAAGCAAGCAGCCCCATTCTCTGTGCATCTGTGCGAGCACTGCCATGGGCAGATGAGGCTGAGCAACAGCTTTCCAGGCTAGCCCCTTCTGGCTGCCAGCTATCTGCAGACATTCGCACTTTCGGAGCAGGGCTGCGAAAGGAGCCTGGCTGGGACACCAACTTTCCCAGGCTACGTTTGAAGTTTGAGGTGGCAAGACAAGCAAGCAGCCCCATTCTCTGTGCCTCTGTGCGAGCACTGCCATGGGCAGATGAGGCTGAGCAACAGCTTTCCAGGCTAGCCTCTTCTGCCTGCCAGCTATCTGCAGACATTCGCACTTTCGGAGCAGGGCTGCGAAAGGAGCCTGGCTGGGACACCACCATTCCCAGCATGCGTTTGAAGTTTGAGGTGGCAAGACAAGCAAGCAGCCCCATTCTCTGTGCCTCTGTGCGAGCACTGCCATGGGCAGATGAGGCTGAGCAACAGCTTTCCAGGCTAGCCCCTTCTGGCTGCCAGCTATCTGCAGACGATCGCATTTCAAGAGCAGGGCTGAGATAGGAGCCTAGCAGGTACACCATCTTTCCCAGGCTACGTTTGAAGTTTGAGGTGGCAAGACAAGCAAGCAGCCCCATTCTCTGTGCCTCTGTGCGAGCACTGCCATGGGCAGATGAGGCTGAGCAACAGCTTTCCAGGCTAGCCTCTTCTGGCTGCCAGCTATCTGCAGACATTCGCATTTTCGGAGCAGGGCTAGGAATTGTGCCTGGTAGGCACACCCTCCAATCCCAGTCTAGGTTTGAAGTTTGAGATGGCAAGATAAGCAAGCAGCCCCATTCTCTGTGCCTCTATGCAAACAGTGCCATGGACAGATGAGGCTGAGCAACAGCTTTCCAGGATAGCCCTTTCTGGCTGCCAGCTATCTGCAGACTTTCGCACTTTCGGAGCAGGGCTGCGAAACGAGCCTGGCTGGGACACCTACTTTCCCAGGATACGTTTGAAGTTTGAGGTGGCAAGACAAGCAAGCAGCCCCATTCTCTGTGCCTCTGTGCGAGCACTGCCATGGGCAGATGAGGCTGAGCAACAGCTTTCCAGGATAGCCCTTTCTGGCTGCCAGCTATCTGCAGACGTTCGCACTTTCGGAGCAGGGCTGCGAAAGGAGCCTGGCTGGGACACCAACTTTCCCAGGCTACGTTTGAAGTTTGAGGTGGCAAGACAAGCAAGCAGCCCCATTCTCTGTGCCTCTGTGCGAACAGTGCCATGGGCAGATGAGGCTGAGCAACAGCTTTCCAGGCTAGCCCCTTCTGTCTGCCAGCTATCTGCAGACTTTCGCACTTTCGGAGCAGGGCTGCAAAAGGAGTCTGGCTGGGATACCAACTTTCCCAGGCTACGTTTGAAGTTTGAGGTGACAAGACAAGCAAGCAGCTATAGTCTCTGTGCCTCTGTGCGAGCAGTGCCATGGGCAGATGAGACTGAGCAACAGCTTTCCAGGCTAGCCCCTTCTGGCTGCCAGCTATCTGCAGACGTTCGCACTTTCGGAGCAGGGCTGCGAAAGGAGCCTAGCAGGTACACCATCTTTCCCAGGCTACGTTTGAAGTTTGAGGTGGCAAAACAAGCAAGTAGCCCCATTCTCTGTGCCTCTGTGCGAGCAGTGCCATGGGCAGATGAGGCTGAGCAACAGCTTTCCAGGCTAGCCCCTTCTGGCTGCCAGCTATCTGCAGACGTTCGCATTTCAAGAGCAGGGCTGAGATAGGAGCCTGGCAGGTACACCATCTTTCCCAGGCTACGTTTGAAGTTTGAGGTGGCAAGACAAGCAAGCAGCGCCATTCTCTGTGCCTCTGTGCGAGCATTGCCATGGGCAGAGGAGGCTGAGCAACAGCTTTCCAGGCTAGCCCCTTCTGGCTGCCAGCTATCTGCAGACCTTCGCACTTTCGGAGCAGGGCTGCGAAAGGAGCCTGGCTGGGACACCAACTTTCCCAGGCTACGTTTGAAGTTTGAGGTGACAAGACAAGCAAGCAGCCCCATTCTCTGTGCATCTGTGCGAGCACTGCCATGGGCAGATGAGGCTGAGCAACAGCTTTCCAGGTTAGCCTCTTCTGGCTGCCAGCTATCTGCAGACATTCGCACTTTCGGAGCAGGGCTGCGAAAGGAGCCTGGCAGGGACACCACCATTCCCAGCATGCGTTTGAAGTTTGAGGTGGCAAGACAAGCAAGCAGCCCCATTCTCTGTGCCTCTGTGCGAGCACTGCCATGGGCAGATGAGGCTGAGCAACAGCTTTCCAGGCTAGCCCCTTCTGCCTGCCAGCTATCTGCAGACGATCGCATTTCAAGAGCAGGGCTGAGATAGGAGCCTAGCAGGTACACCATCTTTCCCAGGCTACGTTTGAAGTTTGAGGTGGCAAGACAAGCAAGCAGCCCCATTCTCTGTGCCTCTGTGCGAGCACTGCCATGGGCAGATGAGGCTGAGCAACAGCTTTCCAGGCTAGCCCCTTCTGGCTGCCAGCTATCTGCAGACATTCGCATTTTCGGAGCAGGGCTAGGAATTGTGCCTGGCAGGCACACCCTCCAATCCCAGTCTACGTTTGAAGTTTGAGATGGCAAGATAAGCAAGCAGCCCCATTCTCTGTGCCTCTATGCAAACAGTGCCATGGACAGATGAGGCTGAGCAACAGCTTTCCAGGATAGCCCTTTCTGGCTGCCAGCTATCTGCAGACTTTCGCACTTTCGGAGCAGGGCTGCGAAACGAGCCTGGCTGGGACACCTACTTTCCCAGGATACGTTTGAAGTTTGAGGTGGCAAGACAAGCAAGCAGCCCCATTCTCTGTGCCTCTGTGCGAGCACTGCCATGGGCAGATGAGGCTGAGCAACAGCTTTCCAGGATAGCCCTTTCTGGCTGCCAGCTATCTGCAGACGTTCGCACTTTCGGAGCAGGGCTGCGAAAGGAGCCTGGCTGGGACACCACCATTCCCAGCATGCGTTTGAAGTTCAAGTGGCAAGACAAGCAAGCAGCCCCATTCTCTGTGCCTCTGTGCGAGCAGTGCCATGGGCAGATGAGGCTGAGCAACAGCTTTCCAGGCTAGCGCCTTCTGGCTGCCAGCTATCTGCAGACGTTCGCACTTTTGGAGCAGGGCTGCGAAAGGAGCCTGGCAGGGACACCATCTTTCCCAGGCTACGTTTGAAGTTTGAGGTGGCAAGACAAGCAAGCAGCCCCATTCTCTGTGCCTCTGTGCGAGCACTGCCATGGGCAGATGAGGCTGAGCAACAGCTTTCCAGGCTAGCCCCTTCTGGCTGCCAGCTATCTGCAGACGTTCGCACTTTCGGAGCAGGGCTGCGAAAGGAGCCTGGATGGGACACCACCATTCCCAGCATGCGTTTGAAGTTTGAGGTGGCAAGACAAGCAAGCAGCCCCATTCTCTGTGCCTCTGTGCGAGCACTGCCATGGGCAGATGAGGCTGAGCAACAGCTTTCCAGGCTAGCCCCTTCTGGCTGCCAGCTATCTGCAGACGTTCGCATTTCAAGAGCAGGGCTGAGATAGGAGCCTGGCAGGTACACCAACTTTCCCAGGCTACGTTTGAAGTTTGAGGTGGCAAGACAAGCAAGCAGCCCCATTCTCTGTGCCTCTGTGCGAGCACTGCCATGGGCAGATGAGGCTGAGCAACAGCTTTCCAGGCTAGCCTCTTCTGGCTGCCAGCTATCTGCAGACGTTCGCAATTTCGGAGCAGGGCTGCGAAAGGAGCCTGGCTGGGACACCAACTTTCCCAGGCTACGTTTGAAGTTTGAGGTGGCAAGACAATCAAGTAGCCCCATTCTCTGTGCCTCTGTGCGAGCACTGCCATGGGCAGATGAGGCTGAGCAACAGCTTTCCAGGCTAGCCCCTTCTGGCTGCCAGATATCTGCAGACGTTCGCACTTTCGGAGCAGGGCTGTGATAGGAGCCTGGCAGGGACACCACCATTCCCAGCATGCGTTTGAAGTTTCAAGCGGCAAGATAAGCAAGCAGCCCCATTCTCTGTGCCTCTGTGCGAACAGTGCCATGGGCAGATGAGGCTGAGCAACAGCTTTCCAGGCTAGCCCCTTCTGGCTGCCAGCTATCTGCAGACTTTCGCACATTCGGAGCAGAGCTGCGAAAGGAGCCTGGCAGGGACACCAACTTTCCCAGGCTACGTTTGAAGTTTGAGGTGGCAAGACAAGCAATCAGCTATACTCTCTGTGCCTCTGTGCGAGCACTGCCATGGGCAGATGAGGCTGAGCAACAGCTTTCCAGGCTAGCCTCTTCTGCCTGCCAGCTATCTGCAGACATTCGCACTTTCGGAGCATGGCTGCGAAAGGAGCCTGGCAGGGACACCACCATTCCCAGCATGCGTTTGAAGTTTGAGGTGGCAAGACAAGCAAGCAGCCCCATTCTCTGTGCCTCTGTGCGAGCAGTGCCATGGTCAGATGAGGCTGAGCAACAGCTTTCCAGGCTAGCCCCTTCTGGCTGCCAGCTATCTGCAGACGTTCGCATTTCAAGAGCAGGGCTGAGATAGGAGTCTAGCAGGTACACCATCTTTCCCAGGCTACGTTTGAAGTTTGAGGTGGCAAGACAAGCAAGCAGCCCCATTCTCTGTGCCTCTGTGCGAGCACTGCCATGGGCAGATGAGGCTGAGCAACAGCTTTCCAGGTTAGCCTCTTCTGGCTGCCAGCTATCTGCAGACATTCGCATTTTCGGAGCAGGTCTAGGAATGGTGCCTGGCAGGCACACCCGCCAATCCCAGGCTACGTTTGAAGTTTGAGATGGCAAGATAAGCAAGCAGCCCCATTCTCTGTGCCTCTATGCAAACAGTGCCATGGACAGATGAGGCTGAGCAACAGCTTTCCAGGCTAGCCCCTTCTGGCTGCCAGCTATCTGCAGACGTTCGCATTTTCGGAGCAGGGCTGCGAAAGGAGCCTAGCAGGTACACCATCTTTCCCAGGCTACGTTTGAAGTTTGAGGTGGCAAGACAAGCAAGCAGCCCCATTCTCTGTGCCTCTGTGCGAGCAGTGCCATGGGCAGATGAGGCTGAGCAACAGCTTTCCAGGCTAGCGCCTTCTGGCTGCCAGCTATCTGCAGACGTTCGCACTTTTGGAGCAGGGCTGCGGAAGGAGCCTGGCAGGGACACCATCTTTCCAAGGCTACGTTTGAAGTTTGAGGTGGCAAGACAAGCAAGCAGCCCCATTCTCTGTGCCTCTGTGCGAGCACTGCCATGGGCAGATGAGGCTGAGCAACAGCTTTCCAGGCTAGCCCCTTCTGGCTGCCAGCTATCTGCAGACGTTCGCACTTTCGGAGCAGGGCTGCGAAAGGAGCCTGGCTGGGACACCAACTTTCCCAGGCTACGTTTGAAGTTTGAGGTGGCAAGACAAGCAAGCAGCCCCATTCTCTGTGCCTCTATGCAAACAGTGCCATGGACAGATGAGGCTGAGCAACAGCTTTCCAGGCTAGCCCCTTCTGGCTGCCAGCTATCTGCAGACGTTCGCACTTTCGGAGCAGGGCTGCGAAACGAGCCTGGCTGGGACACCTACTTTCCCAGGCTACGTTTGAAGTTTGAGGTGGCAAGACAAGCAAGCAGCCCCATTCTCTGTGCCTCTGTGCGAGCACTGCCATGGGCAGATGAGGCTGAGCAACAGCTTTCCAGGCTAGCCTCTTCTGCCTGCCAGCTATCTGCAGACATTCGCACTTTCGGAGCAGGGCTGCGAAAGGAGCCTGGCAGGGACACCACCATTCCCAGCATGCGTTTGAAGTTTGAGGTGGCAAGACAAGCAAGCAGCCCCATTCTCTGTGCCTCTGTGCGAACAGTGCCATGGGCAGATGAGGCTGAGCAACAGCTTTCCAGGCTAGCCCCTTCTGTCTGCCAGCTATCTGCAGACTTTCGCACTTTCGGAGCAGGGCTGCAAAAGGAGTCTGGCTGGGATACCAACTTTCCCAGGCTACGTTTGAAGTTTGAGGTGGCAAGACAAGCAATCAGCTATACTCTCTGTGCCTCTGTGCGAGCACTGCCATGGGCAGATGAGGCTGAGCAACAGCTTTCCAGGCTAGCCTCTTCTGCCTGCCAGCTATCTGCAGACATTCGCACTTTCGGAGCATGGCTGCGAAAGGAGCCTGGCAGGGACACCACCATTCCCAGCATGCGTTTGAAGTTTGAGGTGGCAAGACAAGCAAGCAGCCCCATTCTCTGTGCCTCTGTGCGAGCACTGCCATGGTCAGATGAGGCTGAGCAACAGCTTTCCAGGCTAGCCCCTTCTGGCTGCCAGCTATCTGCAGACGTTCGCATTTCAAGAGCAGGGCTGAGATAGGAGTCTAGCAGGTACACCATCTTTCCCAGGCTACGTTTGAAGTTTGAGGTGGCAAGACAAGCAAGCAGCCCCATTCTCTGTGCCTCTGTGCGAGCAGTGCCATGGGCAGATGAGGCTGAGCAACAGCTTTCCAGGCTAGCCCCTTCTGGCTGCCAGCTATCTGCAGACGTTCGCATTTCAAGAGCAGGGCTGAGATAGGAGCCTGGCAGGTACACCAACTTTCCCAGGCTACGTTTGAAGTTTGAGGTGGCAAGACAAGCAAGCAGCCCCATTCTCTGTGCCTCTGTGCGAGCACTGCCATGGGCAGATGAGGCTGAGCAACAGCTTTCCAGGCTAGCCTCTTCTGGCTGCCAGCTATCTGCAGACGTTCGCAATTTCGGAGCAGGGCTGCGAAAGGAGCCTGGCTGGGACACCAACTTTCCCAGGCTACGTTTGAAGTTTGAGGTGGCAAGACAATCAAGTAGCCCCATTCTCTGTGCCTCTGTGCGAGCACTGCCATGGGCAGATGAGGCTGAGCAACAGCTTTCCAGGCTAGCCCCTTCTGGCTGCCAGATATCTGCAGACGTTCGCACTTTCGGAGCAGGGCTGTGATAGGAGCCTGGCAGGGACACCACCATTCCCAGCATGCGTTTGAAGTTTCAAGCGGCAAGATAAGCAAGCAGCCCCATTCTCTGTGCCTCTATGCGAACAGTGCCATGGGCAGATGAGGCTGAGCAACAGCTTTCCAGGCTAGCACCTTCTGGCGGCCAGCTATCTGCAGACTTTCGCACATTCGGAGCAGAGCTGCGAAAGGAGCCTGGCAGGGACACCAACTTTCCCAGGCTACGTTTGAAGTTTGAGGTGGCAAGACAAGCAAGCAGCCCCATTCTCTGTGCCTCTATGCAAACAGTGCCATGGGCAGATGAGGCTGAGCAACAGCTTTCCAGGCTAGCCCCTTCTGGCTGCCAGCTATCTGCAGACGTTCGCACTTTCGGAGCAGGGCTGCGAAAGGAGCCTGGCTGGGACACCAACTTTCCCCGGCTACGTTTGAAGTTTGAGGTGGCAAGACAAGCAATCAGCTATACTCTCTGTGCCTCTGTGCGAGCACTGCCATGGGCAGATGAGGCTGAGCAACAGCTTTCCAGGCTAGCCTCTTCTGCCTGCCAGCTATCTGCAGACATTCGCACTTTCGGAGCATGGCTGCGAAAGGAGCCTGGCAGGGACACCACCATTCCCAGCATGCGTTTGAAGTTTGAGGTGGCAAGACAAGCAAGCAGCCCCATTCTCTGTGCCTCTGTGCGAGCAGTGCCATGGTCAGATGAGGCTGAGCAACAGCTTTCCAGGCTAGCCCCTTCTGGCTGCCAGCTATCTGCATACGTTCGCATTTCAAGAGCAGGGCTGAGATAGGAGTCTAGCAGGTACACCATCTTTCCCAGGCTACGTTTGAAGTTTGAGGTGGCAAGACAAGCAAGCAGCCCCATTCTCTGTGCCTCTGTGCGAGCACTGCCATGGGCAGATGAGGCTGAGCAACAGCTTTCCAGGTTAGCCTCTTCTGGCTGCCAGCTATCTGCAGACATTCGCATTTTCGGAGCAGGGCTAGGAATGGTGCCTGGCAGGCACACCCGCCAATCCCAGGCTACGTTTGAAGTTTGAGATGGCAAGATAAGCAAGCAGCCCCATTCTCTGTGCCTCTATGCAAACAGTGCCATGGACAGATGAGGCTGAGCAACAGCTTTCCAGGCTAGCCCCTTCTGGCTGCCAGCTATCTGCAGACGTTCGCATTTTCGGAGCAGGGCTGCGAAAGGAGCCTAGCAGGTACACCATCTTTCCCAGGCTACGTTTGAAGTTTGAGGTGGCAAGACAAGCAAGCAGCCCCATTCTCTGTGCCTCTGTGCGAGCAGTGCCATGGGCAGATGAGGCTGAGCAACAGCTTTCCAGGCTAGCGCCTTCTGGCTGCCAGCTATCTGCAGACGTTCGCACTTTTGGAGCAGGGCTGCGGAAGGAGCCTGGCAGGGACACCATCTTTCCCAGGCTACGTTTGAAGTTTGAGGTGGCAAGACAAGCAAGCAGCCCCATTCTCTGTGCCTCTGTGCGAGCACTGCCATGGGCAGATGAGGCTGAGCAACAGCTTTCCAGGCTAGCCCTTTCTGGCTGCCAGCTATCTGCAGACGTTCGCACTTTCGGAGCAGGGCTGCGAAAGGAGCCTGGCTTCGACACCAACTTTCCCAGGCTACGTTTGAAGTTTGAGGTGGCAAGACAAGCAAGCAGCCCCATTCTCTGTGCCTCTGTGCGAGCACTGCCATGGGCAGATGAGGCTGAGCAACAGCTTTCCAGGCTAGCCTCTTCTGCCTGCCAGCTATCTGCAGACATTCGCACTTTCGGAGCAGGGCTGCGAAAGGAGCCTGGCTGGGACACCACCATTCCCAGCATGCGTTTGAAGTTTGAGGTGGCAAGACAAGCAAGCAGCCCCATTCTCTGTGCCTCTGTGCGAGCACTGCCATGGGCAGATGAGGCTGAGCAACAGCTTTCCAGGCTAGCCCCTTCTGCCTGCCAGCTATCTGCAGACGATCGCATTTCAAGAGCAGGGCTGAGATAGGAGCCTAGCAGGTACACCATTTTTCCCAGGCTACGTTTGAAGTTTGAGGTGGCAAGACAAGCAAGCAGCCCCATTCTCTGTGCCTCTGTGCGAGCACTGCCATGGGCAGATGAGGCTGAGCAACAGCTTTCCAGGTTAGCCTCTTCTGGCTGCCAGCTATCTGCAGACATTCGCATTTTCGGAGCAGGGCTAGGAATGGTGCCTGGCAGGCACACCCGCCAATCCCAGGCTACGTTTGAAGTTTGAGATGGCAAGATAAGCAAGCAGCCCCATTCTCTGTGCCTCTATGCAAACAGTGCCATGGACAGATGAGGCTGAGCAACAGCTTTCCAGGCTAGCCCCTTCTGGCTGCCAGCTATCTGCAGACGTTCGCATTTTCGGAGCAGGGCTGCGAAAGGAGCCTAGCAGGTACACCATCTTTCCCAGGCTACGTTTGAAGTTTGAGGTGGCAAGACAAGCAAGCAGCCCCATTCTCTGTGCCTCTGTGCGAGCAGTGCCATGGGCAGATGAGGCTGAGCAACAGCTTTCCAGGCTAGCGCCTTCTGGCTGCCAGCTATCTGCAGACGTTCGCACTTTTGGAGCAGGGCTGCGGAAGGAGCCTGGCAGGGACACCATCTTTCCCAGGCTACGTTTGAAGTTTGAGGTGGCAAGACAAGCAAGCAGCCCCATTCTCTGTGCCTCTGTGCGAGCACTGCCATGGGCAGATGAGGCTGAGCAACAGCTTTCCAGGCTAGCCCTTTCTGGCTGCCAGCTATCTGCAGACGTTCGCACTTTCGGAGCAGGGCTGCGAAAGGAGCCTGGCTGGGACACCAACTTTCCCAGGCTACGTTTGAAGTTTGAGGTGGCAAGACAAGCAAGCAGCCCCATTCTCTGTGCCTCTGTGCGAGCACTGCCATGGGCAGATGAGGCTGAGCAACAGCTTTCCAGGATAGCACCTTCTGGCTGCCAGCTATCTGCAGACGTTCGCATTTCAAGAGCAGTGCTGCGAAAGGAGCCTAGCAGGTACACCATCTTTCCCAGGTTACGTTTGAAGTTTGAGGTGGCAAGACAAGCAAGCAGCGCCATTCTCTGTGCCTCTGTGCGAGCACTGCCATGGGCAGATGAGGCTGAGCAACAGCTTTCCAGGCTAGCCCCTTCTGGCTGCCAGCTATCTGCAGACGTTCGCACTTTCGGAGCAGGGCTGCGAAAGGAGCCTGGCTGGGACACCAACTTTCCCAGCATGCGTTTGAAGTTTGAGGTGACAAGACAAGCAAGCAGCCCCATTCTCTGTGCATCTGTGCGAGCACTGCCATGGGCAGATGAGGCTGAGCAACAGCTTTCCAGGCTAGCCCCTTCTGGCTGCCAGCTATCTGCAGACATTCGCACTTTCGGAGCAGGGCTGCGAAAGGAGCCTGGCTGGGACACCAACTTTCCCAGGCTACGTTTGAAGTTTGAGGTGGCAAGACAAGCAAGCAGCCCCATTCTCTGTGCCTCTGTGCGAGCACTGCCATGGGCAGATTAGGCTGAGCAACAGCTTTCCAGGCTAGCCTCTTCTGCCTGCCAGCTATCTGCAGACATTCGCACTTTCGGAGCAGGGCTGCGAAAGGAGCCTGGCTGGGACACCACCATTCCCAGCATGCGTTTGAAGTTTGAGGTGGCAAGACAAGCAAGCAGCCCCATTCTCTGTGCCTCTGTGCGAGCACTGCCATGGGCAGATGAGGCTGAGCAACAGCTTTCCAGGCTAGCCCCTTCTGCCTGCCAGCTATCTGCAGACGATCGCATTTCAAGAGCAGGGCTGAGATAGGAGCCTAGCAGGTACACCATCTTTCCCAGGCTACGTTTGAAGTTTGAGGTGGCAAGACAAGCAAGCAGCCCCATTCTCTGTGCCTCTGTGCGAGCACTGCCATGGGCAGATGAGGCTGAGCAACAGCTTTCCAGGCTAGCCTCTTCTGGCTGCCAGCTATCTGCAGACATTCGCATTTTCGGAGCAGGGCTAGGAATTGTGCCTGGTAGGCACACCCTCCAATCCCAGTCTAGGTTTGAAGTTTGAGATGGCAAGATAAGCAAGCAGCCCCATTCTCTGTGCCTCTATGCAAACAGTGCCATGGACAGATGAGGCTGAGCAACAGCTTTCCAGGATAGCCCTTTCTGGCTGCCAGCTATCTGCAGACTTTCGCACTTTCGGAGCAGGGCTGCGAAACGAGCCTGGCTGGGACACCTACTTTCCCAGGATACGTTTGAAGTTTGAGGTGGCAAGACAAGCAAGCAGCCCCATTCTCTGTGCCTCTGTGCGAGCACTGCCATGGGCAGATGAGGCTGAGCAACAGCTTTCCAGGATAGCCCTTTCTGGCTGCCAGCTATCTGCAGACGTTCGCACTTTCGGAGCAGGGCTGCGAAAGGAGCCTGGCTGGGACACCAACTTTCCCAGGCTACGTTTGAAGTTTGAGGTGGCAAGACAAGCAAGCAGCCCCATTCTCTGTGCCTCTGTGCGAACAGTGCCATGGGCAGATGAGGCTGAGCAACAGCTTTCCAGGCTAGCCCCTTCTGGCTGCCAGCTATCTGCAGACGTTCGCACTTTCGGAGCAGGGCTGCGAAAGGAGCCTAGCAGGTACACCATCTTTCCCAGGCTACGTTTGAAGTTTGAGGTGGCAAAACAAGCAAGTAGCCCCATTCTCTGTGCCTCTGTGCGAGCAGTGCCATGGGCAGATGAGGCTGAGCAACAGCTTTCCAGGCTAGCCCCTTCTGGCTGCCAGCTATCTGCAGACGTTCGCATTTCAAGAGCAGGGCTGAGATAGGAGCCTGGCAGGTACACCATCTTTCCCAGGCTACGTTTGAAGTTTGAGGTGGCAAGACAAGCAAGCAGCGCCATTCTCTGTGCCTCTGTGCGAGCATTGCCATGGGCAGAGGAGGCTGAGCAACAGCTTTCCAGGCTAGCCCCTTCTGGCTGCCAGCTATCTGCAGACCTTCGCACTTTCGGAGCAGGGCTGCGAAAGGAGCCTGGCTGGGACACCAACTTTCCCAGGCTACGTTTGAAGTTTGAGGTGACAAGACAAGCAAGCAGCCCCATTCTCTGTGCATCTGTGCGAGCACTGCCATGGGCAGATGAGGCTGAGCAACAGCTTTCCAGGCTAGCCCCTTCTGGCTGCCAGCTATCTGCAGACATTCGCACTTTCGGAGCAGGGCTGCGAAAGGAGCCTGGCAGGGACACCACCATTCCCAGCATGCGTTTGAAGTTTGAGGTGGCAAGACAAGCAAGCAGCCCCATTCTCTGTGCCTCTGTGCGAGCACTGCCATGGGCAGATGAGGCTGAGCAACAGCTTTCCAGGCTAGCCCCTTCTGCCTGCCAGCTATCTGCAGACGATCGCATTTCAAGAGCAGGGCTGAGATAGGAGCCTAGCAGGTACACCATCTTTCCCAGGCTACGTTTGAAGTTTGAGGTGGCAAGACAAGCAAGCAGCCCCATTCTCTGTGCCTCTGTGCGAGCACTGCCATGGGCAGATGAGGCTGAGCAACAGCTTTCCAGGCTAGCCCCTTCTGGCTGCCAGCTATCTGCAGACATTCGCATTTTCGGAGCAGGGCTAGGAATTGTGCTGGCAGGCACACCCTCCAATCCCAGTCTACGTTTGAAGTTTGAGATGGCAAGATAAGCAAGCAGCCCCATTCTCTGTGCCTCTATGCAAACAGTGCCATGGACAGATGAGGCTGAGCAACAGCTTTCCAGGATAGCCCTTTCTGGCTGCCAGCTATCTGCAGACTTTCGCACTTTCGGAGCAGGGCTGCGAAACGAGCCTGGCTGGGACACCTACTTTCCCAGGATACGTTTGAAGTTTGAGGTGGCAAGACAAGCAAGCAGCCCCATTCTCTGTGCCTCTGTGCGAGCACTGCCATGGGCAGATGAGGCTGAGCAACAGCTTTCCAGGATAGCCCTTTCTGGCTGCCAGCTATCTGCAGACGTTCGCACTTTCGGAGCAGGGCTGCGAAAGGAGCCTGGCTGGGACACCACCATTCCCAGCATGCGTTTGAAGTTCAAGTGGCAAGACAAGCAAGCAGCCCCATTCTCTGTGCCTCTGTGCGAGCAGTGCCATGGGCAGATGAGGCTGAGCAACAGCTTTCCAGGCTAGCGCCTTCTGGCTGCCAGCTATCTGCAGACGTTCGCACTTTTGGAGCAGGGCTGCGGAAGGAGCCTGGCAGGGACACCATCTTTCCCAGGCTACGTTTGAAGTTTGAGGTGGCAAGACAAGCAAGCAGCCCCATTCTCTGTGCCTCTGTGCGAGCACTGCCATGGACAGATGAGGCTGAGCAACAGCTTTCCAGGCTAGCCCCTTCTGGCTGCCAGCTATCTGCAGACGTTCGCACTTTCGGAGCAGGGCTGCGAAACGAGCCTGGCTGGGACACCTACTTTCCCAGGCTACGTTTGAAGTTTGAGGTGGCAAGACAAGCAAGCAGCCCCATTCTCTGTGCCTCTGTGCGAGCACTGCCATGGGCAGATGAGGCTGAGCAACAGCTTTCCAGGCTAGCCTCTTCTGCCTGCCAGCTATCTGCAGACATTCGCACTTTCGGAGCAGGGCTGCGAAAGGAGCCTGGCAGGGACACCACCATTCCCAGCATGCGTTTGAAGTTTGAGGTGGCAAGACAAGCAAGCAGCCCCATTCTCTGTGCCTCTGTGCGAACAGTGCCATGGGCAGATGAGGCTGAGCAACAGCTTTCCAGGCTAGCCCCTTCTGTCTGCCAGCTATCTGCAGACTTTCGCACTTTCGGAGCAGGGCTGCAAAAGGAGTCTGGCTGGGATACCAACTTTCCCAGGCTACGTTTGAAGTTTGAGGTGGCAAGACAAGCAATCAGCTATACTCTCTGTGCCTCTGTGCGAGCACTGCCATGGGCAGATGAGGCTGAGCAACAGCTTTCCAGGCTAGCCTCTTCTGCCTGCCAGCTATCTGCAGACATTCGCACTTTCGGAGCATGGCTGCGAAAGGAGCCTGGCAGGGACACCACCATTCCCAGCATGCGTTTGAAGTTTGAGGTGGCAAGACAAGCAAGCAGCCCCATTCTCTGTGCCTCTGTGCGAGCACTGCCATGGGCAGATGAGGCTGAGCAACAGCTTTCCAGGCTAGCCCCTTCTGGCTGCCAGGTATCTGCAGACGTTCGCATTTCAAGAGCAGGGCTGAGATAGGAGTCTAGCAGGTACACCATCTTTCCCAGGCTACGTTTGAAGTTTGAGGTGGCAAGACAAGCAAGCAGCCCCATTCTCTGTGCCTCTGTGCGAGCAGTGCCATGGGCAGATGAGGCTGAGCAACAGCTTTCCAGGCTAGCCCCTTCTGGCTGCCAGCTATCTGCAGACGTTCGCATTTCAAGAGCAGGGCTGAGATAGGAGCCTGGCAGGTACACCAACTTTCCCAGGCTACGTTTGAAGTTTGAGGTGGCAAGACAAGCAAGCAGCCCCATTCTCTGTGCCTCTGTGCGAGCACTGCCATGGGCAGATGAGGCTGAGCAACAGCTTTCCAGGCTAGCCTCTTCTGGCTGCCAGCTATCTGCAGACGTTCGCAATTTCGGAGCAGGGCTGCGAAAGGAGCCTGGCTGGGACACCAACTTTCCCAGGCTACGTTTGAAGTTTGAGGTGGCAAGACAATCAAGTAGCCCCATTCTCTGTGCCTCTGTGCGAGCACTGCCATGGGCAGATGAGGCTGAGCAACAGCTTTCCAGGCTAGCCCCTTCTGGCTGCCAGATATCTGCAGACGTTCGCACTTTCGGAGCAGGGCTGTGATAGGAGCCTGGCAGGGACACCACCATTCCCAGCATGCGTTTGAAGTTTCAAGCGGCAAGATAAGCAAGCAGCCCCATTCTCTGTGCCTCTATGCGAACAGTGCCATGGGCAGATGAGGCTGAGCAACAGCTTTCCAGGCTAGCACCTTCTGGCGGCCAGCTATCTGCAGACTTTCGCACATTCGGAGCAGAGCTGCGAAAGGAGCCTGGCAGGGACACCAACTTTCCCAGGCTACGTTTGAAGTTTGAGGTGGCAAGACAAGCAAGCAGCCCCATTCTCTGTGCCTCTATGCAAACAGTGCCATGGGCAGATGAGGCTGAGCAAGAGCTTTCCAGGCTAGCCCCTTCTGGCTGCCAGCTATCTGCAGACGTTCGCACTTTCGGAGCAGGGCTGCGAAAGGAGCCTGGCTGGGACACCAACTTTCCCCGGCTACGTTTGAAGTTTGAGGTGGCAAGACAAGCAATCAGCTATACTCTCTGTGCCTCTGTGCGAGCACTGCCATGGGCAGATGAGGCTGAGCAACAGCTTTCCAGGCTAGCCTCTTCTGCCTGCCAGCTATCTGCAGACATTCGCACTTTCGGAGCATGGCTGCGAAAGGAGCCTGGCAGGGACACCACCATTCCCAGCATGCGTTTGAAGTTTGAGGTGGCAAGACAAGCAAGCAGCCCCATTCTCTGTGCCTCTGTGCGAGCAGTGCCATGGTCAGATGAGGCTGAGCAACAGCTTTCCAGGCTAGCCCCTTCTGGCTGCCAGCTATCTGCAGACGTTCGCATTTCAAGAGCAGGGCTGAGATAGGAGTCTAGCAGGTACACCATCTTTCCCAGGCTACGTTTGAAGTTTGAGGTGGCAAGACAAGCAAGCAGCCCCATTCTCTGTGCCTCTGTGCGAGCACTGCCATGGGCAGATGAGGCTGAGCAACAGCTTTCCAGGTTAGCCTCTTCTGGCTGCCAGCTATCTGCAGACATTCGCATTTTCGGAGCAGGGCTAGGAATGGTGCCTGGCAGGCACACCCGCCAATCCCAGGCTACGTTTGAAGTTTGAGATGGCAAGATAAGCAAGCAGCCCCATTCTCTGTGCCTCTATGCAAACAGTGCCATGGACAGATGAGGCTGAGCAACAGCTTTCCAGGCTAGCCCCTTCTGGCTGCCAGCTATCTGCAGACGTTCGCATTTTCGGAGCAGGGCTGCGAAAGGAGCCTAGCAGGTACACCATCTTTCCCAGGCTACGTTTGAAGTTTGAGGTGGCAAGACAAGCAAGCAGCCCCATTCTCTGTGCCTCTGTGCGAGCAGTGCCATGGGCAGATGAGGCTGAGCAACAGCTTTCCAGGCTAGCGCCTTCTGGCTGCCAGCTATCTGCAGACGTTCGCACTTTTGGAGCAGGGCTGCGGAAGGAGCCTGGCAGGGACACCATCTTTCCCAGGCTACGTTTGAAGTTTGAGGTGGCAAGACAAGCAAGCAGCCCCATTCTCTGTGCCTCTGTGCGAGCACTGCCATGGGCAGATGAGGCTGAGCAACAGCTTTCCAGGCTAGCCCTTTCTGGCTGCCAGCTATCTGCAGACGTTCGCACTTTCGGAGCAGGGCTGCGAAAGGAGCCTGGCTGGGACACCAACTTTCCCAGGCTACGTTTGAAGTTTGAGGTGGCAAGACAAGCAAGCAGCCCCATTCTCTGTGCCTCTGTGCGAGCACTGCCATGGGCAGATGAGGCTGAGCAACAGCTTTCCAGGCTAGCCTCTTCTGCCTGCCAGCTATCTGCAGACATTCGCACTTTCGGAGCAGGGCTGCGAAAGGAGCCTGGCAGGGACACCACCATTCCCAGCATGCGTTTGAAGTTTGAGGTGGCAAGACAAGCAAGCAGCCCCATTCTCTGTGCCTCTGTGCGAGCACTGCCATGGGCAGATGAGGCTGAGCAACAGCTTTCCAGGCTAGCCCCTTCTGCCTGCCAGCTATCTGCAGACGATCGCATTTCAAGAGCAGGGCTGAGATAGGAGCCTAGCAGGTACACCATCTTTCCCAGGCTACGTTTGAAGTTTGAGGTGGCAAGACAAGCAAGCAGCCCCATTCTCTGTGCCTCTGTGCGAGCACTGCCATGGGCAGATGAGGCTGAGCAACAGCTTTCCAGGCTAGCCTCTTCTGGCTGCCAGCTATCTGCAGACATTCGCATTTTCGGAGCAGGGCTAGGAATTGTGCCTGGTAGGCACACCCTCCAATCCCAGTCTAGGTTTGAAGTTTGAGATGGCAAGATAAGCAAGCAGCCCCATTCTCTGTGCCTCTATGCAAACAGTGCCATGGACAGATGAGGCTGAGCAACAGCTTTCCAGGATAGCCCTTTCTGGCTGCCAGCTATCTGCAGACTTTCGCACTTTCGGAGCAGGGCTGCGAAACGAGCCTGGCTGGGACACCTACTTTCCCAGGATACGTTTGAAGTTTGAGGTGGCAACACAAGCAAGCAGCCCCATTCTCTGTGCCTCTGTGCGAGCACTGCCATGGGCAGATGAGGCTGAGCAACAGCTTTCCAGGATAGCCCTTTCTGGCTGCCAGCTATCTGCAGACGTTCGCACTTTCGGAGCAGGGCTGCGAAAGGAGCCTGGCTGGGACACCTACTTTCCCAGGATACGTTTGAAGTTTGAGGTGGCAAGACAAGCAAGCAGCCCCATTCTCTGTGCCTCTGTGCGAACAGTGCCATGGGCAGATGAGGCTGAGCAACAGCTTTCCAGGCTAGCCCCTTCTGTCTGCCAGCTATCTGCAGACTTTCGCACTTTCGGAGCAGGGCTGCAAAAGGAGTCTGGCTGGGATACCAACTTTCCCAGGCTACGTTTGAAGTTTGAGGTGACAAGACAAGCAAGCAGCTATAGTCTCTGTGCCTCTGTGCGAGCAGTGCCATGGGCAGATGAGACTGAGCAACAGCTTTCCAGGCTAGCCCCTTCTGGCTGCCAGCTATCTGCAGACGTTCGCACTTTCGGAGCAGGGCTGCGAAAGGAGCCTAGCAGGTACACCATCTTTCCCAGGCTACGTTTGAAGTTTGAGGTGGCAAAACAAGCAAGTAGCCCCATTCTCTGTGCCTCTGTGCGAGCAGTGCCATGGGCAGATGAGGCTGAGCAACAGCTTTCCAGGCTAGCCCCTTCTGGCTGCCAGCTATCTGCAGACGTTCGCATTTCAAGAGCAGGGCTGAGATAGGAGCCTGGCAGGTACACCATCTTTCCCAGGCTACGTTTGAAGTTTGAGGTGGCAAGACAAGCAAGCAGCGCCATTCTCTGTGCCTCTGTGCGAGCATTGCCATGGGCAGAGGAGGCTGAGCAACAGCTTTCCAGGCTAGCCCCTTCTGGCTGCCAGCTATCTGCAGACCTTCGCACTTTCGGAGCAGGGCTGCGAAAGGAGCCTGGCTGGGACACCAACTTTCCCAGGCTACGTTTGAAGTTTGAGGTGACAAGACAAGCAAGCAGCCCCATTCTCTGTGCATCTGTGCGAGCACTGCCATGGGCAGATGAGGCTGAGCAACAGCTTTCCAGGCTAGCCCCTTCTGGCTGCCAGCTATCTGCAGACGTTCGCACTTTCGGAGCAGGGCTGCGAAAGGAGCCTGGCAGGGACACCACCATTCCCAGCATGCGTTTGAAGTTTGAGGTGGCAAGACAAGCAAGCAGCCCCATTCTCTGTGCCTCTGTGCGAGCACTGCCATGGGCAGATGAGGCTGAGCAACAGCTTTCCAGGCTAGCCCCTTCTGCCTGCCAGCTATCTGCAGACGATCGCATTTCAAGAGCAGGGCTGAGATAGGAGCCTAGCAGGTACACCATCTTTCCCAGGCTACGTTTGAAGTTTGAGGTGGCAAGACAAGCAAGCAGCCCCATTCTCTGTGCCTCTGTGCGAGCACTGCCATGGGCAGATGAGGCTGAGCAACAGCTTTCCAGGCTAGCCCCTTCTGGCTGCCAGCTATCTGCAGACATTCGCATTTTCGGAGCAGGGCTAGGAATTGTGCCTGGCAGGCACACCCTCCAATCCCAGTCTACGTTTGAAGTTTGAGATGGCAAGATAAGCAAGCAGCCCCATTCTCTGTGCCTCTATGCAAACAGTGCCATGGACAGATGAGGCTGAGCAACAGCTTTCCAGGATAGCCCTTTCTGGCTGCCAGCTATCTGCAGACTTTCGCACTTTCGGAGCAGGGCTGCGAAACGAGCCTGGCTGGGACACCTACTTTCCCAGGATACGTTTGAAGTTTGAGGTGGCAAGACAAGCAAGCAGCCCCATTCTCTGTGCCTCTGTGCGAGCACTGCCATGGGCAGATGAGGCTGAGCAACAGCTTTCCAGGATAGCCCTTTCTGGCTGCCAGCTATCTGCAGACGTTCGCACTTTCGGAGCAGGGCTGCGAAAGGAGCCTGGCTGGGACACCACCATTCCCAGCATGCGTTTGAAGTTCAAGTGGCAAGACAAGCAAGCAGCCCCATTCTCTGTGCCTCTGTGCGAGCAGTGCCATGGGCAGATGAGGCTGAGCAACAGCTTTCCAGGCTAGCCCCTTCTGGCTGCCAGCTATCTGCAGACTTTCGCACTTTCGGAGCAGGGCTGCAAAAGGAGCCTGGCAGGTACACCAACTTTCCCAGGCTACATTTGAAGTTTGAGGTGCCAAGACAAGCAAGCAGCCCCATTCTCTGTGCCTCTGTGCGAGCACTGCCATGGGCAGATGAGGCTGAGCAACAGCTTTCCAGGCTAGCCCCTTCTGGCTGCCAGCTATCTGCAGACTTTCGCATTTTCGGAGCAGGGCTAGGAATGGTGCCTGGCAGGCACACCATCCAATCCCAGGCTACGTTTGAAGTTTGAGGTGGCAAGATAAGCAAGCAGCCCCATTCTCTGTGCCTCTGTGCGAGCAGTGCCATGGGCAGATGAGGCTGAGCAACAGCTTTCCAGGCTAGCCCCTTCTGGCTGCCAGCTATCTGCAGACGTTCGCACTTTCGGAGCAGGGCTGCGAAAGGAGCCTGGCCGGGACACCAACTTTCCCAGGCTACGTTTGAAGTTTGAGGTGACAAGACAAGCAAGTAGCCCCATTCTCTGTGCCTCTGTGCGAGCAGTGCCATGGGCAGATGAGGCTGAGCAACAGCTTTCCAGGCTAGCCCCTTCTGGCTGCCAGCTATCTGCAGACTTTCGCACTTTCAGAGCAGGGCTGTGATAGGAGCCTAGCAGGGACACCACCATTCCCAGGCTGCGTTTGAAGTTTGAAGTGGCAAGATAAGCAAGCAGCCCCATTCTCTGTGCCTCTATGCAAACAGTGCCATGGGCAGATGAGGCTGAGCAACAGCTTTCCAGGCTAGCCCCTTCTGGCTGCCAGCTATCTGCAGACGTTCGCACTTTCGGAGCAGGGCTGCGAAAGGAGCCTGGCTGGGACACCAACTTTCCCAGGCTACGTTTGAAGTTTGAGGTGGCAAGACAAGCAAGCAGCCCCATTCTCTGTGCTTCTGTGCGAGCACTGCCATGGGCAGATGAGGCTGAGCAACAGCTTTCCAGGCTAGCCCCTTCTGGCTGCCAGCTATCTGCAGACGTTCGCACTTTCGGAGCAGGGCTGCGAAAGGAGCCTGGCAGGGACACCAACTTTCCCAGGCTACGTTTGAAGTTTGAGGTGGCAAGACAAGCAAGCAGCCCCATTCTCTGTGCCTCTGTGCGAGCACTGCCATAAGCAGATGAGGCTGAGCAACAGCTTTCCAGGCTAGCCCCTTCTGCCTGCCAGCTATCTGCAGACATTCGCATTTTCGGAGCAGGGCTAGGAATGGAGCCTGGCAGGCACCCCCTCCAATCCCAGGCTACATTTGAGGTTTGAGGTGGCAGGAAAAGCAAGCAGCCCCATTCTCTGTACATCTGTGCGAGCACTGCCATGGACAGATGAGGCTGAGCAACAGCTTTCCAGGCTAGCACCTTCTGGCTGCCAGCTATCTGCAGACGTTCGCACTTTCGGAGCAGGGCTGCGAAAGGAGCCTAGCAGGTACACCAACTTTCCCAGGCTACGTTTGAAGTTTCAGGTGGCAAGACAAGCAAGCAGCCCCATTCTCTGTGCCTCTGTGCGAGCACTGCAGATGAGCACAGGTAGATGAGGCTGAGCAACAGCTTTCCAGGCTAGCCCCTTCTGGCTGCCAGCTATCTGCAGACGTTCGCATTTCAAGAGCAGGGCTGAGATAGGAGTCTAGCAGGTACACCATCTTTCCCAGGCTACGTTTGAAGTTTGAGGTGGCAAGACAAGCAAGCAGCCCCATTCTCTGTGCCTCTGTGCGAGCAGTGCCATGGGCAGATGAGGCTGAGCAACAGCTTTCCAGGCTAGCGCCTTCTGGCTGCCAGCTATCTGCAGACGTTCGCACTTTTGGAGCAGGGCTGCGGAAGGAGCCTGGCAGGGACACCATCTTTCCCAGGCTACATTTGAAGTTTGAGGTGGCAAGACAAGCAAGCAGCCCCATTCTCTGTGCCTCTGTGCGAGCACTGCCATGGGCAGATGAGGGTGAGCAACAGCTTTCCAGGCTAGCCCCTTCTGGCTGCCAGCTATCTGCAGACCTTCGCACTTTCGGAGCAGGGCTGCGAAAGGAGCCTGGCTGGGACACCAACTTTCCCAGGCTACGTTTGAAGTTTGAGGTGGCAAGACAAGCAAGCAGCCCCATTCTCTGTGCCTCTGTGCGAGCACTGCCATGGGCAGATGAGGCTGAGCAACAGCTTTCCAGGATAGCACCTTCTGGCTGCCAGCTATCTGCAGACGTTCGCATTTCAAGAGCAGTGCTGCGAAAGGAGCCTAGCAGGTACACCATCTTTCCCAGGTTACGTTTGAAGTTTGAGGTGGCAAGACAAGCAAGCAGCCCCATTCTCTGTGCCTCTGTGCGAGCACTGCCATGGGCAGAGGAGGCTGAGCAACAGCTTTCCAGGCTAGCCCCTTCTGGCTGCCAGCTATCTGCAGACGTTCGCACTTTCGGAGCAGGGCTGCGAAAGGAGCCTGGCTGGGACACCAACTTTCCCAGCATGCGTTTGAAGTTTGAGGTGACAAGACAAGCAAGCAGCCCCATTCTCTGTGCATCTGTGCGAGCACTGCCATGGGCAGATGAGGCTGAGCAACAGCTTTCCAGGCTAGCGCCTTCTGGCTGCCAGCTATCTGCAGACATTCGCACTTTCGGAGCAGGGCTGCGAAAGGAGCCTGGCTGGGACACCATCTTTCCCAGGCTACGTTTGAAGTTTGAGGTGGCAAGACAAGCAAGAAGCCCCATTCTCTGTGCCTCTGTGCGAGCACTGCCATGGGCAGATGAGGCTGAGCAACAGCTTTCCAGGCTAGCCTCTTCTGCCTGCCAGCTATCTGCAGACATTCGCACTTTCGGAGCAGGGCTGCGAAAGGAGCCTGGCAGCGACACCACCATTCCCAGCATGCGTTTGAAGTTTGAGGTGGCAAGACAAGCAAGCAGCCCCATTCTCTGTGCCTCTGTGCGAGCACTGCCATGGGCAGATGAGGCTGAGCAACAGCTTTCCAGGCTAGCCCCTTCTGCCTGCCAGCTATCTGCAGACGATCGCATTTCAAGAGCAGGGCTGAGATAGGAGCCTAGCAGGTACACCATCTTTCCCAGGCTACGTTTGAAGTTTGAGGTGGCGAGACAAGCAAGCAGCCCCATTCTCTGTGCCTCTGTGCGAGCACTGCCATGGGCAGATGAGGCTGAGCAACAGCTTTCCAGGCTAGCCTCTTCTGGCTGCCAGCTATCTGCAGACATTCGCATTTTCGGAGCAGGGCTAGGAATTGTGCCTGGCAGGCACACCCTCCAATCCCAGTCTACGTTTGAAGTTTGAGATGGCAAGATAAGCAAGCAGCCCCATTCTCTGTGCCTCTATGCAAACAGTGCCATGGACAGATGAGGCTGAGCAACAGCTTTCCAGGATAGCCCTTTCTGGCTGCCAGCTATCTGCAGACTTTCGCACTTTCGGAGCAGGGCTGCGAAACGAGCCTGGCTGGGACACCTACTTTCCCAGGATACGTTTGAAGTTTGAGGTGGCAAGACAAGCAAGCAGCCCCATTCTCTGTGCCTCTGTGCGAACAGTGCCATGGGCAGATGAGGCTGAGCAACAGCTTTCCAGGCTAGCCCCTTCTGGCTGCCAGCTATCTGCAGACGTTCGCACTTTCGGAGCAGGGCTGCGAAAGGAGCCTGGCTGGGACACCACCATTCCCAGCATGCGTTTGAAGTTCAAGTGGCAAGACAAGCAAGCAGCCCCATTCTCTGTGCCTCTGTGCGAACAGTGCCATGGGCAGATGAGGCTGAGCAACAGCTTTCCAGGCTAGCCCCTTCTGGCTGCCAGCTATCTGCAGACGTTCGCACTTTCGGAGCAGGGCTGCGAAAGGAGCCTAGCAGGTACACCATCTTTCCCAGGCTACGTTTGAAGTTTGAGGTGGCAAGACAAGCAAGCAGCCCCATTCTCTGTGCCTCTGTGCGAGCAGTGCCATGGGCAGATGAGGCTGAGCAACAGCTTTCCAGGCTAGCCCCTTCTGCCTGCCAGCTATCTGCAGACATTCGCATTTCAAGAGCAGGGCTGAGATAGGAGCCTGGCAGGTACACCAACTTTCCCAGGCTACGTTTGAAGTTTGAGGTGGCAAGACAAGCAAGCAGCCCCATTCTCTGTGCCTCTGTGCGAGCACTGCCATGGGCAGATGAGGCTGAGCAACAGCTTTCCAGGATAGCACCTTCTGGCTGCCAGCTATCTGCAGACGTTCGCATTTCAAGAGCAGTGGTGCGAAAGGAGCCTAGCAGGTACACCATCTTTCCCAGGTTACGTTTGAAGTTTGAGGTGGCAAGACAAGCAAGCAGCGCCATTCTCTGTGCCTCTGTGCGAGCACTGCCATGGGCAGAGGAGGCTGAGCAACAGCTTTCCAGGCTAGCCCCTTCTGGCTGCCAGCTATCTGCAGACGTTCGCACTTTCGGAGCAGGGCTGCGAAAGGAGCCTGGCTGGGACACCAACTTTCCCAGCATGCGTTTGAAGTTTGAGGTGACAAGACAAGCAAGCAGCCCCATTCTCTGTGCATCTGTGCGAGCACTGCCATGGGCAGATGAGGCTGAGCAACAGCTTTCCAGGCTAGCCCCTTCTGGCTGCCAGATATCTGCAGACATTCGCACTTTCGGAGCAGGGCTGCGAAAGGAGCCTGGCTGGGACACCATCTTTCCCAGGCTACGTTTGAAGTTTGAGGTGGCAAGACAAGCAAGCAGCCCCATTCTCTGTGCCTCTGTGCGAGCACTGCCATGGGCAGATGAGGCTGAGCAACAGCTTTCCAGGCTAGCCCCTTCTGCCTGCCAGCTATCTGCAGACGATCGCATTTCAAGAGCAGGGCTGAGATAGGAGCCTAGCAGGTACACCATCTTTCCCAGGCTACGTTTGAAGTTTGAGGTGGCGAGACAAGCAAGCAGCCCCATTCTCTGTGCCTCTGTGCGAGCACTGCCATGGGCAGATGAGGCTGAGCAACAGCTTTCCAGGATAGCCCTTTCTGGCTGCCAGCTATCTGCAGACGTTCGCACTTTCGGAGCAGGGCTGCGAAAGGAGCCTGGCTGGGACACCACCATTCCCAGCATGCGTTTGAAGTTCAAGTGGCAAGACAAGCAAGCAGCCCCATTCTCTGTGCCTCTGTGCGAGCAGTGCCATGGGCAGATGAGGCTGAGCAACAGCTTTCCAGGCTAGCCCCTTCTGGCTGCCAGCTATCTGCAGACTTTCGCACTTTCGGAGCAGGGCTGCAAAAGGAGCCTGGCAGGTACACCAACTTTCCCAGGCTACATTTGAAGTTTGAGGTGCCAAGACAAGCAAGCAGCCCCATTCTCTGTGCCTCTGTGCGAGCAGTGCCATGGGCAGATGAGGCTGAGCAACAGCTTTCCAGGCTAGCCCCTTCTGGCTGCCAGCTATCTGCAGACATTCGCACTTTCGGAGCAGGGCTGCGAAAGGAGCCTGGCCGGGACACCAACTTTCCCAGGCTACGTTTGAAGTTTGAGGTGACAAGACAAGCAAGTAGCCCCATTCTCTGTGCCTCTGTGCGAGCAGTGCCATGGGCAGATGAGGCTGAGCAACAGCTTTCCAGGCTAGCCCCTTCTGGCTGCCAGCTATCTGCAGACTTTCGCACTTTCAGAGCAGGGCTGTGATAGGAGCCTAGCAGGGACACCACCATTCCCAGGCTGCGTTTGAAGTTTGAAGTGGCAAGATAAGCAAGCAGCCCCATTCTCTGTGCCTCTATGCAAACAGTGCCATGGGCAGATGAGGCTGAGCAACAGCTTTCCAGGCTAGCCCCTTCTGGCTGCCAGCTATCTGCAGACGTTCGCACTTTCGGAGCAGGGCTGCGAAAGGAGCCTGGCTGGGACACCAACTTTCCCAGGCTACGTTTGAAGTTTGAGGTGGCAAGACAAGCAAGCAGCCCCATTCTCTGTGCTTCTGTGCGAGCACTGCCATGGGCAGATGAGGCTGAGCAACAGCTTTCCAGGCTAGCCCCTTCTGGCTGCCAGCTATCTGCAGACGTTCGCACTTTCGGAGCAGGGCTGCGAAAGGAGCCTGGCAGGGACACCAACTTTCCCAGGCTACGTTTGAAGTTTGAGGTGGCAAGACAAGCAAGCACCCCCATTCTCTGTGCCTCCGTGCGAGCACTGCCATAAGCAGATGAGGCTGAGCAACAGCTTTCCAGGCTAGCCCCTTCTGCCTGCCAGCTATCTGCAGACATTCGCATTTTCGGAGCAGGGCTAGGAATGGAGCCTGGCAGGCACCCCCTCCAATCCCAGGCTACATTTGAGGTTTGAGGTGGCAGGAAAAGCAAGCAGCCCCATTCTCTGTACATCTGTGCGAGCACTGCCATGGACAGATGAGGCTGAGCAACAGCTTTCCAGGCTAGCACCTTCTGGCTGCCAGCTATCTGCAGACGTTCGCACTTTCGGAGCAGGGCTGCGAAAGGAGCCTAGCAGGTACACCAACTTTCCCAGGCTACGTTTGAAGTTTCAGGTGGCAAGACAAGCAAGCAGCCCCATTCTCTGTGCCTCTGTGCGAGCACTGCAGATGAGCACAGGTAGATGAGGCTGAGCAACAGCTTTCCAGGCTAGCCCCTTCTGGCTGCCAGCTATCTGCAGACGTTCGCATTTCAAGAGCAGGGCTGAGATAGGAGTCTAGCAGGTACACCATCTTTCCCAGGCTACGTTTGAAGTTTGAGGTGGCAAGACAAGCAAGCAGCCCCATTCTCTGTGCCTCTGTGCGAGCAGTGCCATGGGCAGATGAGGCTGAGCAACAGCTTTCCAGGCTAGCGCCTTCTGGCTGCCAGCTATCTGCAGACGTTCGCACTTTTGGAGCAGGGCTGCGGAAGGAGCCTGGCAGGGACACCATCTTTCCCAGGCTACATTTGAAGTTTGAGGTGGCAAGACAAGCAAGCAGCCCCATTCTCTGTGCCTCTGTGCGAGCACTGCCATGGGCAGATGAGGGTGAGCAACAGCTTTCCAGGCTAGCCCCTTCTGGCTGCCAGCTATCTGCAGACGTTCGCACTTTCGGAGCAGGGCTGCGAAAGGAGCCTGGCTGGGACACCAACTTTCCCAGGCTACGTTTGAAGTTTGAGGTGGCAAGACAAGCAAGCAGCCCCATTCTCTGTGCCTCTGTGCGAGCACTGCCATGGGCAGATGAGGCTGAGCAACAGCTTTCCAGGATAGCACCTTCTGGCTGCCAGCTATCTGCAGACGTTCGCATTTCAAGAGCAGTGCTGCGAAAGGAGCCTAGCAGGTACACCATCTTTCCCAGGTTACGTTTGAAGTTTGAGGTGGCAAGACAAGCAAGCAGCCCCATTCTCTGTGCCTCTGTGCGAGCACTGCCATGGGCAGAGGAGGCTGAGCAACAGCTTTCCAGGCTAGCCCCTTCTGCCTGCCAGCTATCTGCAGACGATCGCATTTCAAGAGCAGGGCTGAGATAGGAGCCTAGCAGGTACACCATCTTTCCCAGGCTACGTTTGAAGTTTGAGGTGGCGAGACAAGCAAGCAGCCCCATTCTCTGTGCCTCTGTGCGAGCACTGCCATGGGCAGATGAGGCTGAGCAACAGCTTTCCAGGCTAGCCTCTTCTGGCTGCCAGCTATCTGCAGACATTCGCATTTTCGGAGCAGGGCTAGGAATTGTGCCTGGCAGGCACACCCTCCAATCCCAGTCTACGTTTGAAGTTTGAGATGGCAAGATAAGCAAGCAGCCCCATTCTCTGTGCCTCTATGCAAACAGTGCCATGGACAGATGAGGCTGAGCAACAGCTTTCCAGGATAGCCCTTTCTGGCTGCCAGCTATCTGCAGACTTTCGCACTTTCGGAGCAGGGCTGCGAAACGAGCCTGGCTGGGACACCTACTTTCCCAGGATACGTTTGAAGTTTGAGGTGGCAAGACAAGCAAGCAGCCCCATTCTCTGTGCCTCTGTGCGAACAGTGCCATGGGCAGATGAGGCTGAGCAACAGCTTTCCAGGCTAGCCCCTTCTGGCTGCCAGCTATCTGCAGACGTTCGCACTTTCGGAGCAGGGCTGCGAAAGGAGCCTGGCTGGGACACCACCATTCCCAGCATGCGTTTGAAGTTCAAGTGGCAAGACAAGCAAGCAGCCCCATTCTCTGTGCCTCTGTGCGAACAGTGCCATGGGCAGATGAGGCTGAGCAACAGCTTTCCAGGCTAGCCCCTTCTGGCTGCCAGCTATCTGCAGACGTTCGCACTTTCGGAGCAGGGCTGCGAAAGGAGCCTAGCAGGTACACCATCTTTCCCAGGCTACGTTTGAAGTTTGAGGTGGCAAGACAAGCAAGCAGCCCCATTCTCTGTGCCTCTGTGCGAGCAGTGCCATGGGCAGATGAGGCTGAGCAACAGCTTTCCAGGCTAGCCTCTTCTGGCTGCCAGCTATCTGCAGACATTCGCATTTCAAGAGCAGGGCTGAGATAGGAGCCTGGAAGGTACACCAACTTTCCCAGGCTACGTTTGAAGTTTGAGGTGGCAAGACAAGCAAGCAGCCCCATTCTCTGTGCCTCTGTGCGAGCACTGCCATGGGCAGATGAGGCTGAGCAACAGCTTTCCAGGATAGCACCTTCTGGCTGCCAGCTATCTGCAGACGTTCGCATTTCAAGAGCAGTGGTGCGAAAGGAGCCTAGCAGGTACACCATCTTTCCCAGGTTACGTTTGAAGTTTGAGGTGGCAAGACAAGCAAGCAGCGCCATTCTCTGTGCCTCTGTGCGAGCACTGCCATGGGCAGAGGAGGCTGAGCAACAGCTTTCCAGGCTAGCCCCTTCTGGCTGCCAGCTATCTGCAGACGTTCGCACTTTCGGAGCAGGGCTGCGAAAGGAGCCTGGCTGGGACACCAACTTTCCCAGCATGCGTTTGAAGTTTGAGGTGACAAGACAAGCAAGCAGCCCCATTCTCTGTGCATCTGTGCGAGCACTGCCATGGGCAGATGAGGCTGAGCAACAGCTTTCCAGGCTAGCCCCTTCTGGCTGCCAGATATCTGCAGACATTCGCACTTTCGGAGCAGGGCTGCGAAAGGAGCCTGGCTGGGACACCATCTTTCCCAGGCTACGTTTGAAGTTTGAGGTGGCAAGACAAGCAAGCAGCCCCATTCTCTGTGCCTCTGTGCGAGCACTGCCATGGGCAGATGAGGCTGAGCAACAGCTTTCCAGGCTAGCCTCTTCTGCCTGCCAGCTATCTGCAGACATTCGCACTTTCGGAGCAGGGCTGCGAAAGGAGCCTGGCAGGGACACCACCATTCCCAGCATGCGTTTGAAGTTTGAGGTGGCAAGACAAGCAAGCAGCCCCATTCTCTGTGCCTCTGTGCGAGCACTGCCATGGGCAGATGAGGCTGAGCAACAGCTTTCCAGGCTAGCCCCTTCTGCCTGCCAGCTATCTGCAGACGATCGCATTTCAAGAGCAGGGCTGAGATAGGAGCCTAGCAGGTACACCATCTTTCCCAGGCTACGTTTGAAGTTTGAGGTGGCGAGACAAGCAAGCAGCCCCATTCTCTGTGCCTCTGTGCGAGCACTGCCATGGGCAGATGAGGCTGAGCAACAGCTTTCCAGGCTAGCCTCTTCTGGCTGCCAGCTATCTGCAGACATTCGCATTTTCGGAGCAGGGCTAGGAATTGTGCCTGGCAGGCACACCCTCCAATCCCAGTCTACGTTTGAAGTTTGAGATGGCAAGATAAGCAAGCAGCCCCATTCTCTGTGCCTCTATGCAAACAGTGCCATGGACAGATGAGGCTGAGCAACAGCTTTCCAGGATAGCCCTTTCTGGCTGCCAGCTATCTGCAGACTTTCGCACTTTCGGAGCAGGGCTGCGAAACGAGCCTGGCTGGGACACCTACTTTCCCAGGATACGTTTGAAGTTTGAGGTGGCAAGACAAGCAAGCAGCCCCATTCTCTGTGCCTCTGTGCGAGCACTGCCATGGGCAGATGAGGCTGAGCAACAGCTTTCCAGGATAGCCCTTTCTGGCTGCCAGCTATCTGCAGACGTTCGCACTTTCGGAGCAGGGCTGCGAAAGGAGCTTGGCTGGGACACCACCATTCCCAGCATGCGTTTGAAGTTCAAGTGGAAAGACAAGCAAGCAGCCCCATTCTCTGTGCCTCTGTGCGAACAGTGCCATGGGCAGATGAGGCTGAGCAACAGCTTTCCAGGCTAGCCCCTTCTGGCTGCCAGCTATCTGCAGACGTTCGCACTTTCGGAGCAGGGCTGCGAAAGGAGCCTAGCAGGTACACCATCTTTCCCAGGCTACGTTTGAAGTTTGAGGTGGCAAAACAAGCAAGTAGCCCCATTCTCTGTGCCTCTGTGCGAGCAGTGCCATGGGCAGATGAGGCTGAGCAACAGCTTTCCAGGCTAGCCCCTTCTGGCTGCCAGCTATCTGCAGACGTTCGCATTTCAAGAGCAGGGCTGAGATAGGAGCCTGGAAGGTACACCAACTTTCCCAGGCTACGTTTGAAGTTTGAGGTGGCAAGACAAGCAAGCAGCCCCATTCTCTGTGCCTCTGTGCGAGCACAGCCATGGGCAGATGAGGCTGAGCAACAGCTTTCCAGGCTAGCCCCTTCTGGCTGCCAGCTATCTGCAGACCTTCGCACTTTCGGAGCAGGGCTGCGAAAGGAGCCTGGCTGGGACACCAACTTTCCCAGGCTACGTTTAAAGTTTGAGGTGGCAAGACAAGCAAGCAGCCCCATTCTCTGTGCCTCTGTGCGAGCACTGCCATGGGCAGATGAGGCTGAGCAACAGCTTTCCAGGCTAGCCTCTTCTGCCTGCCAGCTATCTGCAGACATTCGCACTTTCGGAGCAGGGCTGCGAAAGGAGCCTGGCAGCGACACCACCATTCCCAGCATGCGTTTGAAGTTTGAGGTGGCAAGACAAGCAAGCAGCCCCATTCTCTGTGCCTCTGTGCGAGCACTGCCATGGGCAGATGAGGCTGAGCAACAGCTTTCCAGGCTAGCCCCTTCTGCCTGCCAGCTATCTGCAGACGATCGCATTTCAAGAGCAGGGCTGAGATAGGAGCCTAGCAGGTACACCATCTTTCCCAGGCTACGTTTGAAGTTTGAGGTGGCAAGACAAGCAAGCAGCCCCATTCTCTGTGCCTCTGTGCGAGCACTGCCATGGGCAGATGAGGCTGAGCAACAGCTTTCCAGGCTAGCCTCTTCTGCCTGCCAGCTATCTGCAGACATTCGCACTTTCGGAGCAGGGCTGCGAAAGGAGCCTGGCAGGGACACCACCATTCCCAGCATGCGTTTGAAGTTTGAGGTGGCAAGACAAGCAAGCAGCCCCATTCTCTGTGCCTCTGTGCGAGCACTGCCATGGGCAGATGAGGCTGAGCAACAGCTTTCCAGGCTAGCCCCTTCTGCCTGCCAGCTATCTGCAGACGATCGCATTTCAAGAGCAGGGCTGAGATAGGAGCCTAGCAGGTACACCATCTTTCCCAGGCTACGTTTGAAGTTTGAGGTGGCGAGACAAGCAAGCAGCCCCATTCTCTGTGCCTCTGTGCGAGCACTGCCATGGGCAGATGAGGCTGAGCAACAGCTTTCCAGGCTAGCCTCTTCTGGCTGCCAGCTATCTGCAGACATTCGCATTTTCGGAGCAGGGCTAGGAATTGTGCCTGGCAGGCACACCCTCCAATCCCAGTCTACGTTTGAAGTTTGAGATGGCAAGATAAGCAAGCAGCCCCATTCTCTGTGCCTCTATGCAAACAGTGCCATGGACAGATGAGGCTGAGCAACAGCTTTCCAGGATAGCCCTTTCTGGCTGCCAGCTATCTGCAGACTTTCGCACTTTCGGAGCAGGGCTGCGAAACGAGCCTGGCTGGGACACCTACTTTCCCAGGATACGTTTGAAGTTTGAGGTGGCAAGACAAGCAAGCAGCCCCATTCTCTGTGCCTCTGTGCGAGCACTGCCATGGGCAGATGAGGCTGAGCAACAGCTTTCCAGGATAGCCCTTTCTGGCTGCCAGCTATCTGCAGACGTTCGCACTTTCGGAGCAGGGCTGCGAAAGGAGCTTGGCTGGGACACCACCATTCCCAGCATGCGTTTGAAGTTCAAGTGGAAAGACAAGCAAGCAGCCCCATTCTCTGTGCCTCTGTGCGAACAGTGCCATGGGCAGATGAGGCTGAGCAACAGCTTTCCAGGCTAGCCCCTTCTGGCTGCCAGCTATCTGCAGACGTTCGCACTTTCGGAGCAGGGCTGCGAAAGGAGCCTAGCAGGTACACCATCTTTCCCAGGCTACGTTTGAAGTTTGAGGTGGCAAAACAAGCAAGTAGCCCCATTCTCTGTGCCTCTGTGCGAGCAGTGCCATGGGCAGATGAGGCTGAGCAACAGCTTTCCAGGCTAGCCCCTTCTGGCTGCCAGCTATCTGCAGACGTTCGCATTTCAAGAGCAGGGCTGAGATAGGAGCCTGGAAGGTACACCAACTTTCCCAGGCTACGTTTGAAGTTTGAGGTGGCAAGACAAGCAAGCAGCCCCATTCTCTGTGCCTCTGTGCGAGCACTGCC
Organism: Opisthocomus hoazin; assembly: GCF_030867145.1. Classification (NCBI taxonomy): domain Eukaryota; kingdom Metazoa; phylum Chordata; class Aves; order Opisthocomiformes; family Opisthocomidae; genus Opisthocomus; species Opisthocomus hoazin. Next base: position 3,096,595 of record NC_134433.1, read on the forward strand.
ATGGGCAGATGAGGCTGAGCAACAGCTTTCCAGGCTAGCCCCTTCTGGCTGCCAGCTATCTGCAGACCTTCGCACTTTCGGAGCAGGGCTGCGAAAGGAGCCTGGCTGGGACACCAACTTTCCCAGGCTACGTTTAAAGTTTGAGGTGGCAAGACAAGCAAGCAGCCCCATTCTCTGTGCCTCTGTGCGAGCACTGCCATGGGCAGATGAGGCTGAGCAACAGCTTTCCAGGCTAGCCTCTTCTGCCTGCCAGCTATCTGCAGACATTCGCACTTTCGGAGCAGGGCTGCGAAAGGAGCCTGGCAGCGACACCACCATTCCCAGCATGCGTTTGAAGTTTGAGGTGGCAAGACAAGCAAGCAGCCCCATTCTCTGTGCCTCTGTGCGAGCACTGCCATGGGCAGATGAGGCTGAGCAACAGCTTTCCAGGCTAGCCCCTTCTGCCTGCCAGCTATCTGCAGACGATCGCATTTCAAGAGCAGGGCTGAGATAGGAGCCTAGCAGGTACACCATCTTTCCCAGGCTACGTTTGAAGTTTGAGGTGGCAAGACAAGCAAGCAGCCCCATTCTCTGTGCCTCTGTGCGAGCACTGCCATGGGCAGATGAGGCTGAGCAACAGCTTTCCAGGCTAGCCTCTTCTGGCTGCCAGCTATCTGCAGACATTCGCATTTTCGGAGCAGGGCTAGGAATTGTGCCTGGCAGGCACACCCTCCAATCCCAGTCTACGTTTGAAGTTTGAGATGGCAAGATAAGCAAGCAGCCCCATTCTCTGTGCCTCTATGCAAACAGTGCCATGGACAGATGAGGCTGAGCAACAGCTTTCCAGGATAGCCCTTTCTGGCTGCCAGCTATCTGCAGACATTCGCACTTTCGGAGCAGGGCTGCAAAAGGAGCCTGGCAGGTACACCCTCCAATCCCAGGCTACGTTTGAAGTTTGAGGTGGCAAGACAAGCAAGCAGCCCCATTCTCTGTGCCTCTGTGCGAGCACTGCCATGGGCAGATGAGGCTGAGCAACAGCTTTCCAGGCTAGCCTCTTCTGGCTGCCAGCTATCTGCAGACGTTCGCAATTTCGGAGCAGGGCTGCGAAAGGAGCCTGGCTGGGACACCACCATTCCCAGCATGCGTTTGAAGTTTCAAGCGGCAAGATAAGCAAGCAGCCCCATTCTCTGTGCCTCTATGCGAACAGTGCCATGGGCAGATGAGGCTGAGCAACAGCTTTCCAGGCTAGCACCTTCTGCCTGTCAGCTATCTGCAGACGTTCGCACTTTCGGAGCAGGGCTGCGAAAGGAGCCTGGCAGGGACACCACCATTCCCAGCATGCGTTTGAAGTTTGAGATGGCAAGACAAGCAAGCAGCCCCATTCTCTGAGCCTCTGTGCAAACAGTGCCATGGGCAGATGAGGCTGAGCAACAGCTTTCCAGGCTAGCACCTTCTGGCTGCCAGCTATCTGCAGACGTTCGCACTTTCGGAGCAGGGCTGCGAAAGGAGCCTGGCTGGGACACCAACTTTCCCAGGCTACATTTGAAGTTTGAGGTGCCAAGACAAGCAAGCAGCCCCATTCTCTGTGCCTCTGTGCGAGCACTGCCATGGGCAGATGAGGCTGAGCAACAGCTTTCCAGGCTAGCCCCTTCTGGCTGCCAGCTATCTGCAGACTTTCGCACTTTCGGAGCAGGGCTAGGAATGGTGCCTGGCAGGCACACCATCCAATCCCAGGCTACGTTTGAAGTTTGAGGTGGCAAGATAAGCAAGCAGCCCCATTCTCTGTGCCTCTGTGCGAGCAGTGCCATGGGCAGATGAGGCTGAGCAACAGCTTTCCAGGCTAGCCCCTTCTGGCTGCCAGCTATCTGCAGACGTTCGCACTTTCGGAGCAGGGCTGCGAAAGGAGCCTGGCTGGGACACCAACTTTCCCAGGCTACGTTTGAAGTTTGAGGTGCCAAGACAAGCAAGCAGCCCCATTCTCTGTGCCTCTGTGCGAGCACTGCCATGGGCAGATGAGGCTGAGCAACAGCTTTCCAGGCTAGCCCCTTCTGGCTGCCAGCTATGTGCAGACTTTCGCACTTTCAGAGCAGGGCTGTGATAGGAGCCTAGCAGGGACACCACCATTCCCAGCATGCGTTTGAAGTTTCAAGCGGCAAGATAAGCAAGCAGCCCCATTCTCTGTGCCTCTATGCAAACAGTGCCATGGGCAGATGAGGCTGAGCAACAGCTTTCCAGGCTAGCCCCTTCTGGCTGCCAGCTATCTGCAGACGTTCGCACTTTCGGAGCAGGGCTGCGAAAGGAGCCTGGCTGGGACACCAACTTTCCCAGGCTACGTTTGAAGTTTGAGGTGACAAGACAAGCAAGTAGCCCCATTCTCTGTGCCTCTGTGCGAGCAGTGCCATGGGCAGATGAGGCTGAGCAACAGCTTTCCAGGCTAGCACCTTCTGGCTGCCAGCTATCTGCAGACTTTCGCACTTTCGGAGCAGGGCTGCGATAGGAGCCTGGCAGGGACACCACCATTCCCAGCATGCGTTTGAAGTTTCAAGCGGCAAGATAAGCAAGCAGCCCCATTCTCTGTGCCTCTATGCAAACAGTGCCATGGGCAGATGAGGCTGAGCAACAGCTTTCCAGGCTAGCCCCTTCTGGCTGCCAGCTATCTGCAGACCTTCGCACTTTCGGAGCAGGGCTGCGAAAGGAGCCTGGCAGCGACACCAACTTTCCCAGGCTACGTTAGAAGTTTGAGGTGGCAAGACAAGCAAGCAGCCCCATTCTCTGTGCTTCTGTGCGAGCACTGCCATGGGCAGATGAGGCTGAGCAACAGCTTTCCAGGCTAGCCCCTTCTGGCTGCCAGCTATCTGCAGACGTTCGCACTTTCGGAGCAGGGCTGCGAAAGGAGCCTGGCAGGGACACCACCATTCCCAGCATGCGTTTGAAGTTTCAAGCGGCAAGATAAGCAAGCAGCCCCATTCTCTGTGCCTCTATGCAAACAGTGCCATGGGCAGATGAGGCTGAGCAACAGCTTTCCAGGCTAGCCCCTTCTGGCTGCCAGCTATCTGCAGACATTCGCATTTTCGGAGCAGGGCTAGGAATGGAGCCTGGCAGGCACCCCCTCCAATCCCAGGCTACATTTGAGGTTTGAGGTGGCAGGAAAAGCAAGCAGCCCCATTCTCTGTACCTCTGTGCGAGCACTGCCATGGACAGATGAGGCTGAGCAACAGCTTTCCAGGCTAGCACCTTCTGGCTGCCAGCTATCTGCAGACGTTCGCACTTTCGGAGCAGGGCTGCGAAAGGAGCCTAGCAGGTACACCAACTTTCCCAGGCTACGTTTGAAGTTTCAGGTGGCAAGACAAGCAAGCAGCGCCATTCTCTGTGCCTCTGTGCGAGCACTGCCATGGTCAGATGAGGCTGAGCAACAGCTTTCCAGGCTAGCCCCTTCTGGCTGCCAGCTATCTGCAGACGTTCGCATTTCAAGAGCAGGGCTGAGATAGGAGTCTAGCAGGTACACCATCTTTCCCAGGCTACGTTTGAAGTTTGAGGTGGCAAGACAAGCAAGCAGCCCCATTCTCTGTGCCTCTGTGCGAGCAGAGCCATGGGCAGATGAGGCTGAGCAACAGCTTTCCAGGCTAGCGCCTTCTGGCTGCCAGCTATCTGCAGACGTTCGCACTTTTGGAGCAGGGCTGCGGAAGGAGCCTGGCAGGGACACCATCTTTCCCAGGCTACGTTTGAAGTTTGAGGTGGCAAGACAAGCAAGCAGCCCCATTCTCTGTGCCTCTGTGCGAGCACTGCCATGGGCAGATGAGGGTGAGCAACAGCTTTCCAGGCTAGCCCCTTCTGGCTGCCAGCTATCTGCAGACCTTCGCACTTTCGGAGCAGGGCTGCGAAAGGAGCCTGGCTGGGACACCAACTTTCCCAGGCTACGTTTGAAGTTTGAGGTGGCAAGACAAGCAAGCAGCCCCATTCTCTGTGCCTCTGTGCGAGCACTGCCATGGGCAGATGAGGCTGAGCAACAGCTTTCCAGGATAGCACCTTCTGGCTGCCAGCTATCTGCAGACGTTCGCATTTCAAGAGCAGGGCTGCGAAAGGAGCCTAGCAGGTACACCATCTTTCCCAGGTTACGTTTGAAGTTTGAGGTGGCAAGACAAGCAAGCAGCGCCATTCTCTGTGCCTCTGTGCGAGCACTGCCATGGGCAGAGGAGGCTGAGCAACAGCTTTCCAGGCTAGCCCCTTCTGGCTGCCAGCTATCTGCAGACGTTCGCACTTTCGGAGCAGGGCTGCGAAAGGAGCCTGGCTGGGACACCAACTTTCCCAGCATGCGTTTGAAGTTTGAGGTGACAAGACAAGCAAGCAGCCCCATTCTCTGTGCCTCTGTGCGAGCACTGCCATGGGCAGATGAGGCTGAGCAACAGCTTTCCAGGCTAGCCCCTTCTGGCTGCCAGCTATCTGCAGACATTCGCACTTTCGGAGCAGGGCTGCGAAAGGAGCCTGGCTGGGACTCCATCTTTCCCAGGCTACGTTTGAAGTTTGAGGTGGCAAGACAAGCAAGCAGCCCCATTCTCTGTGCCTCTGTGCGAGCACTGCCATGGGCAGATGAGGCTGAGCAACAGCTTTCCAGGCTAGCCTCTTCTGTCTGCCAGCTATCTGCAGACATTCGCATTTTCGGAGCAGGGCTGCGAAAGGAGCCTGGCAGGGACACCACCATTCCCAGCATGCGTTTGAAGTTTGAGGTGGCAAGACAAGCAAGCAGCCCCATTCTCTGTGCCTCTGTGCGAGCACTGCCATGGGCAGATGAGGCTGAGCAACAGCTTTCCAGGCTAGCCCCTTCTGCCTGCCAGCTATCTGCAGACGATCGCATTTCAAGAGCAGGGCTGAGATAGGAGCCTAGCAGGTACACCATCTTTCCCAGGCTACGTTTGAAGTTTGAGGTGGCGAGACAAGCAAGCAGCCCCATTCTCTGTGCCTCTGTGCGAGCACTGCCATGGGCAGATGAGGCTGAGCAACAGCTTTCCAGGCTAGCCCCTTCTGGCTGCCAGCTATCTGCAGACATTCGCACTTTCGGAGCAGGGCTGCGAAAGGAGCCTGGCTGGGACACCATCTTTCCCAGGCTACGTTTGAAGTTTGAGGTGGCAAGACAAGCAAGCAGCCCCATTCTCTGTGCCTCTGTGCGAGCACTGCCATGGGCAGATGAGGCTGAGCAACAGCTTTCCAGGCTAGCCCCTTCTGCCTGCCAGCTATCTGCAGACGATCGCATTTCAAGAGCAGGCCTGAGATAGGAGCCTAGCAGGTACACCATCTTTCCCAGGCTACGTATGAAGTTTGAGGTGGCGAGACAAGCAAGCAGCCCCATTCTCTGTGCCTCTGTGCGAGCACTGCCATGGGCAGATGAGGCTGAGCAACAGCTTTCCAGGCTAGCCTCTTCTGGCTGCCAGCTATCTGCAGACATTCGCATTTTCGGAGCAGGGCTAGGAATTGTGCCTGGCAGGCACACCCTCCAATCCCAGGCTACGTTTGAAGTTTGAGATGGCAAGACAAGCAAGCAGCCCCATTCTCTGTGCCTCTATGCAAACAGTGCCATGGACAGATGAGGCTGAGCAACAGCTTTCCAGGATAGCCCTTTCTGGCTGCCAGCTATCTGCAGACTTTCGCACTTTCGGAGCAGGGCTGCGAAACGAGCCTGGCTGGGACACCTACTTTCCCAGGATACGTTTGAAGTTTGAGGTGGCAAGACAAGCAAGCAGCCCCATTCTCTGTGCCTCTGTGCGAGCACTGCCATGGGCAGATGAGGCTGAGCAACAGCTTTCCAGGATAGCCCTTTCTGGCTGCCAGCTATCTGCAGACGTTCGCACTTTCGGAGCAGGGCTGCGAAAGGAGTCTGGCTGGGATACCAACTTTCCCAGGCTACGTTTGAAGTTTGAGGTGACAATACAAGCAAGCAGCTATAGTCTCTGTGCCTCTGTGCGAGCAGTGCCATGGGCAGATGAGGCTGAGCAACAGCTTTCCAGGCTAGCCCCTTCTGGCTGCCAGCTATCTGCAGACGTTCGCACTTTTGGAGCAGGGCTGCGAAAGGAGCCTAGCAGGTACACCATCTTTCCCAGGCTACGTTTGAAGTTTGAGGTGGCAAGACAAGAAAGTAGCCCCATTCTCTGTGCCTCTGTGCGAGCAGTGCCATGGGCAGATGAGGCTGAGCAACAGCTTTCCAGGCTAGCCCCTTCTGGCTGCCAGATATCTGCAGACGTTCGCATTTCAAGAGCAGGGCTGAGATAGGAGCCTGGCAGGTACACCAACTTTCCCAGGCTACGTTTGAAGTTTGAGGTGGCAAGACAAGCAAGCAGCCCCATTCTCTGTGCCTCTGTGCGAGCACTGCCATGGGCAGATGAGGCTGAGGAACAGCTTTCCAGGCTAGCCTCTTCTGGCTGCCAGCTATCTGCAGACATTCGCATTTTCGGAGCAGGGCTAGGAATGGTGCCTGGCAGGCACACCCTCCAATCCCAGGCTACGTTTGAAGTTTGAGGTGGCAAGACAAGCAAGCAGCCCCATTCTCTGTGCCTCTGTGCGAGCACTGCCATGGGCAGATGAGGCTGAGGAACAGCTTTCCAGGATAGCACCTTCTGGCTGCCAGCTATCTGCAGACGTTCGCATTTCAAGAGCAGTGCTGCGAAAGGAGCCTGGCTGGTACACCATCTTTCCCAGGTTACGTTTGAAGTTTGAGGTGGCAAGACAAGCAAGCAGCGCCATTCTCTGTGCCTCTGTGCGAGCACTGCCATGGGCACAGGAGGCTGAGCAACAGCTTTCCAGGCTAGCCCCTTCTGGCTGCCAGCTATCTGCAGACGTTCGCACTTTCGGAGCAGGGCTGCGAAAGGAGCCTGGCTGGGACACCAACTTTCCCAGCATGCGTTTGAAGTTTGAGGTGACAAGACAAGCAAGCAGCCCCATTCTCTGTGCATCTGTGCGAGCACTGCCATGGGCAGATGAGGCTGAGCAACAGCTTTCCAGGCTAGCCCCTTCTGGCTGCCAGCTATCTGCAGACATTCGCACTTTCGGAGCAGGGCTGCGAAAGGAGCCCGGCTGGGACACCAACTTTCCCAGGCTACGTTTGAAGTTTGAGGTGGCAAGACAAGCAAGCAGCCCCATTCTCTGTGCCTCTGTGCGAGCACTGCCATGGGCAGATGAGGCTGAGCAACAGCTTTCCAGGCTAGCCTCTTCTGGCTGCCAGCTATCTGCAGACATTCGCACTTTCGGAGCAGGGCTGCGAAAGGAGCCTGGCAGGGACACCACCATTCCCAGCATGCGTTTGAAGTTTGAGGTGGCAAGACAAGCAAGCAGCCCCATTCTCTGTGCCTCTGTGCGAGCACTGCCATGGGCAGATGAGGCTGAGCAACAGCTTTCCAGGCTAGCCCCTTCTGCCTGCCAGCTATCTGCAGACGATCGCATTTCAAGAGCAGGGCTGAGATAGGAGCCTAGGAGGTACACCATCTTTCCCAGGCTACGTTTGAAGTTTGAGGTGGCAAGACAAGCAAGCAGCCCCATTCTCTGTGCCTCTGTGCGAGCACTGCCATGGGCAGATGAGGCTGAGCAACAGCTTTCCAGGCTAGCCTCTTCTGGCTGCCAGCTATCTGCAGACATTCGCATTTTCGGAGCAGGCTAGGAATTGTGCCTGGCAGGCACACCCTCCAATCCCAGTCTACGTTTGAAGTTTGAGATGGCAAGATAAGCAAGCAGCCCCATTCTCTGTGCCTCTATGCAAACAGTGCCATGGACAGATGAGGCTGAGCAACAGCTTTCCAGGCTAGCCCCTTCTGGCTGCCAGCTATCTGCAGACGTTCGCATTTCAAGAGCAGGGCTGCGAAAGGAGCCTAGCAGGTACACCATCTTTCCCAGGCTACGTTTGAAGTTTGAGGTGGCAAGACAAGCAAGCAGCCCCATTCTCTGTGCCTCTGTGCGAGCACTGCCATGGGCAGATGAGGCTGAGCAACAGCTTTCCAGGCTAGCCCCTTCTGGCTGCCAGCTATCTGCAGACATTCGCACTTTCGGAGCAGGGCTGCGAAAGGAGCCTGGCTGGGACTCCATCTTTCCCAGGCTACGTTTGAAGTTTGAGGTGGCAAGACAAGCAAGCAGCCCCATTCTCTGTGCCTCTGTGCGAGCACTGCCATGGGCAGATGAGGCTGAGCAACAGCTTTCCAGGCTAGCCTCTTCTGTCTGCCAGCTATCTGCAGACATTCGCATTTTCGGAGCAGTGCTGCGAAAGGAGCCTGGCAGGGACACCACCATTCCCAGCATGCGTTTGAAGTTTGAGGTGGCAAGACAAGCAAGCAGCCCCATTCTCTGTGCCTCTGTGCGAGCACTGCCATGGGCAGATGAGGCTGAGCAACAGCTTTCCAGGCTAGCCCCTTCTGCCTGCCAGTTATCTGCAGACGATCGCATTTCAAGAGCAGGGCTGAGATAGGAGCCTAGCAGGTACACCATCTTTCCCAGGCTACGTTTGAAGTTTGAGGTGGCGAGACAAGCAAGCAGCCCCATTCTCTGTGCCTCTGTGCGAGCACTGCCATGGGCAGATGAGGCTGAGCAACAGCTTTCCAGGCTAGCCCCTTCTGGCTGCCAGCTATCTGCAGACATTCGCACTTTCGGAGCAGGGCTGCGAAAGGAGCCTGGCTGGGACACCATCTTTCCCAGGCTACGTTTGAAGTTTGAGGTGGCAAGACAAGCAAGCAGCCCCATTCTCTGTGCCTCTGTGCGAGCACTGCCATGGGCAGATGAGGCTGAGCAACAGCTTTCCAGGCTAGCCCCTTCTGCCTGCCAGCTATCTGCAGACGATCGCATTTCAAGAGCAGGGCTGAGATAGGAGCCTAGCAGGTACACCATCTTTCCCAGGCTACGTTTGAAGTTTGAGGTGGCGAGACAAGCAAGCAGCCCCATTCTCTGTGCCTCTGTGCGAGCACTGCCATGGGCAGATGAGGCTGAGCAACAGCTTTCCAGGCTAGCCTCTTCTGGCTGCCAGCTATCTGCAGACATTCGCATTTTCGGAGCAGGGCTAGGAATTGTGCCTGGCAGGCACACCCTCCAATCCCAGGCTACGTTTGAAGTTTGAGATGGCAAGACAAGCAAGCAGCCCCATTCTCTGTGCCTCTATGCAAACAGTGCCATGGACAGATGAGGCTGAGCAACAGCTTTCCAGGATAGCCCTTTCTGGCTGCCAGCTATCTGCAGACTTTCGCACTTTCGGAGCAGGGCTGCGAAACGAGCCTGGCTGGGACACCTACTTTCCCAGGATACGTTTGAAGTTTGAGGTGGCAAGACAAGCAAGCAGCCCCATTCTCTGTGCCTCTGTGCGAGCACTGCCATGGGCAGATGAGGCTGAGCAACAGCTTTCCAGGATAGCCCTTTCTGGCTGCCAGCTATCTGCAGACGTTCGCACTTTCGGAGCAGGGCTGCGAAAGGAGTCTGGCTGGGATACCAACTTTCCCAGGCTACGTTTGAAGTTTGAGGTGACAAGACAAGCAAGCAGCTATAGTCTCTGTGCCTCTGTGCGAGCAGTGCCATGGGCAGATGAGGCTGAGCAACAGCTTTCCAGGCTAGCCCCTTCTGGCTGCCAGCTATCTGCAGACGTTCGCACTTTTGGAGCAGGGCTGCGAAAGGAGCCTAGCAGGTACACCATCTTTCCCAGGCTACGTTTGAAGTTTGAGGTGGCAAGACAAGAAAGTAGCCCCATTCTCTGTGCCTCTGTGCGAGCAGTGCCATGGGCAGATGAGGCTGAGCAACAGCTTTCCAGGCTAGCCCCTTCTGGCTGCCAGATATCTGCAGACGTTCGCATTTCAAGAGCAGGGCTGAGATAGGAGCCTGGCAGGTACACCAACTTTCCCAGGCTACGTTTGAAGTTTGAGGTGGCAAGACAAGCAAGCAGCCCCATTCTCTGTGCCTCTGTGCGAGCACTGCCATGGGCAGATGAGGCTGAGGAACAGCTTTCCAGGCTAGCCTCTTCTGGCTGCCAGCTATCTGCAGACATTCGCATTTTCGGAGCAGGGCTAGGAATGGTGCCTGGCAGGCACACCCTCCAATCCCAGGCTACGTTTGAAGTTTGAGGTGGCAAGACAAGCAAGCAGCCCCATTCTCTGTGCCTCTGTGCGAGCACTGCCATGGGCAGATGAGGCTGAGCAACAGCTTTCCAGGCTAGCACCTTCTGGCTGCCAGCTATCTGCAGACGTTCGCATTTCAAGAGCAGTGCTGCGAAAGGAGCCTGGCTGGTACACCATCTTTCCCAGGTTACGTTTGAAGTTTGAGGTGGCAAGACAAGCAAGCAGCGCCATTCTCTGTGCCTCTGTGCGAGCACTGCCATGGGCACAGGAGGCTGAGCAACAGCTTTCCAGGCTAGCCCCTTCTGGCTGCCAGCTATCTGCAGACGTTCGCACTTTCGGAGCAGGGCTGCGAAAGGAGCCTGGCTGGGACACCAACTTTCCCAGCATGCGTTTGAAGTTTGAGGTGGCAAGACAAGCAAGCAGCCCCATTCTCTGTGCATCTGTGCGAGCACTGCCATGGGCAGATGAGGCTGAGCAACAGCTTTCCAGGCTAGCCCCTTCTGGCTGCCAGCTATCTGCAGACATTCGCACTTTCGGAGCAGGGCTGCGAAAGGAGCCTGGCTGGGACACCAACTTTCCCAGGCTACGTTTGAAGTTTGAGGTGGCAAGACAAGCAAGCAGCCCCATTCTCTGTGCCTCTGTGCGAGCACTGCCATGGGCAGATGAGGCTGAGCAACAGCTTTCCAGGCTAGCCTCTTCTGGCTGCCAGCTATCTGCAGACATTCGCACTTTCGGAGCAGGGCTGCGAAAGGAGCCTGGCAGGGACACCACCATTCCCAGCATGCGTTTGAAGTTTGAGGTGGCAAGACAAGCAAGCAGCCCCATTCTCTGTGCCTCTGTGCGAGCACTGCCATGGGCAGATGAGGCTGAGCAACAGCTTTCCAGGCTAGCCCCTTCTGCCTGCCAGCTATGTGCAGACGATCGCATTTCAAGAGCAGGGCTGAGATAGGAGCCTAGGAGGTACACCATCTTTCCCAGGCTACGTTTGAAGTTTGAGGTGGCAAGACAAGCAAGCAGCCCCATTCTCTGTGCCTCTGTGCGAGCACTGCCATGGGCAGATGAGGCTGAGCAACAGCTTTCCAGGCTAGCCTCTTCTGGCTGCCAGCTATCTGCAGACATTCGCATTTTCGGAGCAGGCTAGGAATTGTGCCTGGCAGGCACACCCTCCAATCCCAGTCTACGTTTGAAGTTTGAGATGGCAAGATAAGCAAGCAGCCCCATTCTCTGTGCCTCTATGCAAACAGTGCCATGGACAGATGAGGCTGAGCAACAGCTTTCCAGGCTAGCCCCTTCTGGCTGCCAGCTATCTGCAGACGTTCGCATTTCAAGAGCAGGGCTGCGAAAGGAGCCTAGCAGGTACACCATCTTTCCCAGGCTACGTTTGAAGTTTGAGGTGGCAAGACAAGCAAGCAGCCCCATTCTCTGTGCCTCTGTGCGAGCAGTGCCATGGGCAGATGAGGCTGAGCAACAGCTTACCAGGCTAGCACCTTCTGGCTGCCAGCTATCTGCAGATGTTCGCACTTTCGGAGCAGGGCTGCGGAAGGAGCCTGGCAGGGACACCATCTTTCCCAGGCTACGTTTGAAGTTTGAGGTGGCAAGACAAGCAAGCAGCGCCATTCTCTGTGCCTCTGTGCGAGCACTGCCATGGGCAGATGAGGCTGAGCAACAGCTTTCCAGGCTAGCCCCTTCTGGCTGCCAGCTATCTGCAGACGTTCGCACTTTCGGAGCAGGGCTGCGAAAGGAGCCTGGCTGGGACACCAACTTTCCCAGGCTACGTTTGAAGTTTGAGGTGGCAAGACAAGCAAGCAGCCCCATTCTCTGTGCCTCTGCGCGAGCACTGCCATGGGCAGATGAGGCTGAGCAACAGCTTTCCAGGCTAGCCCCTTCTGCCAGCCAGCTATCTGCAGACGTTCGCATTTCAAGAGCAGTGCTGCGAAAGGAGCCTAGCAGGTACACCATCTTTCCCAGGTTACGTTTGAAGTTTGAGGTGGCAAGACAAGCAAGCAGCCCCATTCTCTGTGCCTCTGTGCGAGCACTGCCATGGGCAGATGAGGCTGAGCAACAGCTTTCCAGGCTAGCCCCTTCTGGCTGCCAGCTATCTGCAGACGTTCGCACTTTCGGAGCAGGGCTGCGAAAGGAGCCTGGCTGGGACACCAACTTTCCCAGCATGCGTTTGAAGTTTGAGGTGGCAAGACAAGCAAGCAGCCCCATTCTCTGTGCCTCTGTGCGAGCACTGCCATGGGCAGATGAGGCTGAGCAACAGCTTTCCAGGCTAGCCTCTTCTGCCTGCCAGCTATCTGCAGACATTCGCACTTTCGGAGCAGGGCTAGGAATGGAGCCTGGCAGGCACCCCCTCCAATCCCAGGCTACATTTGAGGTTTGAGGTGGCAGGAAAAGCAAGCAGCCCCATTCTCTGTACCTCTGTGCGAGCACTGCCATGGACAGATGAGGCTGAGCAACAGCTTTCCAGGCTAGCACCTTCTGGCTGCCAGCTATCTGCAGACGTTCGCACTTTCGGAGCAGGGCTGCGAAAGGAGCCTAGCAGGTACACCAACTTTCCCAGGCTACGTTTGAAGTTTCAGGTGGCAAGACAAGCAAGCAGCCCCATTCTCTGTGCCTCTGTGCGAGCACTGCCATGGTCAGATGAGGCTGAGCAACAGCTTTCCAGGCTAGCCCCTTCTGGCTGCCAGCTATCTGCAGACGTTCGCATTTCAAGAGCAGGGCTGAGATAGGAGTCTAGCAGGTACACCATCTTTCCCAGGCTACGTTTGAAGTTTGAGGTGGCAAGACAAGCAAGCAGCCCCATTCTCTGTGCCTCTGTGCGAGCAGAGCCATGGGCAGATGAGGCTGAGCAACAGCTTTCCAGGCTAGCGCCTTCTGGCTGCCAGCTATCTGCAGACGTTCGCACTTTTGGAGCAGGGCTGCGGAAGGAGCCTGGCAGGGACACCATCTTTCCCAGGCTACGTTTGAAGTTTGAGGTGGCAAGACAAGCAAGCAGCCCCATTCTCTGTGCCTCTGTGCGAGCACTGCCATGGGCAGATGAGGGTGAGCAACAGCTTTCCAGGCTAGCCCCTTCTGGCTGCCAGCTATCTGCAGACCTTCGCACTTTCGGAGCAGGGCTGCGAAAGGAGCCTGGCTGGGACACCAACTTTCCCAGGCTACGTTTGAAGTTTGAGGTGGCAAGACAAGCAAGCAGCCCCATTCTCTGTGCCTCTGTGCGAGCACTGCCATGGGCAGATGAGGCTGAGCAACAGCTTTCCAGGATAGCACCTTCTGGCTGCCAGCTATCTGCAGACGTTCGCATTTCAAGAGCAGGGCTGCGAAAGGAGCCTAGCAGGTACACCATCTTTCCCAGGTTACGTTTGAAGTTTGAGGTGGCAAGACAAGCAAGCAGCGCCATTCTCTGTGCCTCTGTGCGAGCACTGCCATGGGCAGAGGAGGCTGAGCAACAGCTTTCCAGGCTAGCCCCTTCTGGCTGCCAGCTATCTGCAGACGTTCGCACTTTCGGAGCAGGGCTGCGAAAGGAGCCTGGCTGGGACACCAACTTTCCCAGCATGCGTTTGAAGTTTGAGGTGACAAGACAAGCAAGCAGCCCCATTCTCTGTGCCTCTGTGCGAGCACTGCCATGGGCAGATGAGGCTGAGCAACAGCTTTCCAGGCTAGCCCCTTCTGGCTGCCAGCTATCTGCAGACATTCGCACTTTCGGAGCAGGGCTGCGAAAGGAGCCTGGCTGGGACTCCATCTTTCCCAGGCTACGTTTGAAGTTTGAGGTGGCAAGACAAGCAAGCAGCCCCATTCTCTGTGCCTCTGTGCGAGCACTGCCATGGGCAGATGAGGCTGAGCAACAGCTTTCCAGGCTAGCCTCTTCTGTCTGCCAGCTATCTGCAGACATTCGCATTTTCGGAGCAGGGCTGCGAAAGGAGCCTGGCAGGGACACCACCATTCCCAGCATGCGTTTGAAGTTTGAGGTGGCAAGACAAGCAAGCAGCCCCATTCTCTGTGCCTCTGTGCGAGCACTGCCATGGGCAGATGAGGCTGAGCAACAGCTTTCCAGGCTAGCCCCTTCTGCCTGCCAGCTATCTGCAGACGATCGCATTTCAAGAGCAGGGCTGAGATAGGAGCCTAGCAGGTACACCATCTTTCCCAGGCTACGTTTGAAGTTTGAGGTGGCGAGACAAGCAAGCAGCCCCATTCTCTGTGCCTCTGTGCGAGCACTGCCATGGGCAGATGAGGCTGAGCAACAGCTTTCCAGGCTAGCCCCTTCTGGCTGCCAGCTATCTGCAGACATTCGCACTTTCGGAGCAGGGCTGCGAAAGGAGCCTGGCTGGGACACCATCTTTCCCAGGCTACGTTTGAAGTTTGAGGTGGCAAGACAAGCAAGCAGCCCCATTCTCTGTGCCTCTGTGCGAGCACTGCCATGGGCAGATGAGGCTGAGCAACAGCTTTCCAGGCTAGCCCCTTCTGCCTGCCAGCTATCTGCAGACGATCGCATTTCAAGAGCAGGGCTGAGATAGGAGCCTAGCAGGTACACCATCTTTCCCAGGCTACGTTTGAAGTTTGAGGTGGCGAGACAAGCAAGCAGCCCCATTCTCTGTGCCTCTGTGCGAGCACTGCCATGGGCAGATGAGGCTGAGCAACAGCTTTCCAGGCTAGCCTCTTCTGGCTGCCAGCTATCTGCAGACATTCGCATTTTCGGAGCAGGGCTAGGAATTGTGCCTGGCAGGCACACCCTCCAATCCCAGGCTACGTTTGAAGTTTGAGATGGCAAGACAAGCAAGCAGCCCCATTCTCTGTGCCTCTATGCAAACAGTGCCATGGACAGATGAGGCTGAGCAACAGCTTTCCAGGATAGCCCTTTCTGGCTGCCAGCTATCTGCAGACTTTCGCACTTTCGGAGCAGGGCTGCGAAACGAGCCTGGCTGGGACACCTACTTTCCCAGGATACGTTTGAAGTTTGAGGTGGCAAGACAAGCAAGCAGCCCCATTCTCTGTGCCTCTGTGCGAGCACTGCCATGGGCAGATGAGGCTGAGCAACAGCTTTCCAGGATAGCCCTTTCTGGCTGCCAGCTATCTGCAGACGTTCGCACTTTCGGAGCAGGGCTGCGAAAGGAGTCTGGCTGGGATACCAACTTTCCCAGGCTACGTTTGAAGTTTGAGGTGACAAGACAAGCAAGCAGCTATAGTCTCTGTGCCTCTGTGCGAGCAGTGCCATGGGCAGATGAGGCTGAGCAACAGCTTTCCAGGCTAGCCCCTTCTGGCTGCCAGCTATCTGCAGACGTTCGCACTTTTGGAGCAGGGCTGCGAAAGGAGCCTAGCAGGTACACCATCTTTCCCAGGCTACGTTTGAAGTTTGAGGTGGCAAGACAAGAAAGTAGCCCCATTCTCTGTGCCTCTGTGCGAGCAGTGCCATGGGCAGATGAGGCTGAGCAACAGCTTTCCAGGCTAGCCCCTTCTGGCTGCCAGATATCTGCAGACGTTCGCATTTCAAGAGCAGGGCTGAGATAGGAGCCTGGCAGGTACACCAACTTTCCCAGGCTACGTTTGAAGTTTGAGGTGGCAAGACAAGCAAGCAGCCCCATTCTCTGTGCCTCTGTGCGAGCACTGCCATGGGCAGATGAGGCTGAGGAACAGCTTTCCAGGCTAGCCTCTTCTGGCTGCCAGCTATCTGCAGACATTCGCATTTTCGGAGCAGGGCTAGGAATGGTGCCTGGCAGGCACACCCTCCAATCCCAGGCTACGTTTGAAGTTTGAGGTGGCAAGACAAGCAAGCAGCCCCATTCTCTGTGCCTCTGTGCGAGCACTGCCATGGGCAGATGAGGCTGAGCAACAGCTTTCCAGGATAGCACCTTCTGGCTGCCAGCTATCTGCAGACGTTCGCATTTCAAGAGCAGTGCTGCGAAAGGAGCCTGGCTGGTACACCATCTTTCCCAGGTTACGTTTGAAGTTTGAGGTGGCAAGACAAGCAAGCAGCGCCATTCTCTGTGCCTCTGTGCGAGCACTGCCATGGGCACAGGAGGCTGAGCAACAGCTTTCCAGGCTAGCCCCTTCTGGCTGCCAGCTATCTGCAGACGTTCGCACTTTCGGAGCAGGGCTGCGAAAGGAGCCTGGCTGGGACACCAACTTTCCCAGCATGCGTTTGAAGTTTGAGGTGACAAGACAAGCAAGCAGCCCCATTCTCTGTGCATCTGTGCGAGCACTGCCATGGGCAGATGAGGCTGAGCAACAGCTTTCCAGGCTAGCCCCTTCTGGCTGCCAGCTATCTGCAGACATTCGCACTTTCGGAGCAGGGCTGCGAAAGGAGCCTGGCTGGGACACCAACTTTCCCAGGCTACGTTTGAAGTTTGAGGTGGCAAGACAAGCAAGCAGCCCCATTCTCTGTGCCTCTGTGCGAGCACTGCCATGGGCAGATGAGGCTGAGCAACAGCTTTCCAGGCTAGCCTCTTCTGGCTGCCAGCTATCTGCAGACATTCGCACTTTCGGAGCAGGGCTGCGAAAGGAGCCTGGCAGGGACACCACCATTCCCAGCATGCGTTTGAAGTTTGAGGTGGCAAGACAAGCAAGCAGCCCCATTCTCTGTGCCTCTGTGCGAGCACTGCCATGGGCAGATGAGGCTGAGCAACAGCTTTCCAGGCTAGCCCCTTCTGCCTGCCAGCTATCTGCAGACGATCGCATTTCAAGAGCAGGGCTGAGATAGGAGCCTAGGAGGTACACCATCTTTCCCAGGCTACGTTTGAAGTTTGAGGTGGCAAGACAAGCAAGCAGCCCCATTCTCTGTGCCTCTGTGCGAGCACTGCCATGGGCAGATGAGGCTGAGCAACAGCTTTCCAGGCTAGCCTCTTCTGGCTGCCAGCTATCTGCAGACATTCGCATTTTCGGAGCAGGCTAGGAATTGTGCCTGGCAGGCACACCCTCCAATCCCAGTCTACGTTTGAAGTTTGAGATGGCAAGATAAGCAAGCAGCCCCATTCTCTGTGCCTCTATGCAAACAGTGCCATGGACAGATGAGGCTGAGCAACAGCTTTCCAGGCTAGCCCCTTCTGGCTGCCAGCTATCTGCAGACGTTCGCATTTCAAGAGCAGGGCTGCGAAAGGAGCCTAGCAGGTACACCATCTTTCCCAGGCTACGTTTGAAGTTTGAGGTGGCAAGACAAGCAAGCAGCCCCATTCTCTGTGCCTCTGTGCGAGCAGTGCCATGGGCAGATGAGGCTGAGCAACAGCTTTCCAGGCTAGCCCCTTCTGGCTGCCAGCTATCTGCAGACATTCGCTCTTTCGGAGCAGGGCTGCGAAAGGAGCCTGGCTGGGACTCCATCTTTCCCAGGCTACGTTTGAAGTTTGAGGTGGCAAGACAAGCAAGCAGCCCCATTCTCTGTGCCTCTGTGCGAGCACTGCCATGGGCAGATGAGGCTGAGCAACAGCTTTCCAGGCTAGCCTCTTCTGTCTGCCAGCTATCTGCAGACATTGCATTTTCGGAGCAGTGCTGCGAAAGGAGCCTGGCAGGGACACCACCATTCCCAGCATGCGTTTGAAGTTTGAGGTGGCAAGACAAGCAAGCAGCCCCATTCTCTGTGCCTCTGTGCGAGCACTGCCATGGGCAGATGAGGCTGAGCAACAGCTTTCCAGGCTAGCCCCTTCTGCCTGCCAGCTATCTGCAGACGATCGCATTTCAAGAGCAGGGCTGAGATAGGAGCCTAGCAGGTACACCATCTTTCCCAGGCTACGTTTGAAGTTTGAGGTGGCGAGACAAGCAAGCAGCCCCATTCTCTGTGCCTCTGTGCGAGCACTGCCATGGGCAGATGAGGCTGAGCAACAGCTTTCCAGGCTAGCCCCTTCTGGCTGCCAGCTATCTGCAGACATTCGCACTTTCGGAGCAGGGCTGCGAAAGGAGCCTGGCTGGGACACCATCTTTCCCAGGCTACGTTTGAAGTTTGAGGTGGCAAGACAAGCAAGCAGCCCCATTCTCTGTGCCTCTGTGCGAGCACTGCCATGGGCAGATGAGGCTGAGCAACAGCTTTCCAGGCTAGCCCCTTCTGCCTGCCAGCTATCTGCAGACGATCGCATTTCAAGAGCAGGGCTGAGATAGGAGCCTAGCAGGTACACCATCTTTCCCAGGCTACGTTTGAAGTTTGAGGTGGCGAGACAAGCAAGCAGCCCCATTCTCTGTGCCTCTGTGCGAGCACTGCCATGGGCAGATGAGGCTGAGCAACAGCTTTCCAGGCTAGCCTCTTCTGGCTGCCAGCTATCTGCAGACATTCGCATTTTCGGAGCAGGGCTAGGAATTGTGCCTGGCAGGCACACCCTCCAATCCCAGGCTACGTTTGAAGTTTGAGATGGCAAGACAAGCAAGCAGCCCCATTCTCTGTGCCTCTATGCAAACAGTGCCATGGACAGATGAGGCTGAGCAACAGCTTTCCAGGATAGCCCTTTCTGGCTGCCAGCTATCTGCAGACTTTCGCACTTTCGGAGCAGGGCTGCGAAACGAGCCTGGCTGGGACACCTACTTTCCCAGGATACGTTTGAAGTTTGAGGTGGCAAGACAAGCAAGCAGCCCCATTCTCTGTGCCTCTGTGCGAGCACTGCCATGGGCAGATGAGGCTGAGCAACAGCTTTCCAGGATAGCCCTTTCTGGCTGCCAGCTATCTGCAGACGTTCGCACTTTCGGAGCAGGGCTGCGAAAGGAGTCTGGCTGGGATACCAACTTTCCCAGGCTACGTTTGAAGTTTGAGGTGACAAGACAAGCAAGCAGCTATAGTCTCTGTGCCTCTGTGCGAGCAGTGCCATGGGCAGATGAGGCTGAGCAACAGCTTTCCAGGCTAGCCCCTTCTGGCTGCCAGCTATCTGCAGACGTTCGCACTTTTGGAGCAGGGCTGCGAAAGGAGCCTAGCAGGTACACCATCTTTCCCAGGCTACGTTTGAAGTTTGAGGTGGCAAGACAAGAAAGTAGCCCCATTCTCTGTGCCTCTGTGCGAGCAGTGCCATGGGCAGATGAGGCTGAGCAACAGCTTTCCAGGCTAGCACCTTCTGGCTGCCAGATATCTGCAGACGTTCGCATTTCAAGAGCAGGGCTGAGATAGGAGCCTGGCAGGTACACCAACTTTCCCAGGCTACGTTTGAAGTTTGAGGTGGCAAGACAAGCAAGCAGCCCCATTCTCTGTGCCTCTGTGCGAGCACTGCCATGGGCAGATGAGGCTGAGGAACAGCTTTCCAGGCTAGCCTCTTCTGGCTGCCAGCTATCTGCAGACATTCGCATTTTCGGAGCAGGGCTAGGAATGGTGCCTGGCAGGCACACCCTCCAATCCCAGGCTACGTTTGAAGTTTGAGGTGGCAAGACAAGCAAGCAGCCCCATTCTCTGTGCCTCTGTGCGAGCACTGCCATGGGCAGATGAGGCTGAGCAACAGCTTTCCAGGATAGCACCTTCTGGCTGCCAGCTATCTGCAGACGTTCGCATTTCAAGAGCAGTGCTGCGAAAGGAGCCTGGCTGGTACACCATCTTTCCCAGGTTACGTTTGAAGTTTGAGGTGGCAAGACAAGCAAGCAGCGCCATTCTCTGTGCCTCTGTGCGAGCACTGCCATGGGCACAGGAGGCTGAGCAACAGCTTTCCAGGCTAGCCCCTTCTGGCTGCCAGCTATCTGCAGACGTTCGCACTTTCGGAGCAGGGCTGCGAAAGGAGCCTGGCTGGGACACCAACTTTCCCAGCATGCGTTTGAAGTTTGAGGTGACAAGACAAGCAAGCAGCCCCATTCTCTGTGCATCTGTGCGAGCACTGCCATGGGCAGATGAGGCTGAGCAACAGCTTTCCAGGCTAGCCCCTTCTGGCTGCCAGCTATCTGCAGACATTCGCACTTTCGGAGCAGGGCTGCGAAAGGAGCCTGGCTGGGACACCAACTTTCCCAGGCTACGTTTGAAGTTTGAGGTGGCAAGACAAGCAAGCAGCCCCATTCTCTGTGCCTCTGTGCGAGCACTGCCATGGGCAGATGAGGCTGAGCAACAGCTTTCCAGGCTAGCCCCTTCTGGCTGCCAGCTATCTGCAGACATTCGCACTTTCGGAGCAGGGCTGCGAAAGGAGCCTGGCAGGGACACCACCATTCCCAGCATGCGTTTGAAGTTTGAGGTGGCAAGACAAGCAAGCAGCCCCATTCTCTGTGCCTCTGTGCGAGCACTGCCATGGGCAGATGAGGCTGAGCAACAGCTTTCCAGGCTAGCCCCTTCTGCCTGCCAGCTATCTGCAGACGATCGCATTTCAAGAGCAGGGCTGAGATAGGAGCCTAGGAGGTACACCATCTTTCCCAGGCTACGTTTGAAGTTTGAGGTGGCAAGACAAGCAAGCAGCCCCATTCTCTGTGCCTCTGTGCGAGCACTGCCATGGGCAGATGAGGCTGAGCAACAGCTTTCCAGGCTAGCCCCTTCTGGCTGCCAGCTATCTGCAGACATTCGCATTTTCGGAGCAGGCTAGGAATTGTGCCTGGCAGGCACACCCTCCAATCCCAGTCTACGTTTGAAGTTTGAGATGGCAAGATAAGCAAGCAGCCCCATTCTCTGTGCCTCTATGCAAACAGTGCCATGGACAGATGAGGCTGAGCAACAGCTTTCCAGGCTAGCCCCTTCTGGCTGCCAGCTATCTGCAGACGTTCGCATTTCAAGAGCAGGGCTGCGAAAGGAGCCTAGCAGGTACACCATCTTTCCCAGGCTACGTTTGAAGTTTGAGGTGGCAAGACAAGCAAGCAGCCCCATTCTCTGTGCCTCTGTGCGAGCACTGCCATGGGCAGATGAGGCTGAGCAACAGCTTTCCAGGCTAGCCCCTTCTGGCTGCCAGCTATCTGCAGACATTCGCACTTTCGGAGCAGGGCTGCGAAAGGAGCCTGGCTGGGACTCCATCTTTCCCAGGCTACGTTTGAAGTTTGAGGTGGCAAGACAAGCAAGCAGCCCCATTCTCTGTGCCTCTGTGCGAGCACTGCCATGGGCAGATGAGGCTGAGCAACAGCTTTCCAGGCTAGCCTCTTCTGTCTGCCAGCTATCTGCAGACATTCGCATTTTCGGAGCAGTGCTGCGAAAGGAGCCTGGCAGGGACACCACCATTCCCAGCATGCGTTTGAAGTTTGAGGTGGCAAGACAAGCAAGCAGCCCCATTCTCTGTGCCTCTGTGCGAGCACTGCCATGGGCAGATGAGGCTGAGCAACAGCTTTCCAGGCTAGCCCCTTCTGCCTGCCAGCTATCTGCAGACGATCGCATTTCAAGAGCAGGGCTGAGATAGGAGCCTAGCAGGTACACCATCTTTCCCAGGCTACGTTTGAAGTTTGAGGTGGCGAGACAAGCAAGCAGCCCCATTCTCTGTGCCTCTGTGCGAGCACTGCCATGGGCAGATGAGGCTGAGCAACAGCTTTCCAGGCTAGCCCCTTCTGGCTGCCAGCTATCTGCAGACATTCGCACTTTCGGAGCAGGGCTGCGAAAGGAGCCTGGCTGGGACACCATCTTTCCCAGGCTACGTTTGAAGTTTGAGGTGGCAAGACAAGCAAGCAGCCCCATTCTCTGTGCCTCTGTGCGAGCACTGCCATGGGCAGATGAGGCTGAGCAACAGCTTTCCAGGCTAGCCCCTTCTGCCTGCCAGCTATCTGCAGACGATCGCATTTCAAGAGCAGGGCTGAGATAGGAGCCTAGCAGGTACACCATCTTTCCCAGGCTACGTTTGAAGTTTGAGGTGGCGAGACAAGCAAGCAGCCCCATTCTCTGTGCCTCTGTGCGAGCACTGCCATGGGCAGATGAGGCTGAGCAACAGCTTTCCAGGCTAGCCTCTTCTGGCTGCCAGCTATCTGCAGACATTCGCATTTTCGGAGCAGGGCTAGGAATTGTGCCTGGCAGGCACACCCTCCAATCCCAGGCTACGTTTGAAGTTTGAGATGGCAAGACAAGCAAGCAGCCCCATTCTCTGTGCCTCTATGCAAACAGTGCCATGGACAGATGAGGCTGAGCAACAGCTTTCCAGGATAGCCCTTTCTGGCTGCCAGCTATCTGCAGACTTTCGCACTTTCGGAGCAGGGCTGCGAAACGAGCCTGGCTGGGACACCTACTTTCCCAGGATACGTTTGAAGTTTGAGGTGGCAAGACAAGCAAGCAGCCCCATTCTCTGTGCCTCTGTGCGAGCACTGCCATGGGCAGATGAGGCTGAGCAACAGCTTTCCAGGATAGCCCTTTCTGGCTGCCAGCTATCTGCAGACGTTCGCACTTTCGGAGCAGGGCTGCGAAAGGAGTCTGGCTGGGATACCAACTTTCCCAGGCTACGTTTGAAGTTTGAGGTGACAAGACAAGCAAGCAGCTATAGTCTCTGTGCCTCTGTGCGAGCAGTGCCATGGGCAGATGAGGCTGAGCAACAGCTTTCCAGGCTAGCCCCTTCTGGCTGCCAGCTATCTGCAGACGTTCGCACTTTTGGAGCAGGGCTGCGAAAGGAGCCTAGCAGGTACACCATCTTTCCCAGGCTACGTTTGAAGTTTGAGGTGGCAAGACAAGAAAGTAGCCCCATTCTCTGTGCCTCTGTGCGAGCAGTGCCATGGGCAGATGAGGCTGAGCAACAGCTTTCCAGGCTAGCCCCTTCTGGCTGCCAGATATCTGCAGACGTTCGCATTTCAAGAGCAGGGCTGAGATAGGAGCCTGGCAGGTACACCAACTTTCCCAGGCTACGTTTGAAGTTTGAGGTGGCAAGACAAGCAAGCAGCCCCATTCTCTGTGCCTCTGTGCGAGCACTGCCATGGGCAGATGAGGCTGAGGAACAGCTTTCCAGGCTAGCCTCTTCTGGCTGCCAGCTATCTGCAGACATTCGCATTTTCGGAGCAGGGCTAGGAATGGTGCCTGGCAGGCACACCCTCCAATCCCAGGCTACGTTTGAAGTTTGAGGTGGCAAGACAAGCAAGCAGCCCCATTCTCTGTGCCTCTGTGCGAGCACTGCCATGGGCAGATGAGGCTGAGCAACAGCTTTCCAGGATAGCACCTTCTGGCTGCCAGCTATCTGCAGACGTTCGCATTTCAAGAGCAGTGCTGCGAAAGGAGCCTGGCTGGTACACCATCTTTCCCAGGTTACGTTTGAAGTTTGAGGTGGCAAGACAAGCAAGCAGCGCCATTCTCTGTGCCTCTGTGCGAGCACTGCCATGGGCACAGGAGGCTGAGCAACAGCTTTCCAGGCTAGCCCCTTCTGGCTGCCAGCTATCTGCAGACGTTCGCACTTTCGGAGCAGGGCTGCGAAAGGAGCCTGGCTGGGACACCAACTTTCCCAGCATGCGTTTGAAGTTTGAGGTGGCAAGACAAGCAAGCAGCCCCATTCTCTGTGCATCTGTGCGAGCACTGCCATGGGCAGATGAGGCTGAGCAACAGCTTTCCAGGCTAGCCCCTTCTGGCTGCCAGCTATCTGCAGACATTCGCACTTTCGGAGCAGGGCTGCGAAAGGAGCCTGGCTGGGACACCAACTTTCCCAGGCTACGTTTGAAGTTTGAGGTGGCAAGACAAGCAAGCAGCCCCATTCTCTGTGCCTCTGTGCGAGCACTGCCATGGGCAGATGAGGCTGAGCAACAGCTTTCCAGGCTAGCCTCTTCTGGCTGCCAGCTATCTGCAGACATTCGCACTTTCGGAGCAGGGCTGCGAAAGGAGCCTGGCAGGGACACCACCATTCCCAGCATGCGTTTGAAGTTTGAGGTGGCAAGACAAGCAAGCAGCCCCATTCTCTGTGCCTCTGTGCGAGCACTGCCATGGGCAGATGAGGCTGAGCAACAGCTTTCCAGGCTAGCCCCTTCTGCCTGCCAGCTATGTGCAGACGATCGCATTTCAAGAGCAGGGCTGAGATAGGAGCCTAGGAGGTACACCATCTTTCCCAGGCTACGTTTGAAGTTTGAGGTGGCAAGACAAGCAAGCAGCCCCATTCTCTGTGCCTCTGTGCGAGCACTGCCATGGGCAGATGAGGCTGAGCAACAGCTTTCCAGGCTAGCCTCTTCTGGCTGCCAGCTATCTGCAGACATTCGCATTTTCGGAGCAGGCTAGGAATTGTGCCTGGCAGGCACACCCTCCAATCCCAGTCTACGTTTGAAGTTTGAGATGGCAAGATAAGCAAGCAGCCCCATTCTCTGTGCCTCTATGCAAACAGTGCCATGGACAGATGAGGCTGAGCAACAGCTTTCCAGGCTAGCCCCTTCTGGCTGCCAGCTATCTGCAGACGTTCGCATTTCAAGAGCAGGGCTGCGAAAGGAGCCTAGCAGGTACACCATCTTTCCCAGGCTACGTTTGAAGTTTGAGGTGGCAAGACAAGCAAGCAGCCCCATTCTCTGTGCCTCTGTGCGAGCACTGCCATGGGCAGATGAGGCTGAGCAACAGCTTACCAGGCTAGCACCTTCTGGCTGTCAGCTATCTGCAGATGTTCGCACTTTCGGAGCAGGGCTGCGGAAGGAGCCTGGCAGGGACACCATCTTTCCCAGGCTACGTTTGAAGTTTGAGGTGGCAAGACAAGCAAGCAGCGCCATTCTCTGTGCCTCTGTGCGAGCACTGCCATGGGCAGATGAGGCTGAGCAACAGCTTTCCAGGCTAGCCCCTTCTGGCTGCCAGCTATCTGCAGACGTTCGCACTTTCGGAGC
Organism: Opisthocomus hoazin; assembly: GCF_030867145.1. Classification (NCBI taxonomy): domain Eukaryota; kingdom Metazoa; phylum Chordata; class Aves; order Opisthocomiformes; family Opisthocomidae; genus Opisthocomus; species Opisthocomus hoazin. Next base: position 3,121,245 of record NC_134433.1, read on the forward strand.
AGGGCTGCGAAAGGAGCCTGGCTGGGACACCAACTTTCCCAGGCTACGTTTGAAGTTTGAGGTGGCAAGACAAGCAAGCAGCCCCATTCTCTGTGCCTCTGCGCGAGCACTGCCATGGGCAGATGAGGCTGAGCAACAGCTTTCCAGGCTAGCCCCTTCTGCCAGCCAGCTATCTGCAGACGTTCGCATTTCAAGAGCAGTGCTGCGAAAGGAGCCTAGCAGGTACACCATCTTTCCCAGGTTACGTTTGAAGTTTGAGGTGGCAAGACAAGCAAGCAGCCCCATTCTCTGTGCCTCTGTGCGAGCACTGCCATGGGCAGATGAGGCTGAGCAACAGCTTTCCAGGCTAGCCCCTTCTGGCTGCCAGCTATCTGCAGACGTTCGCACTTTCGGAGCAGGGCTGCGAAAGGAGTCTGGCTGGGATACCAACTTTCCCAGGCTACGTTTGAAGTTTGAGGTGACAAGACAAGCAAGCAGCTATAGTCTCTGTGCCTCTGTGCGAGCAGTGCCATGGGCAGATGAGGCTGAGCAACAGCTTTCCAGGCTAGCCCCTTCTGGCTGCCAGCTATCTGCAGACGTTCGCACTTTCGGAGCAGGGCTGCGAAAGGAGTCTGGCTGGGATACCATCTTTCCCAGGCTACGTTTGAAGTTTGAGGTGGCAAGACAAGAAAGTAGCCCCATTCTCTGTGCCTCTGTGCGAGCAGTGCCATGGGCAGATGAGGCTGAGCAACAGCTTTCCAGGCTAGCCCCTTCTGGCTGCCAGATATCTGCAGACGTTCGCATTTCAAGAGCAGGGCTGAGATAGGAGCCTGGCAGGTACACCAACTTTCCCAGGCTACGTTTGAAGTTTGAGGTGGCAAGACAAGCAAGCAGCCCCATTCTCTGTGCCTCTGTGCGAGCACTGCCATGGGCAGATGAGGCTGAGGAACAGCTTTCCAGGCTAGCCTCTTCTGGCTGCCAGCTATCTGCAGACATTCGCATTTTCGGAGCAGGGCTAGGAATGGTGCCTGGCAGGCACACCCTCCAATCCCAGGCTACGTTTGAAGTTTGAGGTGGCAAGACAAGCAAGCAGCCCCATTCTCTGTGCCTCTGTGCGAGCACTGCCATGGGCAGATGAGGCTGAGCAACAGCTTTCCAGGATAGCACCTTCTGGCTGCCAGCTATCTGCAGACGTTCGCATTTCAAGAGCAGTGCTGCGAAAGGAGCCTGGCTGGTACACCATCTTTCCCAGGTTACGTTTGAAGTTTGAGGTGGCAAGACAAGCAAGCAGCGCCATTCTCTGTGCCTCTGTGCGAGCACTGCCATGGGCACAGGAGGCTGAGCAACAGCTTTCCAGGCTAGCCCCTTCTGGCTGCCAGCTATCTGCAGACGTTCGCACTTTCGGAGCAGGGCTGCGAAAGGAGCCTGGCTGGGACACCAACTTTCCCAGCATGCGTTTGAAGTTTGAGGTGACAAGACAAGCAAGCAGCCCCATTCTCTGTGCATCTGTGCGAGCACTGCCATGGGCAGATGAGGCTGAGCAACAGCTTTCCAGGCTAGACCCTTCTGGCTGCCAGCTATCTGCAGACGTTCGCACTTTCGGAGCAGGGCTGCGAAAGGAGCCTGGATGGGACACCTACTTTCCCAGGATACGTTTGAAGTTTGAGGTGGCAAGACAAGCAAGCAGCCCCATTCTCTGTGCCTCTGTGCGAGCAGTGCCATGGGCAGATGAGGCTGAGCAACAGCTTTCCAGGATAGCCCTTTCTGGCTGCCAGCTATCTGCAGACGTTCGCACTTTCGGAGCAGGGCTGCGAAAGGAGCCTGGCTGGGACACCACCATTCCCAGCATGCGTTTGAAGTTCAAGTGGCAAGACAAGCAAGCAGCCCCATTCTCTGTGCCTCTGTGCGAGCACTGCCATGGGCAGATGAGGCTGAGCAACAGCTTTCCAGGCTAGCACCTTCTGGCTGCCAGCTATCTGCAGACTTTCGCACTTTCGGAGCAGTGCTGCGAAAGGAGCCTGGCTGGTACACCATCTTTCCAAGGTTACGTTTGAAGTTTGAGGTGGCAAGACAAGCAAGCAGCCCCATTCTCTGTGCGAGCACTGCCATGGGCAGAGGAGGCTGAGCAACAGCTTTCCAGGCTAGCCCCTTCTGGCTGCCAGCTATCTGCAGACGTTCGCACTTTCGGAGCAGGGCTGCGAAAGGAGCCTGGCTGGGACACCAACTTTCCCAGCATGCGTTTGAAGTTTGAGGTGGCAAGACAAGCAAGCAGCCCCATTCTCTGTGCCTCTGTGCGAGCACTGCCATGGGCAGATGAGGCTGAGCAACAGCTTTCCAGGCTAGCCTCTTCTGCCTGCCAGCTATCTGCAGACATTCGCACTTTCGGAGCAGGGCTGCGAAAGGAGCCTGGCAGGGACCTCACCATTCCCAGCATGTGTTTGAAGTTTGAGGTGGCAAGACAAGCAAGCAGCCCCATTCTCTGTGCCTCTGTGCGAGCACTGCCATGGGCAGATGAGGCTGAGCAACAGCTTTCCAGGCTAGCCCCTTCTGGCTGCCAGCTATCTGCAGACGATCGCATTTCAAGAGCAGGGCTGAGATAGGAGCCTAGGAGGTACACCATCTTTCCCAGGCTACGTTTGAAGTTTGAGGTGGCAAGACAAGCAAGCAGCCCCATTCTCTGTGCCTCTGTGCGAGCACTGCCATGGGCAGATGAGGCTGAGCAACAGCTTTCCAGGCTAGCCTCTTCTGGCTGCCAGCTATCTGCAGACATTCGCATTTTCGGAGCAGGCTAGGAATTGTGCCTGGCAGGCGCACCCTCCAATCCCAGTCTACGTTTGAAGTTTGAGATGGCAAGATAAGCAAGCAGCCCCATTCTCTGTGCCTCTGTGCGAGCAGTGCCATGGGCAGATGAGGCTGAGCAACAGCTTTCCAGGCTAGCCCCTTCTGGCTGCCAGCTATCTGCAGACGTTCGCACTTTCGGAGCAGGGCTGCGAAAGGAGCCTGGATGGGACACCTACTTTCCCAGGATACGTTTGAAGTTTGAGGTGGCAAGACAAGCAAGCAGCCCCATTCTCTGTGCCTCTGTGCGAGCACTGCCATGGGCAGATGAGGCTGAGCAACAGCTTTCCAGGATAGCCCTTTCTGGCTGCCAGCTATCTGCAGACGTTCGCACTTTCGGAGCAGGGCTGCGAAAGGAGCCTGGCTGGGACACCACCATTCCCAGCATGCGTTTGAAGTTCAAGTGGCAAGACAAGCAAGCAGCCCCATTCTCTGTGCCTCTGTGCGAACAGTGCCATGGGCAGATGAGGCTGAGCAACAGCTTTCCAGGCTAGCACCTTCTGGCTGCCAGCTATCTGCAGACTTTCGCACTTTCGGAGCAGGGCTGCAAAAGGAGCCTGGCTGGTACACCATCTTTCCAAGGTTACGTTTGAAGTTTGAGGTGGCAAGACAAGCAAGCAGCCCCATTCTCTGTGCGAGCACTGCCATGGGCAGAGGAGGCTGAGCAACAGCTTTCCAGGCTAGCCCCTTCTGGCTGCCAGCTATCTGCAGACGTTCGCACTTTCGGAGCAGGGCTGCGAAAGGAGCCTGGCTGGGACACCAACTTTCCCAGCATGCGTTTGAAGTTTGAGGTGGCAAGACAAGCAAGCAGCCCCATTCTCTGTGCCTCTGTGCGAGCACTGCCATGGGCAGATGAGGCTGAGCAACAGCTTTCCAGGCTAGCCTCTTCTGCCTGCCAGCTATCTGCAGACATTCGCACTTTCGGAGCAGGGCTGCGAAAGGAGCCTGGCAGGGACCTCACCATTCCCAGCATGCGTTTGAAGTTTGAGGTGGCAAGACAAGCAAGCAGCCCCATTCTCTGTGCCTCTGTGCGAGCACTGCCATGGGCAGATGAGGCTGAGCAACAGCTTTCCAGGCTAGCCCCTTCTGGCTGCCAGCTATCTGCAGACGATCGCATTTCAAGAGCAGGGCTGAGATAGGAGCCTAGGAGGTACACCATCTTTCCCAGGCTACGTTTGAAGTTTGAGGTGGCAAGACAAGCAAGCAGCCCCATTCTCTGTGCCTCTGTGCGAGCACTGCCATGGGCAGATGAGGCTGAGCAACAGCTTTCCAGGCTAGCCTCTTCTGGCTGCCAGCTATCTGCAGACATTCGCATTTTCGGAGCAGGCTAGGAATTGTGCCTGGCAGGCACACCCTCCAATCCCAGTCTACGTTTGAAGTTTGAGATGGCAAGATAAGCAAGCAGCCCCATTCTCTGTGCCTCTGTGCGAGCAGTGCCATGGGCAGATGAGGCTGAGCAACAGCTTTCCAGGCTAGCCCCTTCTGGCTGCCAGCTATCTGCAGACGTTCGCACTTTCGGAGCAGGGCTGCGAAAGGAGCCTGGATGGGACACCTACTTTCCCAGGATACGTTTGAAGTTTGAGGTGGCAAGACAAGCAAGCAGCCCCATTCTCTGTGCCTCTGTGCGAGCACTGCCATGGGCAGATGAGGCTGAGCAACAGCTTTCCAGGATAGCCCTTTCTGGCTGCCAGCTATCTGCAGACGTTCGCACTTTCGGAGCAGGGCTGCGAAAGGAGCCTGGCTGGGACACCACCATTCCCAGCATGCGTTTGAAGTTCAAGTGGCAAGACAAGCAAGCAGCCCCATTCTCTGTGCCTCTGTGCGAACAGTGCCATGGGCAGATGAGGCTGAGCAACAGCTTTCCAGGCTAGCACCTTCTGGCTGCCAGCTATCTGCAGACTTTCGCACTTTCGGAGCAGTGCTGCGAAAGGAGCCTGGCTGGTACACCATCTTTCCAAGGTTACGTTTGAAGTTTGAGGTGGCAAGACAAGCAAGCAGCCCCATTCTCTGTGCGAGCACTGCCATGGGCAGAGGAGGCTGAGCAACAGCTTTCCAGGCTAGCCCCTTCTGGCTGCCAGCTATCTGCAGACGTTCGCACTTTCGGAGCAGGGCTGCGAAAGGAGCCTGGCTGGGACACCAACTTTCCCAGCATGCGTTTGAAGTTTGAGGTGGCAAGACAAGCAAGCAGCCCCATTCTCTGTGCCTCTGTGCGAGCACTGCCATGGGCAGATGAGGCTGAGCAACAGCTTTCCAGGCTAGCCTCTTCTGCCTGCCAGCTATCTGCAGACATTCGCACTTTCGGAGCAGGGCTGCGAAAGGAGCCTGGCAGGGACCTCACCATTCCCAGCATGCGTTTGAAGTTTGAGGTGGCAAGACAAGCAAGCAGCCCCATTCTCTGTGCCTCTGTGCGAGCACTGCCATGGGCAGATGAGGCTGAGCAACAGCTTTCCAGGCTAGCCCCTTCTGGCTGCCAGCTATCTGCAGACGATCGCATTTCAAGAGCAGGGCTGAGATAGGAGCCTAGGAGGTACACCATCTTTCCCAGGCTACGTTTGAAGTTTGAGGTGGCAAGACAAGCAAGCAGCCCCATTCTCTGTGCCTCTGTGCGAGCACTGCCATGGGCAGATGAGGCTGAGCAACAGCTTTCCAGGCTAGCCTCTTCTGGCTGCCAGCTATCTGCAGACATTCGCATTTTCGGAGCAGGCTAGGAATTGTGCCTGGCAGGCACACCCTCCAATCCCAGTCTACGTTTGAAGTTTGAGATGGCAAGATAAGCAAGCAGCCCCATTCTCTGTGCCTCTATGCAAACAGTGCCATGGACAGATGAGGCTGAGCAACAGCTTTCCAGGCTAGCCCCTTCTGGCTGCCAGCTATCTGCAGACGTTCGCATTTCAAGAGCAGGGCTGCGAAAGGAGCCTAGCAGGTACACCATCTTTCCCAGGCTGCGTTTGAAGTTCAAGTGGCAAGACAAGCAAGCAGCCCCATTCTCTGTGCCTCTGTGCGAGCACTGCCATGGGCAGATGAGGCTGAGCAACAGCTTACCAGGCTAGCACCTTCTGGCTGCCAGCTATCTGCAGATGTTCGCACTTTCGGAGCAGGGCTGCGGAAGGAGCCTGGCAGGGACACCATCTTTCCCAGGCTACGTTTGAAGTTTGAGGTGGCAAGACAAGCAAGCAGCCCCATTCTCTGTGCCTCTGTGCGAGCACTGCCATGGGCAGATGAGGCTGAGCAACAGCTTTCCAGGCTAGCCCCTTCTGGCTGCCAGCTATCTGCAGACGTTCGCACTTTCGGAGCAGGGCTGCGAAAGGAGCCTGGCTGGGACACCAACTTTCCCAGCATGCGTTTGAAGTTTGAGGTGACAAGACAAGCAAGCAGCCCCATTCTCTGTGCATCTGTGCGAGCACTGCCATGGGCAGATGAGGCTGAGCAACAGCTTTCCAGGCTAGCCCCTTCTGGCTGCCAGCTATCTGCAGACATTCGCACTTTCGGAGCAGGGCTGCGAAAGGAGCCTGGCTGGGACACCGACTTTCCCAGGCTACGTTTGAAGTTTGAGGTGGCAAGACAAGCAAGCAGCCCCATTCTCTGTGCCTCTGTGCGAGCACTGCCATGGGCAGATGAGGCTGAGCAACAGCTTTCCAGGCTAGCCTCTTCTGCCTGCCAGCTATCTGCAGACATTCGCACTTTCGGAGCAGGGCTGCGAAAGGAGCCTGGCAGGGACCTCACCATTCCCAGCATGCGTTTGAAGTTTGAGGTGGCAAGACAAGCAAGCAGCCCCATTCTCTGTGCCTCTGTGCGAGCACTGCCATGGGCAGATGAGGCTGAGCAACAGCTTTCCAGGCTAGCCCCTTCTGGCTGCCAGCTATCTGCAGACGATCGCATTTCAAGAGCAGGGCTGAGATAGGAGCCTAGGAGGTACACCATCTTTCCCAGGCTACGTTTGAAGTTTGAGGTGGCAAGACAAGCAAGCAGCCCCATTCTCTGTGCCTCTGTGCGAGCACTGCCATGGGCAGATGAGGCTGAGCAACAGCTTTCCAGGCTAGCCTCTTCTGGCTGCCAGCTATCTGCAGACATTCGCATTTTCGGAGCAGGCTAGGAATTGTGCCTGGCAGGCACACCCTCCAATCCCAGTCTACGTTTGAAGTTTGAGATGGCAAGACAAGCAAGCAGCCCCATTCTCTGTGCCTCTATGCAAACAGTGCCATCGACAGATGAGGCTGAGCAACAGCTTTCCAGGCTAGCACCTTCTGGCTGCCAGCTATCTGCAGACATTCGCACTTTCGGAGCAGGGCTGCGAAAGGAGCCTGGCTGGGACACCAACTTTCCCAGGCTACGTTTGAAGTTTGAGGTGGCAAGACAAGCAAGCAGCCCCATTCTCTGTGCCTCTGTGCGAGCACTGCCATGGGCAGATGAGGCTGAGCAACAGCTTTCCAGGCTAGCCTCTTCTGCCTGCCAGCTATCTGCAGACATTCGCACTTTCGGAGCAGGGCTGCTAAAGGAGCCTGGCAGGGACACCACCATTCCCAGCATGCGTTTGAAGTTTGAGGTGGCAAGACAAGCAAGCAGCCCCATTCTCTGTGCCTCTGTGCGAGCACTGCCATGGGCAGATGAGGCTGAGCAACAGCTTTCCAGGCTAGCCCCTTCTGCCTGCCAGCTATCTGCAGACGATCGCATTTCAAGAGCAGGGCTGAGATAGGAGCCTAGCAGGTACACCATCTTTCCCAGGCTACGTTTGAAGTTTGAGGTGGCAAGACAAGCAAGCAGCCCCATTCTCTGTGCCTCTGTGCGAGCACTGCCATGGGCAGATGAGGCTGAGCAACAGCTTTCCAGGCTAGCCTCTTCTGGCTGCCAGCTATCTGCAGACATTCGCATTTTCGGAGCAGGCTAGGAATTGTGCCTGGCAGGCACACCCTCCAATCCCAGTCTACGTTTGAAGTTTGAGATGGCAAGATAAGCAAGCAGCCCCATTCTCTGTGCCTCTATGCAAACAGTGCCATGGACAGATGAGGCTGAGCAACAGCTTTCCAGGCTAGCCCCTTCTGGCTGCCAGCTATCTGCAGACGTTCGCATTTCAAGAGCAGGGCTGCGAAAGGAGCCTAGCAGGTACACCATCTTTCCCAGGCTACGTTTGAAGTTTGAGGTGGCAAGACAAGCAACCAGCCCCATTCTCTGTGCCTCTGTGCGAGCAGTGCCATGGGCAGATGAGGCTGAGCAACAGCTTACCAGGCTAGCACCTTCTGGCTGCCAGCTATCTGCAGATGTTCGCACTTTCGGAGCAGGGCTGCGGAAGGAGCCTGGCAGGGACACCATCTTTCCCAGGCTACGTTTGAAGTTTGAGGTGGCAAGACAAGCAAGCAGCCCCATTCTCTGTGCCTCTGTGCGAGCACTGCCATGGGCAGATGAGGCTGAGCAACAGCTTTCCAGGCTAGCCCCTTCTGGCTGCCAGCTATCTGCAGACGTTCGCACTTTCGGAGCAGGGCTGCGAAAGGAGCCTGGCTGGGACACCAACTTTCCCAGGCTACGTTTGAAGTTTGAGGTGGCAAGACAAGCAAGCAGCCCCATTCTCTGTGCCTCTGTGCGAGCAGTGCCATGGGCAGATGAGGCTGAGCAACAGCTTTCCAGGCTAGCCCCTTCTGGCTGCCAGCTATCTGCAGACGTTCGCACTTTCGGAGCAGGGCTGCGAAAGGAGCCTGGATGGGACACCTACTTTCCCAGGCTACGTTTGAAGTTTGAGGTGGCAAGACAAGCAAGCAGCCCCATTCTCTGTGCCTCTGTGCGAGCACTGCCATGGGCAGATGAGGCTGAGCAACAGCTTTCCAGGATAGCCCTTTCTGGCTGCCAGCTATCTGCAGACGTTCGCACTTTCGGAGCAGGGCTGCGAAAGGAGCCTGGCTGGGACACCAACTTTCCCAGCATGCGTTTGAAGTTTGAGGTGACAAGACAAGCAAGCAGCCCCATTCTCTGTGCATCTGTGCGAGCACTGCCATGGGCAGATGAGGCTGAGCAACAGCTTTCCAGGCTAGCCCCTTCTGGCTGCCAGCTATCTGCAGACATTCGCACTTTCGGAGCAGGGCTGCGAAAGGAGCCTGGCAGGGACACCACCATTCCCAGCATGCGTTTGAAGTTTGAGGTGGCAAGACAAGCAAGCAGCCCCATTCTCTGTGCCTCTGTGCGAGCACTGCCATGGGCAGATGAGGCTGAGCAACAGCTTTCCAGGCTAGCCCCTTCTGCCTGCCAGCTATCTGCAGACGATCGCATTTCAAGAGCAGGGCTGAGATAGGAGCCTAGGAGGTACACCATCTTTCCCAGGCTACGTTTGAAGTTTGAGGTGGCAAGACAAGCAAGCAGCCCCATTCTCTGTGCCTCTGTGCGAGCACTGCCATGGGCAGATGAGGCTGAGCAACAGCTTTCCAGGCTAGCCTCTTCTGGCTGCCAGCTATCTGCAGACATTCGCATTTTCGGAGCAGGCTAGGAATTGTGCCTGGCAGGCACACCCTCCAATCCCAGTCTACGTTTGAAGTTTGAGATGGCAAGATAAGCAAGCAGCCCCATTCTCTGTGCCTCTATGCAAACAGTGCCATGGACAGATGAGGCTGAGCAACAGCTTTCCAGGCTAGCCCCTTCTGGCTGCCAGCTATCTGCAGACGTTCGCATTTCAAGAGCAGGGCTGCGAAAGGAGCCTAGCAGGTACACCATCTTTCCCAGGTTACGTTTGAAGTTTGAGGTGGCAAGACAAGCAAGCAGCCCCATTCTCTGTGCCTCTGTGCGAGCAGTGCCATGGGCAGATGAGGCTGAGCAACAGCTTACCAGGCTAGCACCTTCTGGCTGCCAGCTATCTGCAGATGTTCGCACTTTCGGAGCAGGGCTGCGGAAGGAGCCTGACTGGGACACCATCTTTCCCAGGCTACGTTTGAAGTTCAAGTGGCAAGACAAGCAAGCAGCCCCATTCTCTGTGCCTCTGCGCGAGCACTGCCATGGGCAGATGAGGCTGAGCAACAGCTTTCCAGGCTAGCCCCTTCTGCCAGCCAGCTATCTGCAGACGTTCGCATTTCAAGAGCAGTGCTGCGAAAGGAGCCTAGCAGGTACACCAACTTTCCCAGGTTACGTTTGAAGTTTGAGGTGGCAAGACAAGCAAGCAGCCCCATTCTCTGTGCCTCTGTGCGAGCACTGCCATGGGCAGATGAGGCTGAGCAACAGCTTTCCAGGCTAGCCTCTTCTGCCTGCCAGCTATCTGCAGACATTCGCACTTTCGGAGCAGGGCTGCGAAAGGAGCCTGGCAGGGACCTCACCATTCCCAGCATGCGTTTGAAGTTTGAGGTGGCAAGACAAGCAAGCAGCCCCATTCTCTGTGCCTCTGTGCGAGCACTGCCATGGGCAGATGAGGCTGAGCAACAGCTTTCCAGGCTAGCCCCTTCTGGCTGCCAGCTATCTGCAGACGATCGCATTTCAAGAGCAGGGCTGAGATAGGAGCCTAGGAGGTACACCATCTTTCCCAGGCTACGTTTGAAGTTTGAGGTGGCAAGACAAGCAAGCAGCCCCATTCTCTGTGCCTCTGTGCGAGCACTGCCATGGGCAGATGAGGCTGAGCAACAGCTTTCCAGGCTAGCCTCTTCTGGCTGCCAGCTATCTGCAGACATTCGCATTTTCGGAGCAGGCTAGGAATTGTGCCTGGCAGGCACACCCTCCAATCCCAGTCTACGTTTGAAGTTTGAGATGGCAAGACAAGCAAGCAGCCCCATTCTCTGTGCCTCTATGCAAACAGTGCCATGGACAGATGAGGCTGAGCAACAGCTTTCCAGGCTAGCACCTTCTGGCTGCCAGCTATCTGCAGACATTCGCACTTTCGGAGCAGGGCTGCGAAAGGAGCCTGGCTGGGACACCAACTTTCCCAGGCTACGTTTGAAGTTTGAGGTGGCAAGACAAGCAAGCAGCCCCATTCTCTGTGCCTCTGTGCGAGCACTGCCATGGGCAGATGAGGCTGAGCAACAGCTTTCCAGGCTAGCCTCTTCTGCCTGCCAGCTATCTGCAGACATTCGCACTTTCGGAGCAGGGCTGCTAAAGGAGCCTGGCAGGGACACCACCATTCCCAGCATGCGTTTGAAGTTTGAAGTGGCAAGACAAGCAAGCAGCCCCATTCTCTGTGCCTCTGTGCGAGCACTGCCATGGGCAGATGAGGCTGAGCAACAGCTTTCCAGGCTAGCCCCTTCTGCCTGCCAGCTATCTGCAGACGATCGCATTTCAAGAGCAGGGCTGAGATAGGAGCCTAGGAGGTACACCATCTTTCCCAGGCTACGTTTGAAGTTTGAGGTGGCAAGACAAGCAAGCAGCCCCATTCTCTGTGCCTCTGTGCGAGCACTGCCATGGGCAGATGAGGCTGAGCAACAGCTTTCCAGGCTAGCCTCTTCTGGCTGCCAGCTATCTGCAGACATTCGCATTTTCGGAGCAGGCTAGGAATTGTGCCTGGCAGGCACACCCTCCAATCCCAGTCTACGTTTGAAGTTTGAGATGGCAAGATAAGCAAGCAGCCCCATTCTCTGTGCCTCTATGCAAACAGTTCCATGGACAGATGAGGCTGAGCAACAGCTTTCCAGGCTAGCCCCTTCTGGCTGCCAGCTATCTGCAGACGTTCGCATTTCAAGAGCAGGGCTGCGAAAGGAGCCTAGCAGGTACACCATGTTTCCCAGGCTACGTTTGAAGTTTGAGGTGGCAAGACAAGCAAGCAGCCCCATTCTCTGTGCCTCTGTGCGAGCAGTGCCATGGGCAGATGAGGCTGAGCAACAGCTTACCAGGCTAGCACCTTCTGGCTGCCAGCTATCTGCAGATGTTCGCACTTTCGGAGCAGGGCTGCGGAAGGAGCCTGGCAGGGACACCATCTTTCCCAGGCTACGTTTGAAGTTTGAGGTGGCAAGACAAGCAAGCAGCCCCATTCTCTGTGCCTCTGTGCGAGCACTGCCATGGGCAGATGAGGCTGAGCAACAGCTTTCCAGGCTAGCCCCTTCTGGCTGCCAGCTATCTGCAGACGTTCGCACTTTCGGAGCAGGGCTGCGAAAGGAGCCTGGCTGGGACACCAACTTTCCCAGGCTACGTTTGAAGTTTGAGGTGGCAAGACAAGCAAGCAGCCCCATTCTCTGTGCCTCTGCGCGAGCACTGCCATGGGCAGATGAGGCTGAGCAACAGCTTTCCAGGCTAGCCCCTTCTGCCAGCCAGCTATCTGCAGACGTTCGCATTTCAACAGCAGTGCTGCGAAAGGAGCCTAGCAGGTACACCATCTTTCCCAGGTTACGTTTGAAGTTTGAGGTGGCAAGACAAGCAAGCAGCCCCATTCTCTGTGCCTCTGTGCGAGCAGTGCCATGGGCAGATGAGGCTGAGCAACAGCTTTCCAGGCTAGCACCTTCTGGCTGCCAGCTATCTGCAGACGTTCGCACTTTCGGAGCAGGGCTGCGAAAGGAGCCTGGATGGGACACCTACTTTCCCAGGATACGTTTGAAGTTTGAGGTGGCAAGACAAGCAAGCAGCCCCATTCTCTGTGCCTCTGTGCGAGCACTGCCATGGGCAGATGAGGCTGAGCAACAGCTTTCCAGGATAGCCCTTTCTGGCTGCCAGCTATCTGCAGACGTTCGCACTTTCGGAGCAGGGCTGCGAAAGGAGCCTGGCTGGGACACCAACTTTCCCAGCATGCGTTTGAAGTTTGAGGTGACAAGACAAGCAAGCAGCCCCATTCTCTGTGCATCTGTGCAAGCACTGCCATGGGCAGATGAGGCTGAGCAACAGCTTTCCAGGCTAGCCCCTTCTGGCTGCCAGCTATCTGCAGACATTCGCACTTTCGGAGCAGGGCTGCGAAAGGAGCCTGGCTGGGACACCGACTTTCCCAGGCTACGTTTGAAGTTTGAGGTGGCAAGACAAGCAAGCAGCCCCATTCTCTGTGCCTCTGTGCGAGCACTGCCATGGGCAGATGAGGCTGAGCAACAGCTTTCCAGGCTAGCCTCTTCTGCCTGCCAGCTATCTGCAGACATTCGCACTTTCGGAGCAGGGCTGCGAAAGGAGCCTGGCAGGGACCTCACCATTCCCAGCATGCGTTTGAAGTTTGAGGTGGCAAGACAAGCAAGCAGCCCCATTCTCTGTGCCTCTGTGCGAGCACTGCCATGGGCAGATGAGGCTGAGCAACAGCTTTCCAGGCTAGCCCCTTCTGGCTGCCAGCTATCTGCAGACGATCGCATTTCAAGAGCAGGGCTGAGATAGGAGCCTAGGAGGTACACCATCTTTCCCAGGCTACGTTTGAAGTTTGAGGTGGCAAGACAAGCAAGCAGCCCCATTCTCTGTGCCTCTGTGCGAGCACTGCCATGGGCAGATGAGGCTGAGCAACAGCTTTCCAGGCTAGCCTCTTCTGGCTGCCAGCTATCTGCAGACATTCGCATTTTCGGAGCAGGCTAGGAATTGTGCCTGGCAGGCACACCCTCCAATCCCAGTCTACGTTTGAAGTTTGAGATGGCAAGACAAGCAAGCAGCCCCATTCTCTGTGCCTCTATGCAAACAGTGCCATGGACAGATGAGGCTGAGCAACAGCTTTCCAGGCTAGCACCTTCTGGCTGCCAGCTATCTGCAGACGTTCGCACTTTCGGAGCAGGGCTGCGAAAGGAGCCTGGCTGGGACACCAACTTTCCCAGGCTACGTTTGAAGTTTGAGGTGGCAAGACAAGCAAGCAGCCCCATTCTCTGTGCCTCTGTGCGAGCACTGCCATGGGCAGATGAGGCTGAGCAACAGCTTTCCAGGCTAGCCTCTTCTGCCTGCCAGCTATCTGCAGACATTCGCACTTTCGGAGCAGGGCTGCTAAAGGAGCCTGGCAGGGACACCACCATTCCCAGCATGCGTTTGAAGTTTGAGGTGGCAAGACAAGCAAGCAGCCCCATTCTCTGTGCCTCTATGCAAACAGTGCCATGGACAGATGAGGCTGAGCAACAGCTTTCCAGGCTAGCCCCTTCTGGCTGCCAGCTATCTGCAGACGTTCGCATTTCAAGAGCAGGGCTGCGAAAGGAGCCTAGCAGGTACACCATGTTTCCCAGGCTACGTTTGAAGTTTGAGGTGGCAAGACAAGCAAGCAGCCCCATTCTCTGTGCCTCTGTGCGAGCAGTGCCATGGGCAGATGAGGCTGAGCAACAGCTTACCAGGCTAGCACCTTCTGGCTGCCAGCTATCTGCAGATGTTCGCACTTTCGGAGCAGGGCTGCGGAAGGAGCCTGGCAGGGACACCATCTTTCCCAGGCTACGTTTGAAGTTTGAGGTGGCAAGACAAGCAAGCAGCCCCATTCTCTGTGCCTCTGTGCGAGCACTGCCATGGGCAGATGAGGCTGAGCAACAGCTTTCCAGGCTAGCCCCTTCTGGCTGCCAGCTATCTGCAGACGTTCGCACTTTCGGAGCAGGGCTGCGAAAGGAGCCTGGCTGGGACACCAACTTTCCCAGGCTACGTTTGAAGTTTGAGGTGGCAAGACAAGCAAGCAGCCCCATTCTCTGTGCCTCTGCGCGAGCACTGCCATGGGCAGATGAGGCTGAGCAACAGCTTTCCAGGCTAGCCCCTTCTGCCAGCCAGCTATCTGCAGACGTTCGCATTTCAACAGCAGTGCTGCGAAAGGAGCCTAGCAGGTACACCATCTTTCCCAGGTTACGTTTGAAGTTTGAGGTGGCAAGACAAGCAAGCAGCCCCATTCTCTGTGCCTCTGTGCGAGCAGTGCCATGGGCAGATGAGGCTGAGCAACAGCTTTCCAGGCTAGCCCCTTCTGACTGCCAGCTATCTGCAGACGTTCGCACTTTCGGAGCAGGGCTGCGAAAGGAGCCTGGATGGGACACCTACTTTCCCAGGATACGTTTGAAGTTTGAGGTGGCAAGACAAGCAAGCAGCCCCATTCTCTGTGCCTCTGTGCGAGCACTGCCATGGGCAGATGAGGCTGAGCAACAGCTTTCCAGGATAGCCCTTTCTGGCTGCCAGCTATCTGCAGACGTTCGCACTTTCGGAGCAGGGCTGCGAAAGGAGCCTGGCTGGGACACCAACTTTCCCAGCATGCGTTTGAAGTTTGAGGTGACAAGACAAGCAAGCAGCCCCATTCTCTGTGCATCTGTGCAAGCACTGCCATGGGCAGATGAGGCTGAGCAACAGCTTTCCAGGCTAGCCCCTTCTGGCTGCCAGCTATCTGCAGACATTCGCACTTTCGGAGCAGGGCTGCGAAAGGAGCCTGGCAGGGACACCACCATTCCCAGCATGCGTTTGAAGTTTGAGGTGGCAAGACAAGCAAGCAGCCCCATTCTCTGTGCCTCTGTGCGAGCACTGCCATGGGCAGATGAGGCTGAGCAACAGCTTTCCAGGCTAGCCCCTTCTGGCTGCCAGCTATCTGCAGACGATCGCATTTCAAGAGCAGGGCTGAGATAGGAGCCTAGGAGGTACACCATCTTTCCCAGGCTACGTTTGAAGTTTGAGGTGGCAAGACAAGCAAGCAGCCCCATTCTCTGTGCCTCTGTGCGAGCACTGCCATGGGCAGATGAGGCTGAGCAACAGCTTTCCAGGCTAGCCTCTTCTGGCTGCCAGCTATCTGCAGACATTCGCATTTTCGGAGCAGGCTAGGAATTGTGCCTGGCAGGCACACCCTCCAATCCCAGTCTACGTTTGAAGTTTGAGATGGCAAGATAAGCAAGCAGCCCCATTCTCTGTGCCTCTATGCAAACAGTGCCATGGACAGATGAGGCTGAGCAACAGCTTTCCAGGCTAGCCCCTTCTGGCTGCCAGCTATCTGCAGACGTTCGCATTTCAAGAGCAGGGCTGCGAAAGGAGCCTAGCAGGTACACCATGTTTCCCAGGCTACGTTTGAAGTTTGAGGTGGCAAGACAAGCAAGCAGCCCCATTCTCTGTGCCTCTGTGCGAGCAGTGCCATGGGCAGATGAGGCTGAGCAACAGCTTACCAGGCTAGCACCTTCTGGCTGCCAGCTATCTGCAGATGTTCGCACTTTCGGAGCAGGGCTGCGGAAGGAGCCTGGCAGGGACACCATCTTTCCCAGGCTACGTTTGAAGTTTGAGGTGGCAAGACAAGCAAGCAGCCCCATTCTCTGTGCCTCTGTGCGAGCACTGCCATGGGCAGATGAGGCTGAGCAACAGCTTTCCAGGCTAGCCCCTTCTGGCTGCCAGCTATCTGCAGACGTTCGCACTTTCGGAGCAGGGCTGCGAAAGGAGCCTGGCTGGGACACCAACTTTCCCAGGCTACGTTTGAAGTTTGAGGTGGCAAGACAAGCAAGCAGCCCCATTCTCTGTGCCTCTGCGCGAGCACTGCCATGGGCAGATGAGGCTGAGCAACAGCTTTCCAGGCTAGCCCCTTCTGCCAGCCAGCTATCTGCAGACGTTCGCATTTCAACAGCAGTGCTGCGAAAGGAGCCTAGCAGGTACACCATCTTTCCCAGGTTACGTTTGAAGTTTGAGGTGGCAAGACAAGCAAGCAGCCCCATTCTCTGTGCCTCTGTGCGAGCAGTGCCATGGGCAGATGAGGCTGAGCAACAGCTTTCCAGGCTAGCCCCTTCTGGCTGCCAGCTATCTGCAGACGTTCGCACTTTCGGAGCAGGGCTGCGAAAGGAGCCTGGATGGGACACCTACTTTCCCAGGATACGTTTGAAGTTTGAGGTGGCAAGACAAGCAAGCAGCCCCATTCTCTGTGCCTCTGTGCGAGCACTGCCATGGGCAGATGAGGCTGAGCAACAGCTTTCCAGGATAGCCCTTTCTGGCTGCCAGCTATCTGCAGACGTTCGCACTTTCGGAGCAGGGCTGCGAAAGGAGCCTGGCTGGGACACCAACTTTCCCAGCATGCGTTTGAAGTTTGAGGTGACAAGACAAGCAAGCAGCCCCATTCTCTGTGCATCTGTGCAAGCACTGCCATGGGCAGATGAGGCTGAGCAACAGCTTTCCAGGCTAGCCCCTTCTGGCTGCCAGCTATCTGCAGACATTCGCACTTTCGGAGCAGGGCTGCGAAAGGAGCCTGGCAGGGACACCACCATTCCCAGCATGCGTTTGAAGTTTGAGGTGGCAAGACAAGCAAGCAGCCCCATTCTCTGTGCCTCTGTGCGAGCACTGCCATGGGCAGATGAGGCTGAGCAACAGCTTTCCAGGCTAGCCCCTTCTGCCTGCCAGCTATCTGCAGACGATCGCATTTCAAGAGCAGGGCTGAGATAGGAGCCTAGGAGGTACACCATCTTTCCCAGGCTACGTTTGAAGTTTGAGGTGGCAAGACAAGCAAGCAGCCCCATTCTCTGTGCCTCTGTGCGAGCAGTGCCATGGGCAGATGAGGCTGAGCAACAGCTTACCAGGCTAGCACCTTCTGGCTGCCAGCTATCTGCAGATGTTCGCACTTTCGGAGCAGGGCTGCGGAAGGAGCCTGACTGGGACACCATCTTTCCCAGGCTACGTTTGAAGTTCAAGTGGCAAGACAAGCAAGCAGCCCCATTCTCTGTGCCTCTGCGCGAGCACTGCCATGGGCAGATGAGGCTGAGCAACAGCTTTCCAGGCTAGCCCCTTCTGCCAGCCAGCTATCTGCAGACGTTCGCACTTTCGGAGCAGGGCTGCGAAAGGAGCCTGGATGGGACACCTACTTTCCCAGGTTACGTTTGAAGTTTGAGGTGGCAAGACAAGCAAGCAGCCCCATTCTCTGTGCCTCTGTGCGAGCAGTGCCATGGGCAGATGAGGCTGAGCAACAGCTTTCCAGGATAGCCCTTTCTGGCTGCCAGCTATCTGCAGACGTTCGCACTTTCGGAGCAGGGCTGCGAAAGGAGCCTGGCTGGGACACCACCATTCCCAGCATGCGTTTGAAGTTCAAGTGGCAAGACAAGCAAGCAGCCCCATTCTCTGTGCCTCTGTGCGAACAGTGCCATGGGCAGATGAGGCTGAGCAACAGCTTTCCAGGCTAGCCCCTTCTGGCTGCCAGCTATCTGCAGACGTTCGCACTTTCGGAGCAGGGCTGCGAAAGGAGCCTGGATGGGACACCTACTTTCCCAGGATACGTTTGAAGTTTGAGGTGGCAAGACAAGCAAGCAGCCCCATTCTCTGTGCCTCTGTGCGAGCACTGCCATGGGCAGATGAGGCTGAGCAACAGCTTTCCAGGATAGCCCTTTCTGGCTGCCAGCTATCTGCAGACGTTCGCACTTTCGGAGCAGGGCTGCGAAAGGAGCCTGGCTGGGACACCAACATTCCCAGCATGCGTTTGAAGTTCAAGTGGCAAGACAAGCAAGCAGCCCCATTCTCTGTGCGAACAGTGCCATGGGCAGATGAGGCTGAGCAACAGCTTTCCAGGCTAGCCCCTTCTGCCTGCCAGCTATCTGCAGACGATCGCATTTCAAGAGCAGGGCTGAGATAGGAGCCTAGGAGGTACACCATCTTTCCCAGGCTACGTTTGAAGTTTGAGGTGGCAAGACAAGCAAGCAGCCCCATTCTCTGTGCCTCTGTGCGAGCAGTGCCATGGGCAGATGAGGCTGAGCAACAGCTTACCAGGCTAGCACCTTCTGGCTGCCAGCTATCTGCAGATGTTCGCACTTTCGGAGCAGGGCTGCGGAAGGAGCCTGACTGGGACACCATCTTTCCCAGGCTACGTTTGAAGTTCAAGTGGCAAGACAAGCAAGCAGCCCCATTCTCTGTGCCTCTGCGCGAGCACTGCCATGGGCAGATGAGGCTGAGCAACAGCTTTCCAGGCTAGCCCCTTCTGCCAGCCAGCTATCTGCAGACGTTCGCACTTTCGGAGCAGGGCTGCGAAAGGAGCCTGGATGGGACACCTACTTTCCCAGGTTACGTTTGAAGTTTGAGGTGGCAAGACAAGCAAGCAGCCCCATTCTCTGTGCCTCTGTGCGAGCAGTGCCATGGGCAGATGAGGCTGAGCAACAGCTTTCCAGGATAGCCCTTTCTGGCTGCCAGCTATCTGCAGACGTTCGCACTTTCGGAGCAGGGCTGCGAAAGGAGCCTGGCTGGGACACCACCATTCCCAGCATGCGTTTGAAGTTCAAGTGGCAAGACAAGCAAGCAGCCCCATTCTCTGTGCCTCTGTGCGAACAGTGCCATGGGCAGATGAGGCTGAGCAACAGCTTTCCAGGCTAGCCCCTTCTGGCTGCCAGCTATCTGCAGACGTTCGCACTTTCGGAGCAGGGCTGCGAAAGGAGCCTGGATGGGACACCTACTTTCCCAGGATACGTTTGAAGTTTGAGGTGGCAAGACAAGCAAGCAGCCCCATTCTCTGTGCCTCTGTGCGAGCACTGCCATGGGCAGATGAGGCTGAGCAACAGCTTTCCAGGATAGCCCTTTCTGGCTGCCAGCTATCTGCAGACGTTCGCACTTTCGGAGCAGGGCTGCGAAAGGAGCCTGGCTGGGACACCAACATTCCCAGCATGCGTTTGAAGTTCAAGTGGCAAGACAAGCAAGCAGCCCCATTCTCTGTGCGAACAGTGCCATGGGCAGATGAGGCTGAGCAACAGCTTTCCAGGCTAACCCCTTCTGGCTGCCAGCTATCTGCAGACTTTCGCACTTTCGGAGCAGGGCTGCAAAAGGAGTCTGGCTGGGATACCAACTTTCCCAGGCTACGTTTGAAGTTTGAGGTGACAATACAAGCAAGCAGCTATAGTCTCTGTGCCTCTGTGAGAGCAGTGCCATGGGCAGATGAGGCTGAGCAACAGCTTTCCAGGCTAGCCCCTTCTGGCTGCCAGCTATCTGCAGACGTTCGCACTTTCGGAGCAGGGCTGCGAAAGGAGCCTAGCAGGTACACCATCTTTCCCAGGCTACGTTTGAAGTTTGAGGTGGCAAGACAAGCAAGTAGCCCCATTCTCTGTGCCTCTGTGCGAGCAGTGCCATGGGCAGATGAGGCTGAGCAACAGCTTACCAGGCTAGCCCCTTCTGGCTGCCAGCTATCTGCAGACGTTCGCATTTCAAGAGCAGGGCTGAGATAGGAGCCTGGCAGGAACACCATCTTTCCCAGGCTACGTTTGAAGTTTGAGGTGGCAAGACAAGCAAGCAGCCCCATTCTCTGTGCCTCTGTGCGAGCAGTGCCATGGGCAGATGAGGCTGAGCAACAGCTTTCCAGGCTAGCCCCTTCTGGCTGCCAGCTATCTGCAGACGTTCGCACTTTCGGAGCAGGGCTGCGAAAGGAGCCTGGCTGGGACACCTACTTTCCCAGGATACGTTTGAAGTTTGAGGTGGCAAGACAAGCAAGCAGCCCCATTCTCTGTGCCTCTGTGCGAGCACTGCCATGGGCAGATGAGGCTGAGCAACAGCTTTCCAGGATAGCCCTTTCTGGCTGCTGGCTATCTGCAGACGTTCGCACTTTGGGAGCAGGGCTGCGAAAGGAGCCTGGCTGGGACACCACCATTCCCAGCATGCGTTTGAAGTTCAAGTGGCAAGACAAGCAAGCAGCCCCATTCTCTGTGCCTCTGTGCGAGCACTGCCATGGGCAGATGAGGCTGAGCAACAGCTTTCCAGGCTAGCCTCTTCTGGCTGCCAGCTATCTGCAGACATTCGCATTTTCGGAGCAGGGCTAGGAATGGTGCCTGGCAGGCACACCCTCCAATCCCAGGCTACGTTTGAAGTTTGAGGTGGCAAGACAAGCAAGCAGCCCCATTCTCTGTGCCTCTGTGCGAGCACTGCCATGGGCAGAGGAGGCTGAGCAACAGCTTTCCAGGCTAGCCCCTTCTGGCTGCCAGCTATCTGCAGACGTTCGCACTTTCGGAGCAGGGCTGCGAAAGGAGCCTGGCTGGGACACCAACTTTCCCAGCATGCGTTTGAAGTTTGAGGTGACAAGACAAGCAAGCAGCCCCATTCTCTTCTGTGCATCTGTGCGAGCACTGCCATGGGCAGATGAGGCTGAGCAACAGCTTTCCAGGCTAGCCCCTTCTGGCTGCCAGCTATCTGCAGACATTCGCACTTTCGGAGCAGGGCTGCGAAAGGAGCCTGGCTGGGACACCAATTTTCCCAGGCTACGTTTGAAGTTTGAGGTGGCAAGACAAGCAAGCAGCCCCATTCTCTGTGCCTCTGTGCGAGCACTGCCATGGGCAGATGAGGCTGAGCAACAGCTTTCCAGGCTAGCCTCTTCTGCCTGCCAGCTATCTGCAGACATTCGCACTTTCGGAGCAGGGCTGCGAAAGGAGCCTGGCAGGGACCTCACCATTCCCAGCATGCGTTTGAAGTTTGAGGTGGCAAGACAAGCAAGCAGCCCCATTCTCTGTGCCTCTGTGCGAGCACTGCCATGGGCAGATGAGGCTGAGCAACAGCTTTCCAGGCTAGCCCCTTCTGCCTGCCAGCTATCTGCAGACGATCGCATTTCAAGAGCAGGGCTGAGATAGGAGCCTAGGAGGTACACCATCTTTCCCAGGCTACGTTTGAAGTTTGAGGTGGCAAGACAAGCAAGCAGCCCCATTCGCTGTGCCTCTGTGCGAGCACTGCCATGGGCAGATGAGGCTGAGCAACAGCTTTCCAGGCTAGCCTCTTCTGGCTGCCAGCTATCTGCAGACATTCGCATTTTCGGAGCAGGCTAGGAATTGTGCCTGGCAGGCACACCCTCCAATCCCAGTCTACGTTTGAAGTTTGAGATGGCAAGACAAGCAAGCAGCCCCATTCTCTGTGCCTCTGTGCGAGCACTGCCATGGGCAGATGAGGATGAGCAACAGCTTTCCAGGCTAGCACCTTCTGGCTGCCAGCTATCTGCAGATGTTCGCACTTTCGGAGCAGGGCTGCGGAAGGAGCCTGACTGGGACACCATCTTTCCCAGGCTACGTTTGAAGTTTGAGGTGGCAAGACAAGCAAGCAGCCCCATTCTCTGTGCCTCTGTGCGAGCACTGCCATGGGCAGATGAGGCTGAGCAACAGCTTTCCAGGCTAGCACCTTCTGGCTGCCAGCTATCTGCAGACGTTCGCACTTTCGGAGCAGGGCTGCGAAAGGAGCCTGGCTGGGACACCAACTTTCCCAGGCTACGTTTGAAGTTTGAGGTGGCAAGACAAGCAAGCAGCCCCATTCTCTGTGCCTCTGCGCGAGCACTGCCATGGGCAGATGAGGCTGAGCAACAGCTTTCCAGGCTAGCCCCTTCTGCCTGCCAGCTATCTGCAGACGTTCGCATTTCAAGAGCAGTGCTGCGAAAGGAGCCTAGCAGGTACACCATCTTTCCCAGGTTACGTTTGAAGTTTGAGGTGGCAAGACAAGCAAGCAGCCCCATTCTCTGTGCCTCTGTGCGAGCAGTGCCATGGGCAGATGAGGCTGAGCAACAGCTTTCCAGGCTAGCCCCTTCTGGCTGCCAGCTATCTGCAGACGTTCGCACTTTCGGAGCAGGGCTGCGAAAGGAGCCTGGATGGGACACCTACTTTCCCAGGATACGTTTGAAGTTTGAGGTGGCAAGACAAGCAAGCAGCCCCATTCTCTGTGCCTCTGTGCGAGCACTGCCATGGGCAGATGAGGCTGAGCAACAGCTTTCCAGGATAGCCCTTTCTGGCTGCCAGCTATCTGCAGACGTTCGCACTTTCGGAGCAGGGCTGCGAAAGGAGCCTGGCTGGGACACCACCATTCCCAGCATGCGTTTGAAGTTCAAGTGGCAAGACAAGCAAGCAGCCCCATTCTCTGTGCCTCTGTGCGAACAGTGCCATGGGCAGATGAGGCTGAGCAACAGCTTTCCAGGCTAACCCCTTCTGGCTGCCAGCTATCTGCAGACTTTCGCACTTTCGGAGCAGGGCTGCAAAAGGAGTCTGGCTGGGATACCAACTTTCCAGGCTACGTTTGAAGTTTGAGGTGACAATACAAGCAAGCAGCTATAGTCTCTGTGCCTCTGTGAGAGCAGTGCCATGGGCAGATGAGGCTGAGCAACAGCTTTCCAGGCTAGCCCCTTCTGGCTGCCAGCTATCTGCAGACGTTCGCACTTTCGGAGCAGGGCTGCGAAAGGAGCCTAGCAGGTACACCATCTTTCCCAGGCTACGTTTGAAGTTTGAGGTGGCAAGACAAGCAAGTAGCCCCATTCTCTGTGCCTCTGTGCGAGCAGTGCCATGGGCAGATGAGGCTGAGCAACAGCTTTCCAGGCTAGCCCCTTCTGGCTGCCAGCTATCTGCAGACGTTCGCATTTCAAGAGCAGGGCTGAGATAGGAGCCTGGCAGGAACACCATCTTTCCCAGGCTACGTTTGAAGTTTGAGGTGGCAAGACAAGCAAGCAGCCCCATTCTCTGTGCCTCTGTGCGAGCAGTGCCATGGGCAGATGAGGCTGAGCAACAGCTTTCCAGGCTAGCCCCTTCTGGCTGCCAGCTATCTGCAGACGTTCGCACTTTCGGAGCAGGGCTGCGAAAGGAGCCTGGCTGGGACACCTACTTTCCCAGGATACGTTTGAAGTTTGAGGTGGCAAGACAAGCAAGCAGCCCCATTCTCTGTGCCTCTGTGCGAGCACTGCCATGGGCAGATGAGGCTGAGCAACAGCTTTCCAGGATAGCCCTTTCTGGCTGCTGGCTATCTGCAGACGTTCGCACTTTGGGAGCAGGGCTGCGAAAGGAGCCTGGCTGGGACACCACCATTCCCAGCATGCGTTTGAAGTTCAAGTGGCAAGACAAGCAAGCAGCCCCATTCTCTGTGCCTCTGTGCGAGCACTGCCATGGGCAGATGAGGCTGAGCAACAGCTTTCCAGGCTAGCCTCTTCTGGCTGCCAGCTATCTGCAGACATTCGCATTTTCGGAGCAGGGCTAGGAATGGTGCCTGGCAGGCACACCCTCCAATCCCAGGCTACGTTTGAAGTTTGAGGTGGCAAGACAAGCAAGCAGCCCCATTCTCTGTGCCTCTGTGCGAGCACTGCCATGGGCAGATGAGGATGAGCAACAGCTTTCCAGGCTAGCACCTTCTGGCTGCCAGCTATCTGCAGACGTTCGCACTTTCGGAGCAGTGCTGCGAAAGGAGCCTGGCTGGTACACCATCTTTCCAAGGTTACGTTTGAAGTTTGAGGTGGCAAGACAAGCAAGCAGCCCCATTCTCTGTGCCTCTGTGCGAGCACTGCCATGGGCAGAGGAGGCTGAGCAACAGCTTTCCAGGCTAGCCCCTTCTGCCTGCCAGCTATCTGCAGACGTTCGCACTTTCGGAGCAGGGCTGCGAAAGGAGCCTGGCTGGGACACCAACTTTCCCAGCATGCGTTTGAAGTTTGAGGTGACAAGACAAGCAAGCAGCCCCATTCTCTTCTGTGCATCTGTGCGAGCACTGCCATGGGCAGATGAGGCTGAGCAACAGCTTTCCAGGCTAGCCCCTTCTGGCTGCCAGCTATCTGCAGACATTCGCACTTTTGGAGCAGGGCTGCGAAAGGAGCCTGGCTGGGACACCAACTTTCCCAGGCTACGTTTGAAGTTTGAGGTGGCAAGACAAGCAAGCAGCCCCATTCTCTGTGCCTCTGTGCGAGCACTGCCATGGGCAGATGAGGCTGAGCAACAGCTTTCCAGGCTAGCCCCTTCTGCCTGCCAGCTATCTGCAGACGAACGCATTTCAAGAGCAGGGCTGAGATAGGAGCCTAGGAGGTACACCATCTTTCCCAGGCTACGTTTGAAGTTTGAGGTGGCAAGACAAGCAAGCAGCCCCATTCTCTGTGCCTCTGTGCGAGCACTGCCATGGGCAGATGAGGCTGAGCAACAGCTTTCCAGGCTAGCCTCTTCTGGCTGCCAGCTATCTGCAGACATTCGCATTTTCGGAGCAGGCTAGGAATTGTGCCTGGCAGGCACACCCTCCAATCCCAGTCTACGTTTGAAGTTTGAGATGGCAAGACAAGCAAGCAGCCCCATTCTCTGTGCCTCTATGCAAACAGTGCCATGGACAGATGAGGCTGAGCAACAGCTTTCCAGGCTAGCACCTTCTGGCTGCCAGCTATCTGCAGACATTCGCACTTTCGGAGCAGGGCTGCGAAAGGAGCCTGGCTGGGACACCAACTTTCCCAGGCTACGTTTGAAGTTTGAGGTGGCAAGACAAGCAAGCAGCCCCATTCTCTGTGCCTCTGTGCGAGCACTGCCATGGGCAGATGAGGCTGAGCAACAGCTTTCCAGGCTAGCCTCTTCTGCCTGCCAGCTATCTGCAGACATTCGCACTTTCGGAGCAGGGCTGCTAAAGGAGCCTGGCAGGGACACCACCATTCCCAGCATGCGTTTGAAGTTTGAGGTGGCAAGACAAGCAAGCAGCCCCATTCTCTGTGCCTCTGTGCGAGCAGTGCCATGGGCAGATGAGGCTGAGCAACAGCTTTCCAGGCTAGCCCTTTCTGCCTGCCAGCTATCTGCAGACGATCGCATTTCAAGAGCAGGGCTGAGATAGGAGCCTAGCAGGTACACCATCTTTCCCAGGCTACGTTTGAAGTTTGAGGTGGCAAGACAAGCAAGCAGCCCCATTCTCTGTGCCTCTGTGCGAGCACTGCCATGGGCAGATGAGGCTGAGCAACAGCTTTCCAGGCTAGCCTCTTCTGGCTGCCAGCTATCTGCAGACATTCGCATTTTCGGAGCAGGCTAGGAATTGTGCCTGGCAGGCACACCCTCCAATCCCAGTCTACGTTTGAAGTTTGAGATGGCAAGATAAGCAAGCAGCCCCATTCTCTGTGCCTCTATGCAAACAGTGCCATGGACAGATGAGGCTGAGCAACAGCTTTCCAGGCTAGCCCCTTCTGGCTGCCAGCTATCTGCAGACGTTCGCATTTCAAGAGCAGGGGTGCGAAAGGAGCCTAGCAGGTACACCATGTTTCCCAGGCTACGTTTGAAGTTTGAGATGGCAAGACAAGCAAGCAGCCCCATTCTCTGTGCCTCTGTGCGAGCAGTGCCATGGGCAGATGAGGCTGAGCAACAGCTTACCAGGCTAGCACCTTCTGGCTGCCAGCTATCTGCAGATGTTCGCACTTTCGGAGCAGGGCTGCGGAAGGAGCCTGGCAGGGACACCATCTTTCCCAGGCTACGTTTGAAGTTTGAGGTGGCAAGACAAGCAAGCAGCCCCATTCTCTGTGCCTCTGTGCGAGCACTGCCATGGGCAGATGAGGCTGAGCAACAGCTTTCCAGGCTAGCCCCTTCTGGCTGCCAGCTATCTGCAGACGTTCGCACTTTCGGAGCAGGGCTGCGAAAGGAGCCTGGCTGGGACACCAACTTTCCCAGGCTGAGTTTGAAGTTTGAGGTGGCAAGACAAGCAAGCAGCCCCATTCTCTGTGCCTCTGCGCGAGCACTGCCATGGGCAGATGAGGCTGAGCAACAGCTTTCCAGGCTAGCCCCTTCTGCCAGCCAGCTATCTGCAGACGTTCGCATTTCAAGAGCAGTGCTGCGAAAGGAGCCTAGCAGGTACACCATCTTTCCCAGGTTACGTTTGAAGTTTGAGGTGGCAAGACAAGCAAGCAGCCCCATTCTCTGTGCCTCTGTGCGAGCAGTGCCATGGGCAGATGAGGCTGAGCAACAGCTTTCCAGGCTAGCCCCTTCTGGCTGCCAGCTATCTGCAGACGTTCGCACTTTCGGAGCAGGGCTGCGAAAGGAGCCTGGATGGGACACCTACTTTCCCAGGATACGTTTGAAGTTTGAGGTGGCAAGACAAGCAAGCAGCCCCATTCTCTGTGCCTCTGTGCGAGCACTGCCATGGGCAGATGAGGCTGAGCAACAGCTTTCCAGGATAGCCCTTTCTGTCTGCCAGCTATCTGCAGACTTTCGCACTTTCGGAGCAGGGCTGCAAAAGGAGTCTGGATGGGATACAAACTTTCCCAGGCTACGTTTGAAGTTTGAGGTGGCAAGACAAGCAAGCAGCCCCATTCTCTGTGCCTCTGTGCGAGCACTGCCATGGGCAGATGAGGCTGAGCAACAGCTTTCCAGGATAGCACCTTCTGGCTGCCAGCTATCTGCAGACGTTCGCATTTCAAGAGCAGTGCTGCGAAAGGAGCCTGGCTGGTACACCATCTTTCCCAGGTTACGTTTGAAGTTTGAGGTGGCAAGACAAGCAAGCAGCGCCATTCTCTGTGCCTCTGTGCGAGCACTGCCATGGGCAGAGGAGGCTGAGCAACAGCTTTCCAGGCTAGCCCCTTCTGGCTGCCAGCTATCTGCAGACGTTCGCACTTTCGGAGCAGGGCTGCGAAAGGAGCCTGGCTGGGACACCAACTTTCCCAGCATGCGTTTGAAGTTTGAGGTGACAAGACAAGCAAGCAGCCCCATTCTCTGTGCCTCTGTGCGAGCACTGCCATGGGCAGATGAGGCTGAGCAACAGCTTTCCAGGCTAGCCCCTTCTGGCTGCCAGCTATCTGCAGACATTCGCACTTTCGGAGCAGGGCTGCGAAAGGAGCCTGGCAGGGACACCACCATTCCCAGCATGCGTTTGAAGTTTGAGGTGGCAAGACAAGCAAGCAGCCCCATTCTCTGTGCCTCTGTGCGAGCACTGCCATGGGCAGATGAGGCTGAGCAACAGCTTTCCAGGCTAGCCTCTTCTGGCTGCCAGCTATCTGCAGACATTCGCATTTTCGGAGCAGGCTAGGAATTGTGCCTGGCAGGCACACCCTCCAATCCCAGTCTACGTTTGAAGTTTGAGATGGCAAGATAAGCAAGCAGCCCCATTCTCTGTGCCTCTATGCAAACAGTGCCATGGACAGATGAGGCTGAGCAACAGCTTTCCAGGCTAGCCCCTTCTGGCTGCCAGCTATCTGCAGACGTTCGCATTTCAAGAGCAGGGCTGCGAAAGGAGCCTAGCAGGTACACCATCTTTCCCAGGTTACGTTTGAAGTTTGAGGTGGCAAGACAAGCAAGCAGCCCCATTCTCTGTGCCTCTGTGCGAGCAGTGCCATGGGCAGATGAGGCTGAGCAACAGCTTACCAGGCTAGCACCTTCTGGCTGCCAGCTATCTGCAGATGTTCGCACTTTCGGAGCAGGGCTGCGGAAGGAGCCTGACTGGGACACCATCTTTCCCAGGCTACGTTTGAAGTTTGAGGTGGCAAGACAAGCAAGCAGCCCCATTCTCTGTGCCTCTGTGCGAGCACTGCCATGGGCAGATGAGGCTGAGCAACAGCTTTCCAGGCTAGCCCCTTCTGGCTGCCAGCTATCTGCAGACGTTCGCACTTTCGGAGCAGGGCTGCGAAAGGAGCCTGGCTGGGACACAAACTTTCCCAGGCTACGTTTGAAGTTTGAGGTGGCAAGACAAGCAAGCAGCCCCATTCTCTGTGCCTCTGCGCGAGCACTGCCATGGGCAGATGAGGCTGAGGAACAGCTTTCCAGGATAGCCCCTTCTGCCAGCCAGCTATCTGCAGACGTTCGCATTTCAAGAGCAGTGCTGCGAAAGGAGCCTAGCAGGTACACCATCTTTCCCAGCATGCGTTTGAAGTTTGAGGTGGCAAGACAAGCAAGTAGCCCCATTCTCTGTGCCTCTGTGCGAGCAGTGCCATGGGCAGATGAGGCTGAGCAACAGCTTTCCAGGCTAGCCCCTTCTGGCTGCCAGCTATCTGCAGACGTTCGCACTTTCGGAGCAGGGCTGCGAAAGGAGCCTGGATGGGACACCAACTTTCCCAGGATACGTTTGAAGTTTGAGGTGGCAAGACAAGCAAGCAGCCCCATTCTCTGTGCCTCTGTGCGAGCACTGCCATGGGCAGATGAGGCTGAGCAACAGCTTTCCAGGATAGCCCTTTCTGGCTGCCAGCTATCTGCAGACGTTCGCACTTTCGGAGCAGGGCTGCGAAAGGAGCCTGGCTGGGACACCACCATTCCCAGCATGCGTTTGAAGTTCAAGAGGCAAGACAAGCAAGCAGCCCCATTCTCTGTGCCTCTGTGCGAACAGTGCCATGGGCAGATGAGGCTGAGCAACAGCTTTCCAGGCTAACCCCTTCTGGCTGCCAGCTATCTGCAGACTTTCGCACTTTCGGAGCAGGGCTGCAAAAGGAGTCTGGCTGGGATACCAACTTTCCCAGGCTACGTTTGAAGTTTGAGGTGACAATACAAGCAAGCAGCTATAGTCTCTGTGCCTCTGTGAGAGCAGTGCCATGGGCAGATGAGGCTGAGCAACAGCTTTCCAGGCTAGCCCCTTCTGGCTGCCAGCTATCTGCAGACGTTCGCACTTTCGGAGCAGGGCTGCGAAAGGAGCCTAGCAGGTACACCATCTTTCCCAGGCTACGTTTGAAGTTTGAGGTGGCAAGACAAGCAAGTAGCCCCATTCTCTGTGCCTCTGTGCGAGCAGTGCCATGGGCAGATGAGGCTGAGCAACAGCTTACCAGGCTAGCCCCTTCTGGCTGCCAGCTATCTGCAGACGTTCGCATTTCAAGAGCAGGGCTGAGATAGGAGCCTGGCAGGAACACCATCTTTCCCAGGCTACGTTTGAAGTTTGAGGTGGCAAGACAAGCAAGCAGCCCCATTCTCTGTGCCTCTGTGCGAGCAGTGCCATGGGCAGATGAGGCTGAGCAACAGCTTTCCAGGCTAGCCCCTTCTGGCTGCCAGCTATCTGCAGACGTTCTCATTTCAAGAGCAGGGCTGCGCAAGGAGCCTGGCTGGGACACCTACTTTCCCAGGATACGTTTGAAGTTTGAGGTGGCAAGACAAGCAAGCAGCCCCATTCTCTGTGCCTCTGTGCGAGCACTGCCATGGGCAGATGAGGCTGAGCAACAGCTTTCCAGGATAGCCCTTTCTGGCTGCTGGCTATCTGCAGACGTTCGCACTTTGGGAGCAGGGCTGCGAAAGGAGCCTGGCTGGGACACCACCATTCCCAGCATGCGTTTGAAGTTCAAGTGGCAAGACAAGCAAGCAGCCCCATTCTCTGTGCCTCTGTGCGAGCACTGCCATGGGCAGATGAGGCTGAGCAACAGCTTTCCAGGCTAGCCTCTTCTGGCTGCCAGCTATCTGCAGACATTCGCATTTTCGGAGCAGGGCTAGGAATGGTGCCTGGCAGGCACACCCTCCAATCCCAGGCTACGTTTGAAGTTTGAGGTGGCAAGACAAGCAAGCAGCCCCATTCTCTGTGCCTCTGTGCGAGCACTGCCATGGGCAGATGAGGCTGAGCAACAGCTTTCCAGGATAGCACCTTCTGGCTGCCAGCTATCTGCAGACGTTCGCATTTCAAGAGCAGTGCTGCGAAAGGAGCCTAGCAGGTACACCATCTTTCCCACGTTACGTTTGAAGTTTGAGGTGGCAAGACAAGCAAGCAGCGCCATTCTCTGTGCCTCTGTGCGAGCACTGCCATGGGCAGAGGAGGCTGAGCAACAGCTTTCCAGGCTAGCCCCTTCTGGCTGCCAGGTATCTGCAGACGTTCGCACTTTCGGAGCAGGGCTGCGAAAGGAGCCTGGCTGGGACACCAACTTTCCCAGCATGCGTTTGAAGTTTGAGGTGACAAGACAAGCAAGCAGCCCCATTCTCTGTGCATCTGTGCGAGCACTGCCATGGGCAGATGAGGCTGAGCAACAGCTTTCCAGGCTAGCCCCTTCTGGCTGCCAGCTATCTGCAGACATTCGCACTTTCGGAGCAGGGCTGCGAAAGGAGCCTGGCAGGGACACCACCATTCCCAGCATGCGTTTGAAGTTTGAGGTGGCAAGACAAGCAAGCAGCCGCATTCTCTGTGCCTCTGTGCGAGCACTGCCATGGGCAGATGAGGCTGAGCAACAGCTTTCCAGGCTAGCCCCTTCTGCCTGCCAGCTATCTGCAGACGATCGCATTTCAAGAGCAGGGCTGAGATAGGAGCCTAGGAGGTACACCATCTTTCCCAGGCTACGTTTGAAGTTTGAGGTGGCAAGACAAGCAAGCAGCCCCATTCTCTGTGCCTCTGTGCGAGCACTGCCATGGGCAGATGAGGCTGAGCAACAGCTTTCCAGGCTAGCCTCTTCTGGCTGCCAGCTATCTGCAGACATTCGCATTTTCGGAGCAGGCTAGGAATTGTGCCTGGCAGGCACACCCTCCAATCCCAGTCTACGTTTGAAGTTTGAGGTGGCAAGACAAGCAAGCAGCCCCATTCTCTGTGCCTCTGTGCGAGCACTGCCATGGGCAGATGAGGCTGAGCAACAGCTTTCCAGGCTAGCCTCTTCTGGCTGCCAGCTATCTGCAGACATTCGCACTTTCGGAGCAGGGCTGAGATAGGAGCCTAGGAGGTACACCATCTTTCCCAGGCTACGTTTGAAGTTTGAGGTGGCAAGACAAGCAAGCAGCCGCATTCTCTGTGCCTCTGTGCGAGCACTGCCATGGGCAGATGAGGCTGAGCAACAGCTTTCCAGGCTAGCCTCTTCTGGCTGCCAGCTATCTGCAGACATTCGCATTTTCGGAGCAGGCTAGGAATTGTGCCTGGCAGGCACACCCTCCAATCCCAGTCTACGTTTGAAGTTTGAGATGGCAAGATAAGCAAGCAGCCCCATTCTCTGTGCCTCTATGCAAACAGTGCCATGGACAGATGAGGCTGAGCAACAGCTTTCCAGGCTAGCCCCTTCTGGCTGCCAGCTATCTGCAGACGTTCGCATTTCAAGAGCAGGGCTGCGAAAGGAGCCTAGCAGGTACACCATCTTTCCCAGTCTACGTTTGAAGTTTGAGATGGCAAGACAAGCAAGCAGCCCCATTCTCTGTGCCTCTGTGCGAGCAGTGCCATGGGCAGATGAGGCTGAGCAACAGCTTACCAGGCTAGCACCTTCTGGCTGCCAGCTATCTGCAGATGTTCGCACTTTCGGAGCAGGGCTGCGGAAGGAGCCTGACTGGGACACCATCTTTCCCAGGCTACGTTTGAAGTTTGAGGTGGCAAGACAAGCAAGCAGCCCCATTCTCTGTGCCTCTGTGCGAGCACTGCCATGGGCAGATGAGGCTGAGCAACAGCTTTCCAGGCTAGCCCCTTCTGGCTGCCAGCTATCTGCAGACGTTCGCACTTTCGGAGCAGGGCTGCGAAAGGAGCCTGGCTGGGACACCAACTTTCCCAGGCTACGTTTGAAGTTTGAGGTGGCAAGACAAGCAAGCAGCCCCATTTTCTGTGCCTCTGTGCGAGCAGTGCCATGGGCAGATGAGGCTGAGCAACAGCTTTCCAGGCTAGCCCCTTCTGGCTGCCAGCTATCTGCAGACATTCGCACTTTCGGAGCAGGGCTGCTAAAGGAGCCTGGCAGGGACACCACCATTCCCAGCATGCGTTTGAAGTTTGAGGTGGCAAGACAAGCAAGCAGCCCCATTCTCTGTGCCTCTGTGCGAGCACTGCCATGGGCAGATGAGGCTGAGCAACAGCTTTCCAGGCTAGCCCTTTCTGCCTGCCAGCTATCTGCAGACGATCGCATTTCAAGAGCAGGGCTGAGATAGGAGCCTAGCAGGTACACCATCTTTCCCAGGCTACGTTTGAAGTTTGAGGTGGCAAGACAAGCAAGCAGCCCCATTCTCTGTGCCTCTGTGCGAGCACTGCCATGGGCAGATGAGGCTGAGCAACAGCTTTCCAGGCTAGCCTCTTCTGGCTGCCAGCTATCTGCAGACATTCGCATTTTCGGAGCAGGCTAGGAATTGTGCCTGGCAGGCACACCCTCCAATCCCAGTCTACGTTTGAAGTTTGAGATGGCAAGATAAGCAAGCAGCCCCATTCTCTGTGCCTCTATGCAAACAGTGCCATGGACAGATGAGGCTGAGCAACAGCTTTCCAGGATAGCACCTTCTGGCTGCCAGCTATCTGCAGACGTTCGCATTTCAAGAGCAGCGGTGCGAAAGGAGCCTAGCAGGTACACCATGTTTCCCAGGCTACGTTTGAACTTTGAGATGGCAAGACAAGCAAGCAGCCCCATTCTCTGTGCCTCTGTGCGAGCAGTGCCATGGGCAGATGAGGCTGAGCAACAGCTTACCAGGCTAGCACCTTCTGGCTGCCAGCTATCTGCAGATGTTCGCACTTTCGGAGCAGGGCTGCGGAAGGAGCCTGACTGGGACACCATCTTTCCCAGGCTACGTTTGAAGTTTGAGGTGGCAAGACAAGCAAGCAGCCCCATTCTCTGTGCCTCTGTGCGAGCACTGCCATGGGCAGATGAGGCTGAGCAACAGCTTTCCAGGCTAGCCCCTTCTGGCTGCCAGCTATCTGCAGACGTTCGCACTTTCGGAGCAGGGCTGCGAAAGGAGCCTGGCTGGGACACCAACTTTCCCAGGCTACGTTTGAAGTTTGAGGTGGCAAGACAAGCAAGCAGCCCCATTCTCTGTGCCTCTGCGCGAGCACTGCCATGGGCAGATGAGGCTGAGGAACAGCTTTCCAGGATAGCCCCTTCTGCCAGCCAGCTATCTGCAGACGTTCGCATTTCAAGAGCAGTGCTGCGAAAGGAGCCTAGCAGGTACACCATCTTTCCCAGGTTACGTTTGAAGTTTGAGGTGGCAAGACAAGCAAGCAGCCCCATTCTCTGTGCCTCTGTGCGAGCAGTGCCATGGGCAGATGAGGCTGAGCAACAGCTTTCCAGGCTAGCCCCTTCTGGCTGCCAGCTATCTGCAGACGTTCGCACTTTCGGAGCAGGGCTGCGAAAGGAGCCTGGATGGGACACCAACTTTCCCAGGATACGTTTGAAGTTTGAGGTGGCAAGACAAGCAAGCAGCCCCATTCTCTGTGCCTCTGTGCGAGCACTGCCATGGGCAGATGAGGCTGAGCAACAGCTTTCCAGGATAGCCCTTTCTGGCTGCCAGCTATCTGCAGACGTTCGCACTTTCGGAGCAGGGCTGCGAAAGGAGCCTAGCAGGTACACCATCTTTCCCAGGCTACGTTTCAAGTTTGAGGTGGCAAGACAAGCAAGTAGCCCCATTCTCTGTGCCTCTGTGCGAGCAGTGCCATGGGCAGATGAGGCTGAGCAACAGCTTACCAGGCTAGCCCCTTCTGGCTGCCAGCTATCTGCAGACGTTCGCATTTCAAGAGCAGGGCTGAGATAGGAGCCTGGCAGGAACACCATCTTTCCCAGGCTACGTTTGAAGTTTGAGGTGGCAAGACAAGCAAGCAGCCCCATTCTCTGTGCCTCTGTGCGAGCAGTGCCATGGGCAGATGAGGCTGAGCAACAGCTTTCCAGGCTAGCCCCTTCTGGCTGCCAGCTATCTGCAGACGTTTTCATTTCAAGAGCAGGGCTGCGAAAGGAGCCTGGCTGGGACACCTACTTTCCCAGGATACGTTTGAAGTTTGAGGTGGCAAGACAAGCAAGCAGCCCCATTCTCTGTGCCTCTGTGCGAGCACTGCCATGGGCAGATGAGGCTGAGCAACAGCTTTCCAGGATAGCCCTTTCTGGCTGCTGGCTATCTGCAGACGTTCGCACTTTGGGAGCAGGGCTGCGAAAGGAGCCTGGCTGGGACACCACCATTCCCAGCATGCGTTTGAAGTTCAAGTGGCAAGACAAGCAAGCAGCCCCATTCTCTGTGCCTCTGTGCGAGCACTGCCATGGGCAGATGAGGCTGAGCAACAGCTTTCCAGGCTAGCCTCTTCTGGCTGCCAGCTATCTGCAGACATTCGCATTTTCGGAGCAGGGCTAGGAATGGTGCCTGGCAGGCACACCCTCCAATCCCAGGCTACGTTTGAAGTTTGAGGTGGCAAGACAAGCAAGCAGCCCCATTCTCTGTGCCTCTGTGCGAGCACTGCCATGGGCAGAGGAGGCTGAGCAACAGCTTTCCAGGCTAGCCCCTTCTGGCTGCCAGGTATCTGCAGACGTTCGCACTTTCGGAGCAGGGCTGCGAAAGGAGCCTGGCTGGGACACCAACTTTCCCAGCATGCGTTTGAAGTTTGAGGTGACAAGACAAGCAAGCAGCCCCATTCTCTGTGCATCTGTGCGAGCACTGCCATGGGCAGATGAGGCTGAGCAACAGCTTTCCAGGCTAGCCCCTTCTGGCTGCCAGCTATCTGCAGACATTCGCACTTTCGGAGCAGGGCTGCGAAAGGAGCCTGGCAGGGACACCACCATTCCCAGCATGCGTTTGAAGTTTGAGGTGGCAAGACAAGCAAGCAGCCGCATTCTCTGTGCCTCTGTGCGAGCACTGCCATGGGCAGATGAGGCTGAGCAACAGCTTTCCAGGCTAGCCCCTTCTGCCTGCCAGCTATCTGCAGACGATCGCATTTCAAGAGCAGGGCTGAGATAGGAGCCTAGGAGGTACACCATCTTTCCCAGGCTACGTTTGAAGTTTGAGGTGGCAAGACAAGCAAGCAGCCCCATTCTCTGTGCCTCTGTGCGAGCACTGCCATGGGCAGATGAGGCTGAGCAACAGCTTTCCAGGCTAGCCTCTTCTGGCTGCCAGCTATCTGCAGACATTCGCATTTTCGGAGCAGGCTAGGAATTGTGCCTGGCAGGCACACCCTCCAATCCCA
This sequence comes from Opisthocomus hoazin, assembly GCF_030867145.1. Classification (NCBI taxonomy): domain Eukaryota; kingdom Metazoa; phylum Chordata; class Aves; order Opisthocomiformes; family Opisthocomidae; genus Opisthocomus; species Opisthocomus hoazin. The sequence goes on from NC_134433.1 coordinate 3,156,285, forward strand.
GTCTACGTTTGAAGTTTGAGGTGGCAAGACAAGCAAGCAGCCCCATTCTCTGTGCCTCTGTGCGAGCACTGCCATGGGCAGATGAGGCTGAGCAACAGCTTTCCAGGCTAGCCTCTTCTGGCTGCCAGCTATCTGCAGACATTCGCACTTTCGGAGCAGGGCTGAGATAGGAGCCTAGGAGGTACACCATCTTTCCCAGGCTACGTTTGAAGTTTGAGGTGGCAAGACAAGCAAGCAGCCGCATTCTCTGTGCCTCTGTGCGAGCACTGCCATGGGCAGATGAGGCTGAGCAACAGCTTTCCAGGCTAGCCTCTTCTGGCTGCCAGCTATCTGCAGACATTCGCATTTTCGGAGCAGGCTAGGAATTGTGCCTGGCAGGCACACCCTCCAATCCCAGTCTACGTTTGAAGTTTGAGATGGCAAGATAAGCAAGCAGCCCCATTCTCTGTGCCTCTATGCAAACAGTGCCATGGACAGATGAGGCTGAGCAACAGCTTTCCAGGCTAGCCCCTTCTGGCTGCCAGCTATCTGCAGACGTTCGCATTTCAAGAGCAGGGCTGCGAAAGGAGCCTAGCAGGTACACCATCTTTCCCAGTCTACGTTTGAAGTTTGAGATGGCAAGACAAGCAAGCAGCCCCATTCTCTGTGCCTCTGTGCGAGCAGTGCCATGGGCAGATGAGGCTGAGCAACAGCTTACCAGGCTAGCACCTTCTGGCTGCCAGCTATCTGCAGATGTTCGCACTTTCGGAGCAGGGCTGCGGAAGGAGCCTGACTGGGACACCATCTTTCCCAGGCTACGTTTGAAGTTTGAGGTGGCAAGACAAGCAAGCAGCCCCATTCTCTGTGCCTCTGTGCGAGCACTGCCATGGGCAGATGAGGCTGAGCAACAGCTTTCCAGGCTAGCCCCTTCTGGCTGCCAGCTATCTGCAGACGTTCGCACATTCGGAGCAGGGCTGCGAAAGGAGCCTGGCTGGGACACCAACTTTCCCAGGCTACGTTTGAAGTTTGAGGTGGCAAGACAAGCAAGCAGCCCCATTTTCTGTGCCTCTGTGCGAGCAGTGCCATGGGCAGATGAGGCTGAGCAACAGCTTTCCAGGCTAGCCCCTTCTGGCTGCCAGCTATCTGCAGACGTTCGCACTTTCGGAGCAGGGCTGCGAAAGGAGCCTGGCTGGGACACCTACTTTCCAAGGATACGTTTGAAGTTTGAGGTGGCAAGACAAGCAAGCAGCCCCATTTTCTGTGCCTCTGTGCGAGCACTGCCATGGGCAGATGAGGCTGAGCAACAGCTTTCCAGGATAGCCCTTTCTGGCTGCCAGCTATCTGCAGACGTTCGCACTTTCGGAGCAGGGCTGCGAAAGGAGCCTGGCTGGGACAGCACCATTCCCAGCATGCGTTTGAAGTTCAAGTGGCAAGACAAGCAAGCAGCCCCATTCTCTGTGCCTCTGTGCGAACAGTGCCATGGGCAGATGAGGCTGAGCAACAGCTTTCCAGGCTAGGCCCTTCTGGCTTCCAGCTATCTGCAGACTTTCGCACTTTCGGAGCAGGGCTGCAAAAGGAGTCTGGCTGGGATACCAACTTTCCCAGGCTACGTTTGAAGTTTGAGGTGACAAGACAAGCAAGCAGCTATAGTCTCTGCGCCTCTGTGCGAGCAGTGCCATGGGCAGATGAGGCTGAGGAACAGCTTTCCAGGCTAGCCCCTTCTGCCTGCCAGCTATCTGCAGACGTTCGCACTTTCGGAGCAGGGCTGCGAAAGGAGCCTAGCAGGTACACCATCTTTCCCAGGCTACGTTTGAAGTTTCAGGTGGCAAGACAAGCAAGGAGCCCCATTCTCTGTGCCTCTGTGCGAGCAGTGCCATGGGCAGATGAGGCTGAGCAACAGCTTTCCAGGCTAGCCCCTTCTGGCTGCCAGCTATCTGCAGACGTTCGCATTTCAAGACCAGGGCTGAGATAGGAGCCTGGCAGGTACACCAAATTTCCCAGGCTACTTTTGAAGTTTGAGGTGGCAAGACAAGCAAGCAGCGCCATTCTCTGTGCCTCTGTGCGAGCACTGCCATGGGCAGAGGAGGCTGAGCAACAGCTTTCCAGGCTAGCCCCTTCTGGCTGCCAGCTATCTGCAGACGTTCGCACTTTCGGAGCAGGGCTGCGAAAGGAGCCTGGCTGGGACACCAACTTTCCCAGCATGCGTTTGAAGTTTGAGGTGACAAGACAAGCAAGCAGCCCCATTCTCTGTGCATCTGTGCGAGCACTGCCATGGGCAGATGAGGCTGAGCAACAGCTTTCCAGGCTAGCCCCTTCTGGCTGCCAGCTATCTGCAGACATTCGCACTTTCGGAGCAGGGCTGCGAAAGGAGCCTGGCTGGGACACCAACTTTCCCAGGCTACGTTTGAAGTTTGAGGTGGCAAGACAAGCAAGCAGCCCCATTCTCTGTGCCTCTGTGCGAGCACTGCCATGGGCAGATGAGGCTGAGCAACAGCTTTCCAGGCTAGCCTCTTCTGCCTGCCAGCTATCTACAGACATTCGCACTTTCGGAGCAGGGCTGCGAAAGGAGCCTGGCAGGGACACCACCATTCCCAGCATGCGTTTGAAGTTTGAGGTGGCAAGACAAGCAAGCAGCCCCATTCTCTGTGCCTCTGTGCGAGCACTGCCATGGGCAGATGAGGCTGAGCAACAGCTTTCCAGGCTAGCCCCTTCTGCCTGCCAGCTATCTGCAGACGATCGCATTTCAAGAGCAGGGCTGAGATAGGAGACTAGGAGGTATACCATCTTTCCCAGGCTACGTTTGAAGTTTGAGGTGGCAAGACAAGCAAGCAGCCCCATTCTCTGTGCCTCTGTGCGAGCACTGCCATGGGCAGATGAGGCTGAGCAACAGCTTTCCAGGCTAGCCTCTTCTGGCTGCCAGCTATCTGCAGACATTCGCATTTTCGGAGCAGGCTAGGAATTGTGCCTGGCAGGCACACCCTCCAATCCCAGTCTACGTTTGAAGTTTGAGGTGGCAAGACAAGCAAGCAGCCCCATTCTCTGTGCCTCTGTGCGAGCACTGCCATGGGCAGATGAGGCTGAGCAACAGCTTTCCAGGCTAGCCTCTTCTGGCTGCCAGCTATCTGCAGACATTCGCACTTTCGGAGCAGGGCTGAGATAGGAGCCTAGGAGGTACACCATCTTTCCCAGGCTACGTTTGAAGTTTGAGGTGGCAAGACAAGCAAGCAGCCGCATTCTCTGTGCCTCTGTGCGAGCACTGCCATGGGCAGATGAGGCTGAGCAACAGCTTTCCAGGCTAGCCTCTTCTGGCTGCCAGCTATCTGCAGACATTCGCATTTTCGGAGCAGGCTAGGAATTGTGCCTGGCAGGCACACCCTCCAATCCCAGTCTACGTTTGAAGTTTGAGATGGCAAGATAAGCAAGCAGCCCCATTCTCTGTGCCTCTATGCAAACAGTGCCATGGACAGATGAGGCTGAGCAACAGCTTTCCAGGCTAGCCCCTTCTGGCTGCCAGCTATCTGCAGACGTTCGCATTTCAAGAGCAGGGCTGCGAAAGGAGCCTAGCAGGTACACCATCTTTCCCAGTCTACGTTTGAAGTTTGAGATGGCAAGACAAGCAAGCAGCCCCATTCTCTGTGCCTCTGTGCGAGCAGTGCCATGGGCAGATGAGGCTGAGCAACAGCTTACCAGGCTAGCACCTTCTGGCTGCCAGCTATCTGCAGATGTTCGCACTTTCGGAGCAGGGCTGCGGAAGGAGCCTGACTGGGACACCATCTTTCCCAGGCTACGTTTGAAGTTTGAGGTGGCAAGACAAGCAAGCAGCCCCATTCTCTGTGCCTCTGTGCGAGCACTGCCATGGGCAGATGAGGCTGAGCAACAGCTTTCCAGGCTAGCCCCTTCTGGCTGCCAGCTATCTGCAGACGTTCGCACATTCGGAGCAGGGCTGCGAAAGGAGCCTGGCTGGGACACCAACTTTCCCAGGCTACGTTTGAAGTTTGAGGTGGCAAGACAAGCAAGCAGCCCCATTTTCTGTGCCTCTGTGCGAGCAGTGCCATGGGCAGATGAGGCTGAGCAACAGCTTTCCAGGCTAGCCCCTTCTGGCTGCCAGCTATCTGCAGACGTTCGCACTTTCGGAGCAGGGCTGCGAAAGGAGCCTGGCTGGGACACCTACTTTCCAAGGATACGTTTGAAGTTTGAGGTGGCAAGACAAGCAAGCAGCCCCATTTTCTGTGCCTCTGTGCGAGCACTGCCATGGGCAGATGAGGCTGAGCAACAGCTTTCCAGGATAGCCCTTTCTGGCTGCCAGCTATCTGCAGACGTTCGCACTTTCGGAGCAGGGCTGCGAAAGGAGCCTGGCTGGGACAGCACCATTCCCAGCATGCGTTTGAAGTTCAAGTGGCAAGACAAGCAAGCAGCCCCATTCTCTGTGCCTCTGTGCGAACAGTGCCATGGGCAGATGAGGCTGAGCAACAGCTTTCCAGGCTAGGCCCTTCTGGCTTCCAGCTATCTGCAGACTTTCGCACTTTCGGAGCAGGGCTGCAAAAGGAGTCTGGCTGGGATACCAACTTTCCCAGGCTACGTTTGAAGTTTGAGGTGACAAGACAAGCAAGCAGCTATAGTCTCTGCGCCTCTGTGCGAGCAGTGCCATGGGCAGATGAGGCTGAGGAACAGCTTTCCAGGCTAGCCCCTTCTGCCTGCCAGCTATCTGCAGACGTTCGCACTTTCGGAGCAGGGCTGCGAAAGGAGCCTAGCAGGTACACCATCTTTCCCAGGCTACGTTTGAAGTTTCAGGTGGCAAGACAAGCAAGGAGCCCCATTCTCTGTGCCTCTGTGCGAGCAGTGCCATGGGCAGATGAGGCTGAGCAACAGCTTTCCAGGCTAGCCCCTTCTGGCTGCCAGCTATCTGCAGACGTTCGCATTTCAAGACCAGGGCTGAGATAGGAGCCTGGCAGGTACACCAAATTTCCCAGGCTACTTTTGAAGTTTGAGGTGGCAAGACAAGCAAGCAGCGCCATTCTCTGTGCCTCTGTGCGAGCACTGCCATGGGCAGAGGAGGCTGAGCAACAGCTTTCCAGGCTAGCCCCTTCTGGCTGCCAGCTATCTGCAGACGTTCGCACTTTCGGAGCAGGGCTGCGAAAGGAGCCTGGCTGGGACACCAACTTTCCCAGCATGCGTTTGAAGTTTGAGGTGACAAGACAAGCAAGCAGCCCCATTCTCTGTGCATCTGTGCGAGCACTGCCATGGGCAGATGAGGCTGAGCAACAGCTTTCCAGGCTAGCCCCTTCTGGCTGCCAGCTATCTGCAGACATTCGCACTTTCGGAGCAGGGCTGCGAAAGGAGCCTGGCTGGGACACCAACTTTCCCAGGCTACGTTTGAAGTTTGAGGTGGCAAGACAAGCAAGCAGCCCCATTCTCTGTGCCTCTGTGCGAGCACTGCCATGGGCAGATGAGGCTGAGCAACAGCTTTCCAGGCTAGCCTCTTCTGCCTGCCAGCTATCTACAGACATTCGCACTTTCGGAGCAGGGCTGCGAAAGGAGCCTGGCAGGGACACCACCATTCCCAGCATGCGTTTGAAGTTTGAGGTGGCAAGACAAGCAAGCAGCCCCATTCTCTGTGCCTCTGTGCGAGCACTGCCATGGGCAGATGAGGCTGAGCAACAGCTTTCCAGGCTAGCCCCTTCTGCCTGCCAGCTATCTGCAGACGATCGCATTTCAAGAGCAGGGCTGAGATAGGAGACTAGGAGGTATACCATCTTTCCCAGGCTACGTTTGAAGTTTGAGGTGGCAAGACAAGCAAGCAGCCCCATTCTCTGTGCCTCTGTGCGAGCACTGCCATGGGCAGATGAGGCTGAGCAACAGCTTTCCAGGCTAGCCTCTTCTGGCTGCCAGCTATCTGCAGACATTCGCATTTTCGGAGCAGGCTAGGAATTGTGCCTGGCAGGCACACCCTCCAATCCCAGTCTACGTTTGAAGTTTGAGATGGCAAGATAAGCAAGCAGCCCCATTCTCTGTGCCTCTATGCAAACAGTGCCATGGACAGATGAGGCTGAGCAACAGCTTTCCAGGCTAGCCCCTTCTGGCTGCCAGCTATCTGCAGACGTTCGCATTTCAAGAGCAGGGCTGCGAAAGGAGCCTAGCAGGTACACCATCTTTCCCAGGTTACGTTTGAAGTTTGAGGTGGCAAGACAAGCAAGCAGCCCCATTCTCTGTGCCTCTGTGCGAGCAGTGCCATGGGCAGATGAGGCTGAGCAACAGCTTACCAGGCTAGCACCTTCTGGCTGCCAGCTATCTGCAGATGTTCGCACTTTCGGAGCAGGGCTGCGGAAGGAGCCTGACTGGGACACCATCTTTCCCAGGCTACGTTTGAAGTTCAAGTGGCAAGACAAGCAAGCAGCCCCATTCTCTGTGCCTCTGTGCGAGCACTGCCATGGGCAGATGAGGCTGAGCAACAGCTTTCCAGGCTAGCCCCTTCTGGCTGCCAGCTATCTGCAGACGTTCGCACTTTCGGAGCAGGGCTGCGAAAGGAGCCTGGCTGGGACACCAACTTTCCCAGGCTACGTTTGAAGTTTGAGGTGGCAAGACAAGCAAGCAGCCCCATTCTCTGTGCCTCTGCGCGAGCACTGCCATGGGCAGATGAGGCTGAGGAACAGCTTTCCAGGATAGCCCCTTCTGGCTGCCAGCTATCTGCAGACGTTCGCATTTCAAGAGCAGTGCTGCGAAAGGAGCCTAGCAGGTACACCATCTTTCCCAGGTTACGTTTGAAGTTTGAGGTGGCAAGACAAGCAAGCAGCCCCATTCTCTGTGCCTCTGTGCGAGCAGTGCCATGGGCAGATGAGGCTGAGCAACAGCTTTCCAGGCTAGCCCCTTCTGGCTGCCAGCTATCTGCAGACGTTCGCACTTTCGGAGCAGGGCTGCGAAAGGAGCCTGGATGGGACACCATCTTTCCCAGGATACGTTTGAAGTTTGAGGTGGCAAGACAAGCAAGCAGCCCCATTCTCTGTGCCTCTGTGCGAGCACTGCCATGGGCAGATGAGGCTGAGCAACAGCTTTCCAGGATAGCCCTTTCTGGCTGCCAGCTATCTGCAGACGTTCGCACTTTCGGAGCAGGGCTGCGAAAGGAGCCTGGCTGGGACACCACCATTCCCAGCATGCGTTTGAAGTTCAAGAGGCAAGACAAGCAAGCAGCCCCATTCTCTGTGCCTCTGTGCGAACAGTGCCATGGGCAGATGAGGCTGAGCAACAGCTTTCCAGGCTAACCCCTTCTGGCTGCCAGCTATCTGCAGACTTTCGCACTTTCGGAGCAGGGCTGCAAAAGGAGTCTGGCTGGGATACCAACTTTCCCAGGCTACGTTTGAAGTTTGAGGTGACAATACAAGCAAGCAGCTATAGTCTCTGTGCCTCTGTGAGAGCAGTGCCATGGGCAGATGAGGCTGAGCAACAGCTTTCCAGGCTAGCCCCTTCTGGCTGCCAGCTATCTGCAGACGTTCGCACTTTCGGAGCAGGGCTGCGAAAGGAGCCTAGCAGGTACACCATCTTTCCCAGGCTACGTTTGAAGTTTGAGGTGGCAAGACAAGCAAGTAGCCCCATTCTCTGTGCCTCTGTGCGAGCAGTGCCATGGGCAGATGAGGCTGAGCAACAGCTTACCAGGCTAGCCCCTTCTGGCTGCCAGCTATCTGCAGACGTTCGCATTTCAAGAGCAGGGCTGAGATAGGAGCCTGGCAGGAACACCATCTTTCCCAGGCTACGTTTGAAGTTTAAGGTGGCAAGACAAGCAAGCAGCCCCATTCTCTGTGCCTCTGTGCGAGCAGTGCAATGGGCAGATGAGGCTGAGCAACAGCTTTCCAGGCTAGCCCCTTCTGGCTGCCAGCTATCTGCAGACGTTCTCATTTCAAGAGCAGGGCTGCGCAAGGAGCCTGGCTGGGACACCTACTTTCCCAGGATACGTTTGAAGTTTGAGGTGGCAAGACAAGCAAGCAGCCCCATTCTCTGTGCCTCTGTGCGAGCACTGCCATGGGCAGATGAGGCTGAGCAACAGCTTTCCAGGATAGCCCTTTCTGGCTGCTGGCTATCTGCAGACGTTCGCACTTTGGGAGCAGGGCTGCGAAAGGAGCCTGGCTGGGACACCACCATTCCCAGCATGCGTTTGAAGTTCAAGTGGCAAGACAAGCAAGCAGCCCCATTCTCTGTGCCTCTGTGCGAGCACTGCCATGGGCAGATGAGGCTGAGCAACAGCTTTCCAGGCTAGCCTCTTCTGGCTGCCAGCTATCTGCAGACATTCGCATTTTCGGAGCAGGGCTAGGAATGGTGCCTGGCAGGCACACCCTCCAATCCCAGGCTACGTTTGAAGTTTGAGGTGGCAAGACAAGCAAGCAGCCCCATTCTCTGTGCCTCTGTGCGAGCACTGCCATGGGCAGATGAGGCTGAGCAACAGCTTTCCAGGATAGCACCTTCTGGCTGCCAGCTATCTGCAGACGTTCGCATTTCAAGAGCAGTGCTGCGAAAGGAGCCTAGCAGGTACACCATCTTTCCCACGTTACGTTTGAAGTTTGAGGTGGCAAGACAAGCAAGCAGCGCCATTCTCTGTGCCTCTGTGCGAGCACTGCCATGGGCAGAGGAGGCTGAGCAACAGCTTTCCAGGCTAGCCCCTTCTGGCTGCCAGGTATCTGCAGACGTTCGCACTTTCGGAGCAGGGCTGCGAAAGGAGCCTGGCTGGGACACCAACTTTCCCAGCATGCGTTTGAAGTTTGAGGTGACAAGACAAGCAAGCAGCCCCATTCTCTGTGCATCTGTGCGAGCACTGCCATGGGCAGATGAGGCTGAGCAACAGCTTTCCAGGCTAGCCCCTTCTGGCTGCCAGCTATCTGCAGACATTCGCACTTTCGGAGCAGGGCTGCGAAAGGAGCCTGGCAGGGACACCACCATTCCCAGCATGCGTTTGAAGTTTGAGGTGGCAAGACAAGCAAGCAGCCGCATTCTCTGTGCCTCTGTGCGAGCACTGCCATGGGCAGATGAGGCTGAGCAACAGCTTTCCAGGCTAGCCCCTTCTGCCTGCCAGCTATCTGCAGACGATCGCATTTCAAGAGCAGGGCTGAGATAGGAGCCTAGGAGGTACACCATCTTTCCCAGGCTACGTTTGAAGTTTGAGGTGGCAAGACAAGCAAGCAGCCCCATTCTCTGTGCCTCTGTGCGAGCACTGCCATGGGCAGATGAGGCTGAGCAACAGCTTTCCAGGCTAGCCTCTTCTGGCTGCCAGCTATCTGCAGACATTCGCATTTTCGGAGCAGGCTAGGAATTGTGCCTGGCAGGCACACCCTCCAATCCCAGTCTACGTTTGAAGTTTGAGGTGGCAAGACAAGCAAGCAGCCCCATTCTCTGTGCCTCTGTGCGAGCACTGCCATGGGCAGATGAGGCTGAGCAACAGCTTTCCAGGCTAGCCTCTTCTGGCTGCCAGCTATCTGCAGACATTCGCATTTTCGGAGCAGGCTAGGAATTGTGCCTGGCAGGCACACCCTCCAATCCCAGTCTACGTTTGAAGTTTGAGATGGCAAGATAAGCAAGCAGCCCCATTCTCTGTGCCTCTATGCAAACAGTGCCATGGACAGATGAGGCTGAGCAACAGCTTTCCAGGCTAGCCCCTTCTGGCTGCCAGCTATCTGCAGACGTTCGCATTTCAAGAGCAGGGCTGCGAAAGGAGCCTAGCAGGTACACCATCTTTCCCAGTCTACGTTTGAAGTTTGAGATGGCAAGACAAGCAAGCAGCCCCATTCTCTGTGCCTCTGTGCGAGCAGTGCCATGGGCAGATGAGGCTGAGCAACAGCTTACCAGGCTAGCACCTTCTGGCTGCCAGCTATCTGCAGATGTTCGCACTTTCGGAGCAGGGCTGCGGAAGGAGCCTGACTGGGACACCATCTTTCCCAGGCTACGTTTGAAGTTTGAGGTGGCAAGACAAGCAAGCAGCCCCATTCTCTGTGCCTCTGTGCGAGCACTGCCATGGGCAGATGAGGCTGAGCAACAGCTTTCCAGGCTAGCCCCTTCTGGCTGCCAGCTATCTGCAGACGTTCGCACTTTCGGAGCAGGGCTGCGAAAGGAGCCTGGCTGGGACACCAACTTTCCCAGGCTACGTTTGAAGTTTGAGGTGGCAAGACAAGCAAGCAGCCCCATTTTCTGTGCCTCTGTGCGAGCAGTGCCATGGGCAGATGAGGCTGAGCAACAGCTTTCCAGGCTAGCCCCTTCTGGCTGCCAGCTATCTGCAGACGTTCGCACTTTCGGAGCAGGGCTGCGAAAGGAGCCTGGCTGGGACACCTACTTTCCCAGGATACGTTTGAAGTTTGAGGTGGCAAGACAAGCAAGCAGCCCCATTTTCTGTGCCTCTGTGCGAGCACTGCCATGGGCAGATGAGGCTGAGCAACAGCTTTCCAGGATAGCCCTTTCTGGCTGCCAGCTATCTGCAGACGTTCGCACTTTCGGAGCAGGGCTGCGAAAGGAGCCTGGCTGGGACAGCACCATTCCCAGCATGCGTTTGAAGTTCAAGTGGCAAGACAAGCAAGCAGCCCCATTCTCTGTGCCTCTGTGCGAACAGTGCCATGGGCAGATGAGGCTGAGCAACAGCTTTCCAGGCTAGCCCCTTCTGGCTTCCAGCTATCTGCAGACTTTCGCACTTTCGGAGCAGGGCTGCAAAAGGAGTCTGGCTGGGATACCAACTTTCCCAGGCTACGTTTGAAGTTTGAGGTGACAAGACAAGCAAGCAGCCCCATTCTCTGTGCATCTGTGCGAGCACTGCCATGGGCAGATGAGGCTGAGCAACAGCTTTCCAGGCTAGCCCCTTCTGGCTGCCAGCTATCTGCAGACATTCGCACTTTCGGAGCAGGGCTGCGAAAGGAGCCTGGCTGGGACACCAACTTTCCCAGGCTACGTTTGAAGTTTGAGGTGGCAAGACAAGCAAGCAGCCCCATTCTCTGTGCCTCTGTGCGAGCACTGCCATGGGCAGATGAGGCTGAGCAACAGCTTTCCAGGCTAGCCTCTTCTGCCTGCCAGCTATCTACAGACATTCGCACTTTCGGAGCAGGGCTGCGAAAGGAGCCTGGCAGGGACACCACCATTCCCAGCATGCGTTTGAAGTTTGAGGTGGCAAGACAAGCAAGCAGCCCCATTCTCTGTGCCTCTGTGCGAGCACTGCCATGGGCAGATGAGGCTGAGCAACAGCTTTCCAGGCTAGCCCCTTCTGCCTGCCAGCTATCTGCAGACGATCGCATTTCAAGAGCAGGGCTGAGATAGGAGACTAGGAGGTATACCATCTTTCCCAGGCTACGTTTGAAGTTTGAGGTGGCAAGACAAGCAAGCAGCCCCATTCTCTGTGCCTCTGTGCGAGCACTGCCATGGGCAGATGAGGCTGAGCAACAGCTTTCCAGGCTAGCCTCTTCTGGCTGCCAGCTATCTGCAGACATTCGCATTTTCGGAGCAGGCTAGGAATTGTGCCTGGCAGGCACACCCTCCAATCCCAGTCTACGTTTGAAGTTTGAGATGGCAAGATAAGCAAGCAGCCCCATTCTCTGTGCCTCTATGCAAACAGTGCCATGGACAGATGAGGCTGAGCAACAGCTTTCCAGGCTAGCCCCTTCTGGCTGCCAGCTATCTGCAGACGTTCGCATTTCAAGAGCAGGGCTGCGAAAGGAGCCTAGCAGGTACACCATCTTTCCCAGGTTACGTTTGAAGTTTGAGGTGGCAAGACAAGCAAGCAGCCCCATTCTCTGTGCCTCTGTGCGAGCAGTGCCATGGGCAGATGAGGCTGAGCAACAGCTTACCAGGCTAGCACCTTCTGGCTGCCAGCTATCTGCAGATGTTCGCACTTTCGGAGCAGGGCTGCGGAAGGAGCCTGACTGGGACACCATCTTTCCCAGGCTACGTTTGAAGTTTGAGGTGGCAAGACAAGCAAGCAGCCCCATTCTCTGTGCCTCTGTGCGAGCACTGCCATGGGCAGATGAGGCTGAGCAACAGCTTTCCAGGCTAGCCCCTTCTGGCTGCCAGCTATCTGCAGACGTTCGCACTTTCGGAGCAGGGCTGCGAAAGGAGCCTGGCTGGGACACCAACTTTCCCAGGCTACGTTTGAAGTTTGAGGTGGCAAGACAAGCAAGCAGCCCCATTCTCTGTGCCTCTGTGCGAGCACTGCCATGGGCAGATGAGGCTGAGGAACAGCTTTCCAGGATAGCCCCTTCTGCCAGCCAGCTATCTGCAGACGTTCGCATTTCAAGAGCAGTGCTGCGAAAGGAGCCTAGCAGGTACACCATCTTTCCCAGGTTACGTTTGAAGTTTGAGGTGGCAAGACAAGCAAGCAGCCCCATTCTCTGTGCCTCTGTGCGAGCAGTGCCATGGGCAGATGAGGCTGAGCAACAGCTTTCCAGGCTAGCCCCTTCTGGCTGCCAGCTATCTGCAGACGTTCGCACTTTCGGAGCAGGGCTGCGAAAGGAGCCTGGATGGGACACCATCTTTCCCAGGATACGTTTGAAGTTTGAGGTGGCAAGACAAGCAAGCAGCCCCATTCTCTGTGCCTCTGTGCGAGCACTGCCATGGGCAGATGAGGCTGAGCAACAGCTTTCCAGGATAGCCCTTTCTGGCTGCCAGCTATCTGCAGACGTTCGCACTTTCGGAGCAGGGCTGCGAAAGGAGCCTGGCTGGGACACCACCATTCCCAGCATGCGTTTGAAGTTCAAGAGGCAAGACAAGCAAGCAGCCCCATTCTCTGTGCCTCTGTGCGAACAGTGCCATGGGCAGATGAGGCTGAGCAACAGCTTTCCAGGCTAACCCCTTCTGGCTGCCAGCTATCTGCAGACTTTCGCACTTTCGGAGCAGGGCTGCAAAAGGAGTCTGGCTGGGATACCAACTTTCCCAGGCTACGTTTGAAGTTTGAGGTGACAATACAAGCAAGCAGCTATAGTCTCTGTGCCTCTGTGAGAGCAGTGCCATGGGCAGATGAGGCTGAGCAACAGCTTTCCAGGCTAGCCCCTTCTGGCTGCCAGCTATCTGCAGACGTTCGCACTTTCGGAGCAGGGCTGCGAAAGGAGCCTAGCAGGTACACCATCTTTCCCAGGCTACGTTTGAAGTTTGAGGTGGCAAGACAAGCAAGTAGCCCCATTCTCTGTGCCTCTGTGCGAGCAGTGCCATGGGCAGATGAGGCTGAGCAACAGCTTACCAGGCTAGCCCCTTCTGGCTGCCAGCTATCTGCAGACGTTCGCATTTCAAGAGCAGGGCTGAGATAGGAGCCTGGCAGGAACACAATCTTTCCCAGGCTACGTTTGAAGTTTAAGGTGGCAAGACAAGCAAGCAGCCCCATTCTCTGTGCCTCTGTGCGAGCAGTGCAATGGGCAGATGAGGCTGAGCAACAGCTTTCCGGGCTAGCCCCTTCTGGCTGCCAGCTATCTGCAGACGTTCTCATTTCAAGAGCAGGGCTGCGCAAGGAGCCTGGCTGGGACACCTACTTTCCCAGGATACGTTTGAAGTTTGAGGTGGCAAGACAAGCAAGCAGCCCCATTCTCTGTGCCTCTGTGCGAGCACTGCCATGGGCAGATGAGGCTGAGCAACAGCTTTCCAGGATAGCCCTTTCTGGCTGCTGGCTATCTGCAGACGTTCGCACTTTGGGAGCAGGGCTGCGAAAGGAGCCTGGCTGGGACACCACCATTCCCAGCATGCGTTTGAAGTTCAAGTGGCAAGACAAGCAAGCAGCCCCATTCTCTGTGCCTCTGTGCGAGCACTGCCATGGGCAGATGAGGCTGAGCAACAGCTTTCCAGGCTAGCCTCTTCTGGCTGCCAGCTATCTGCAGACATTCGCATTTTCGGAGCAGGGCTAGGAATGGTGCCTGGCAGGCACAACCTCCAATCCCAGGCTACGTTTGAAGTTTGAGGTGGCAAGACAAGCAAGCAGCCCCATTCTCTGTGCCTCTGTGCGAGCACTGCCATGGGCAGATGAGGCTGAGCAACAGCTTTCCAGGATAGCACCTTCTGGCTGCCAGCTATCTGCAGACGTTCGCATTTCAAGAGCAGTGCTGCGAAAGGAGCCTAGCAGGTACACCATCTTTCCCACGTTACGTTTGAAGTTTGAGGTGGCAAGACAAGCAAGCAGCGCCATTCTCTGTGCCTCTGTGCGAGCACTGCCATGGGCAGAGGAGGCTGAGCAACAGCTTTCCAGGCTAGCCCCTTCTGGCTGCCAGGTATCTGCAGACGTTCGCACTTTCGGAGCAGGGCTGCGAAAGGAGCCTGGCTGGGACACCAACTTTCCCAGCATGCGTTTGAAGTTTGAGGTGACAAGACAAGCAAGCAGCCCCATTCTCTGTGCATCTGTGCGAGCACTGCCATGGGCAGATGAGGCTGAGCAACAGCTTTCCAGGCTAGCCCCTTCTGGCTGCCAGCTATCTGCAGACATTCGCACTTTCGGAGCAGGGCTGCGAAAGGAGCCTGGCAGGGACACCACCATTCCCAGCATGCGTTTGAAGTTTGAGGTGGCAAGACAAGCAAGCAGCCGCATTCTCTGTGCCTCTGTGCGAGCACTGCCATGGGCAGATGAGGCTGAGCAACAGCTTTCCAGGCTAGCCCCTTCTGCCTGCCAGCTATCTGCAGACGATCGCATTTCAAGAGCAGGGCTGAGATAGGAGCCTAGGAGGTACACCATCTTTCCCAGGCTACGTTTGAAGTTTGAGGTGGCAAGACAAGCAAGCAGCCCCATTCTCTGTGCCTCTGTGCGAGCACTGCCATGGGCAGATGAGGCTGAGCAACAGCTTTCCAGGCTAGCCTCTTCTGGCTGCCAGCTATCTGCAGACATTCGCATTTTCGGAGCAGGCTAGGAATTGTGCCTGGCAGGCACACCCTCCAATCCCAGTCTACGTTTGAAGTTTGAGGTGGCAAGACAAGCAAGCAGCCCCATTCTCTGTGCCTCTGTGCGAGCACTGCCATGGGCAGATGAGGCTGAGCAACAGCTTTCCAGGCTAGCCTCTTCTGGCTGCCAGCTATCTGCAGACATTCGCATTTTCGGAGCAGGCTAGGAATTGTGCCTGGCAGGCACACCCTCCAATCCCAGTCTACGTTTGAAGTTTGAGATGGCAAGATAAGCAAGCAGCCCCATTCTCTGTGCCTCTATGCAAACAGTGCCATGGACAGATGAGGCTGAGCAACAGCTTTCCAGGCTAGCCCCTTCTGGCTGCCAGCTATCTGCAGACGTTCGCATTTCAAGAGCAGGGCTGCGAAAGGAGCCTAGCAGGTACACCATCTTTCCCAGTCTACGTTTGAAGTTTGAGATGGCAAGACAAGCAAGCAGCCCCATTCTCTGTGCCTCTGTGCGAGCAGTGCCATGGGCAGATGAGGCTGAGCAACAGCTTACCAGGCTAGCACCTTCTGGCTGCCAGCTATCTGCAGATGTTCGCACTTTCGGAGCAGGGCTGCGGAAGGAGCCTGACTGGGACACCATCTTTCCCAGGCTACGTTTGAAGTTTGAGGTGGCAAGACAAGCAAGCAGCCCCATTCTCTGTGCCTCTGTGCGAGCACTGCCATGGGCAGATGAGGCTGAGCAACAGCTTTCCAGGCTAGCCCCTTCTGGCTGCCAGCTATCTGCAGACGTTCGCACTTTCGGAGCAGGGCTGCGAAAGGAGCCTGGCTGGGACACCAACTTTCCCAGGCTACGTTTGAAGTTTGAGGTGGCAAGACAAGCAAGCAGCCCCATTTTCTGTGCCTCTGTGCGAGCAGTGCCATGGGCAGATGAGGCTGAGCAACAGCTTTCCAGGCTAGCCCCTTCTGGCTGCCAGCTATCTGCAGACGTTCGCACTTTCGGAGCAGGGCTGCGAAAGGAGCCTGGCTGGGACACCTACTTTCCCAGGATACGTTTGAAGTTTGAGGTGGCAAGACAAGCAAGCAGCCCCATTTTCTGTGCCTCTGTGCGAGCACTGCCATGGGCAGATGAGGCTGAGCAACAGCTTTCCAGGATAGCCCTTTCTGGCTGCCAGCTATCTGCAGACGTTCGCACTTTCGGAGCAGGGCTGCGAAAGGAGCCTGGCTGGGACAGCACCATTCCCAGCATGCGTTTGAAGTTCAAGTGGCAAGACAAGCAAGCAGCCCCATTCTCTGTGCCTCTGTGCGAACAGTGCCATGGGCAGATGAGGCTGAGCAACAGCTTTCCAGGCTAGCCCCTTCTGGCTTCCAGCTATCTGCAGACTTTCGCACTTTCGGAGCAGGGCTGCAAAAGGAGTCTGGCTGGGATACCAACTTTCCCAGGCTACGTTTGAAGTTTGAGGTGACAAGACAAGCAAGCAGCTATAGTCTCTGCGCCTCTGTGCGAGCAGTGCCATGGGCAGATGAGGCTGAGGAACAGCTTTCCAGGCTAGCCCCTTCTGCCTGCCAGCTATCTGCAGACGTTCGCACTTTCGGAGCAGGGCTGCGAAAGGAGCCTAGCAGGTACACCATCTTTCCCAGGTTACATTTGAAGTTTGAGGTGGCAAGACAAGCAAGCAGCCCCATTCTCTGTGCCTCTGTGCGAGCAGTGCCATGGGCAGATGAGGCTGAGCAACAGCTTTCCAGGCTAGCCCCTTCTGGCTGCCAGCTATCTGCAGACGTTCGCACTTTCGGAGCAGGGCTGTGATAGGAGCCTGGCAGGGACACCATCTTTCCCAGGCTACGTTTGAAGTTTGAGGTGGCAAGACAAGCAAGCAGCCCCATTCTCTGTGCCTCTGTGCGAGCACTGCCATGGGCAGATGAGGCTGAGCAACAGCTTTCCAGGCTAGCCTCTTCTGGCTGCCAGCTATCTGCAGACGTTCGCACTTTCGGAGCAGGGCTGCGAAAGGAGCCTGGCTGGGACACCAACTTTCCCAGGCTACGTTTGAAGTTTGAGGTGGCAAGACAAGCAAGCAGCCCCATTCTCTGTGCCTCTGTGCGAGCACTGCCATGGGCAGATGAGGCTGAGCCACAGCTTTCCAGGATAGCCCTTTCTGGCTGCCAGCTATCTGCAGACGTTCGCACTTTCGGAGCAGGGCTGCGAAAGGAGCCTGGCTGGGACACCACCATTCCCAGCATGCGGTTGAAGTTCAAGTGGCAAGACAAGCAAGCAGCCCCATTCTCTGTGCCTCTGTGCGAGCACTGCCATGGGCAGATGAGGCTGAGCAACAGCTTTCCAGGCTAGCCCCTTCTGCCAGCCAGCTATCTGCAGACGTTCGCATTTCAAGAGCAGTGCTGCGAAAGGAGCCTAGCAGGTACACTATCTTTCCCAGGTTACGTTTGAAGTTTGAGGTGGCAAGACAAGCAAGCAGCCCCATTCTCTGTGCCTCTGTGCGAGCAGTGCCATGGGCAGATGAGGCTGAGCAACAGCTTTCCAGGCTAGCCCCTTCTGGCTGCCAGCTATCTGCAGACGTTCGCACTTTCGGAGCAGGGCTGCGAAAGGAGCCTGGCTGGGACACCTACTTTCCCAGGATACGTTTGAAGTTTGAGGTGGCAAGACAAGCAAGCAGCCCCATTTTCTGTGCCTCTGTGCGAGCACTGCCATGGGCAGATGAGGCTGAGCAACAGCTTTCCAGGATAGCCCTTTCTGGCTGCCAGCTATCTGCAGACGTTCGCACTTTCGGAGCAGGGCTGCGAAAGGAGCCTGGCTGGGACAGCACCATTACCAGCATGCGTTTGAAGTTCAAGTGGCAAGACAAGCAAGCAGCCCCATTCTCTGTGCCTCTGTGCGAACAGTGCCATGGGCAGATGAGGCTGAGCAACAGCTTTCCAGGCTAGCCCCTTCTGGCTGCCAGCTATCTGCAGACTTTCGCACTTTCGGAGCAGGGCTGCAAAAGGAGTCTGGCTGGGATACCAACTTTCCCAGGCTACGTTTGAAGTTTGAGGTGACAAGACAAGCAAGCAGCTATAGTCTCTGCGCCTCTGTGCGAGCAGTGCCATGGGCAGATGAGGCTGAGCAACAGCTTTCCAGTCTAGCCCCTTCTGGCTGCCAGCTATCTGCAGACGTTCGCACTTTCGGAGCAGGGCTGCGAAAGGAGCCTAGCAGGTACACCATCTTTCCCAGGCTACGTTTGAAGTTTGAGGTGGCAAGACAAGCAAGGAGCCCCATTCTCTGTGCCTCTGTGCGAGCAGTGCCATGGGCAGATGAGGCTGAGCAACAGCTTTCCAGGCTAGCCCCTTCTGGCTGCCAGCTATCTGCAGACGTTCGCATTTCAAGAGCAGGGCTGAGATAGGAGCCTGGCAGGTACACCAACTTTCCCAGGCTACTTTTGAAGTTTGAGGTGGCAAGACAAGCAAGCAGCGCCATTCTCTGTGCCTCTGTGCGAGCAGTGCCATGGGCAGAGGAGGCTGAGCAACAGCTTTCCAGGCTAGCCCCTTCTGGCTGCCAGCTATCTGCAGACGTTCGCACTTTCGGAGCAGGGCTGCGAAAGGAGCCTGGCTGGGACACCAACTTTCCCAGCATGCGTTTGAAGTTTGAGGTGACAAGACAAGCAAGCAGCCCCATTCTCTGTGCATCTGTGCGAGCACTGCCATGGGCAGATGAGGCTGAGCAACAGCTTTCCAGGCTAGCCCCTTCTGGCTGCCAGCTATCTGCAGACATTCGCACTTTCGGAGCAGGGCTGCGAAAGGAGCCTGGCTGGGACACCAACTTTCCCAGGCTACGTTTGAAGTTTGAGGTGGCAAGACAAGCAAGCAGCCCCATTCTCTGTGCCTCTGTGCGAGCACTGCCATGGGCAGATGAGGCTGAGCAACAGCTTTCCAGGCTAGCCTCTTCTGGCTGCCAGCTATCTGCAGACATTCGCATTTTCGGAGCAGGCTAGGAATTGTGCCTGGCAGGCACACCCTCCAATCCCAGTCTACGTTTGAAGTTTGAGATGGCAAGATAAGCAAGCAGCCCCATTCTCTGTGCCTCTATGCAAACAGTGCCATGGACAGATGAGGCTGAGCAACAGCTTTCCAGGCTAGCCCCTTCTGGCTGCCAGCTATCTGCAGACGTTCGCATTTCAAGAGCAGGGCTGCGAAAGGAGCCTAGCAGGTACACCATCTTTCCCAGGCTACATTTGAAGTTTGAGGTGGCAAGACAAGCAAGCAGCCCCATTCTCTGTGCCTCTGTGCGAGCAGTGCCATGGGCAGATGAGGCTGAGCAACAGCTTACCAGGCTAGCACCTTCTGGCTGCCAGCTATCTGCAGACGTTCGCACTTTCGGAGCAGGGCTGCAGAAGGAGCCTGGCTGGGACACCTACTTTCCCAGGATACGTTTGAAGTTTGAGGTGGCAAGACAAGCAAGCAGCCCCATTCTCTGTGCCTCTGTGCGAGCAGTGCCATGGGCAGATGAGGCTGAGCAACAGCTTTCCAGGCTAGCCCCTTCTGGCTGCCAGCTATCTGCAGACGTTCGCACTTTCGGAGCAGGGCTGCGGAAGGAGCCTGACTGGGACACCATCTTTCCCAGGCTACGTTTGAAGTTTGAGGTGGCAAGACAAGCAAGCAGCCCCATTCTCTGTGCCTCTGTGCGAGCACTGCCATGGGCAGATGAGGCTGAGCAACAGCTTTCCAGGCTAGCCCCTTCTGGCTGCCAGCTATCTGCAGACGTTCGCACTTTCGGAGCAGGGCTGCGGAAGGAGCCTGGCTGGGACACCACCATTCCCAGCATGCGTTTGAAGTTCAAGTGGCAAGACAAGCAAGCAGCCCCATTCTCTGTGCCTCTGTGCGAACAGTGCCATGGGCAGATGAGGCTGAGCAACAGCTTTCCAGGCTAGCCCCTTCTGGCTGCCAGCTATCTGCAGACTTTCGCACTTTCGGAGCAGGGCTGCAAAAGGAGTCTGGCTGGGATACCAACTTTCCCAGGCTACGTTTGAAGTTTGAGGTGACAAGACAAGCAAGCAGCTATAGTCTCTGTGCCTCTGTGCGAGCAGTGCCATGGGCAGATGAGGCTGAGCAACAGCTTTCCAGGCTAGCCCCTTCTGGCTGCCAGCTATCTGCAGACATTCGCACTTTCGGAGCAGGGCTGCGAAAGGAGCCTAGCAGGTACACCATCTTTCCCAGGCTACGTTTGAAGTTTGAGGTGGCAAGACAAGCAAGTAGCCCCATTCTCTGTGCCTCTGTGCGAGCAGTGCCATGGGCAGATGAGGCTGAGCAACAGCTTTCCAGGCTAGCCCCTTCTGGCTGCCAGCTATCTGCAGACGTTCGCACTTTCGGAGCAGGGCTGCGAAAGGAGCCTAGCAGGTACACCATCTTTCCCAGGCTACGTTTGAAGTTTGAGGTGGCAAGACAAGCAAGTAGCCCCGTTCTCTGTGCCTCTGTGCGAGCAGTGCCATGGGCAGATGAGGCTGAGCAACAGCTTTCCAGGCTAGCCTCTTCTGGCTGCCAGCTATCTGCAGACGTTCGCACTTTCGGAGCAGGGCTGCGGAAGGAGCCTGACTGGGACACCATCTTTCCCAGGCTACGTTTGAAGTTTGAGGTGGCAAGACAAGCAAGCAGCCCCATTCTCTGTGCCTCTGTGCGAGCACTGCCATGGGCAGATGAGGCTGAGCAACAGCTTTCCAGGATAGCCCCTTCTGCCAGCCAGCTATCTGCAGACGTTCGCATTTCAAGAGCAGTGCTGCGAAAGGAGCCTAGCAGGTACACCATCTTTCCCAGGTTACATTTGAAGTTTGAGGTGGCAAGACAAGCAAGCAGCCCCATTCTCTGTGCCTCTGTGCGAGCAGTGCCATGGGCAGATGAGGCTGAGCAACAGCTTTCCAGGCTAGCCCCTTCTGGCTGCCAGCTATCTGCAGACGTTCGCACTTTCGGAGCAGGGCTGCGGAAGGAGCCTGACTGGGACACCATCTTTCCCAGGCTACGTTTGAAGTTTGAGGTGGCAAGACAAGCAAGCAGCCCCATTCTCTGTGCCTCTGTGCGAGCACTGCCATGGGCAGATGAGGCTGAGCAACAGCTTTCCAGGATAGCCTCTTCTGGCTGCCAGCTATCTGCAGACATTCGCATTTTCGGAGCAGGCTAGGAATTGTGCCTGGCAGGCACACCCTCCAATCCCAGTCTACGTTTGAAGTTTGAGATGGCAAGATAAGCAAGCAGCCCCATTCTCTGTGCCTCTATGCAAACAGTGCCATGGACAGATGAGGCTGAGCAACAGCTTTCCAGGCTAGCCCCTTCTGGCTGCCAGCTATCTGCAGACGTTCGCATTTCAAGAGCAGGGCTGCGAAAGGAGCCTAGCAGGTACACCATGTTTCCCAGGCTACGTTTGAAGTTTGAGGTGGCAAGACAAGCAAGCAGCCCCATTCTCTGTGCCTCTGTGCGAGCAGTGCCATGGGCAGATGAGGCTGAGCAACAGCTTACCAGGCTAGCACCTTCTGGCTGCCAGCTATCTGCAGACGTTCGCACTTTCGGAGCAGGGCTGCAGAAGGAGCCTGGCTGGGACACCTACTTTCCCAGGATACGTTTGAAGTTTGAGGTGGCAAGACAAGCAAGCAGCCCCATTCTCTGTGCCTCTGTGCGAGCAGTGCCATGGGCAGATGAGGCTGAGCAACAGCTTTCCAGGCTAGCCCCTTCTGGCTGCCAGTTATCTGCAGACGTTCGCACTTTCGGAGCAGGGCTGCGGAAGGAGCCTGACTGGGACACCATCTTTCCCAGGCTACGTTTGAAGTTTGAGGTGGCAAGACAAGCAAGCAGCCCCATTCTCTGTGCCTCTGTGCGAGCACTGCCATGGGCAGATGAGGCTGAGCAACAGCTTTCCAGGCTAGCCCCTTCTGGCTGCCAGCTATCTGCAGACGTTCGCACTTTCGGAGCAGGGCTGCGGAAGGAGCCTGGCTGGGACACCACCATTCCCAGCATGCGTTTGAAGTTCAAGTGGCAAGACAAGCAAGCAGCCCCATTCTCTGTGCCTCTGTGCGAACAGTGCCATGGGCAGATGAGGCTGAGCAACAGCTTTCCAGGCTAGCCCCTTCTGGCTGCCAGCTATCTGCAGACTTTCGCACTTTCGGAGCAGGGCTGCAAAAGGAGTCTGGCTGGGATACCAACTTTCCCAGGCTACGTTTGAAGTTTGAGGTGACAAGACAAGCAAGCAGCTATAGTCTCTGTGCCTCTGTGCGAGCAGTGCCATGGGCAGATGAGGCTGAGCAACAGCTTTCCAGGCTAGCCCCTTCTGGCTGCCAGCTATCTGCAGACATTCGCACTTTCGGAGCAGGGCTGCGAAAGGAGCCTAGCAGGTACACCATCTTTCCCAGGCTACGTTTGAAGTTTGAGGTGGCAAGACAAGCAAGTAGCCCCATTCTCTGTGCCTCTGTGCGAGCAGTGCCATGGGCAGATGAGGCTGAGCAACAGCTTTCCAGGCTAGCCCCTTCTGGCTGCCAGCTATCTGCAGACGTTCGCACTTTCGGAGCAGGGCTGCGAAAGGAGCCTAGCAGGTACACCATCTTTCCCAGGCTACGTTTGAAGTTTGAGGTGGCAAGACAAGCAAGTAGCCCCGTTCTCTGTGCCTCTGTGCGAGCAGTGCCATGGGCAGATGAGGCTGAGCAACAGCTTTCCAGGCTAGCCTCTTCTGGCTGCCAGCTATCTGCAGACGTTCGCACTTTCGGAGCAGGGCTGCGGAAGGAGCCTGACTGGGACACCATCTTTCCCAGGCTACGTTTGAAGTTTGAGGTGGCAAGACAAGCAAGCAGCCCCATTCTCTGTGCCTCTGTGCGAGCACTGCCATGGGCAGATGAGGCTGAGCAACAGCTTTCCAGGATAGCCCCTTCTGCCAGCCAGCTATCTGCAGACGTTCGCATTTCAAGAGCAGTGCTGCGAAAGGAGCCTAGCAGGTACACCATCTTTCCCAGGTTACATTTGAAGTTTGAGGTGGCAAGACAAGCAAGCAGCCCCATTCTCTGTGCCTCTGTGCGAGCAGTGCCATGGGCAGATGAGGCTGAGCAACAGCTTTCCAGGCTAGCCCCTTCTGGCTGCCAGCTATCTGCAGACGTTCGCACTTTCGGAGCAGGGCTGCGGAAGGAGCCTGACTGGGACACCATCTTTCCCAGGCTACGTTTGAAGTTTGAGGTGGCAAGACAAGCAAGCAGCCCCATTCTCTGTGCCTCTGTGCGAGCACTGCCATGGGCAGATGAGGCTGAGCAACAGCTTTCCAGGCTAGCCCCTTCTGTCTGCCAGCTATCTGCAGACGTTCGCACTTTCGGAGCAGGGCTGCGAAAGGAGCCTGGCTGGGACACCACCATTCCCAGCATGCGTTTGAAGTTCAAGTGGCAAGACAAGCAAGCAGCCCCATTCTCTGTGCCTCTGTGCGAACAGTGCCATGGACAGATGAGGCTGAGCAACAGCTTTCCAGGCTAGCCCCTTCTGGCTGCCAGCTATCTGCAGACTTTCGCACTTTCGGAGCAGGGCTGCAAAAGGAGTCTGGCTGGGATACCAACTTTCCCAGGCTACGTTTGAAGTTTGAGGTGACAAGACAAGCAAGCAGCTATAGTCTCTGTGCCTCTGTGCGAGCAGTGCCATGGGCAGATGAGGCTGAGCAACAGCTTTCCAGGCTAGCCCCTTCTGGCTGCCAGCTATCTGCAGACGTTCGCACTTTCGGAGCAGGGCTGCGAAAGGAGCCTAGCAGGTACACCATCTTTCCCAGGCTACGTTTGAAGTTTGAGGTGGCAAGACAAGCAAGTAGCCCCATTCTCTGTGCCTCTGTGCGAGCAGTGCCATGGGCAGATGAGGCTGAGCAACAGCTTTCCAGGCTAGCCTCTTCTGGCTGCCAGCTATCTGCAGACGTTCGCACTTTCGGAGCAGGGCTGCGAAAGGAGCCTGGCTGGGACACCAACTTTCCCAGGCTACGTTTGAAGTTTGAGGTGGCAAGACAAGCAAGCAGCCCCATTCTCTGTGCCTCTGTGCGAGCACTGCCATGGGCAGATGAGGCTGAGCAACAGCTTTCCAGGATAGCCTCTTCTGCCAGCCAGCTATCTGCAGACGTTCGCATTTCAAGAGCAGTGCTGCGAAAGGAGCCTAGCAGGTACACCAACTTTCCCAGGCTACGTTTGAAGTTTGAGGTGGCAAGACAAGCAAGCAGCCCCATTCTCTGTGCCTCTGTGCGAGCAGTGCCATGGGCAGATGAGGCTGAGCAACAGCTTTCCAGGCTAGCCCCTTCTGGCTGCCAGCTATCTGCAGACGTTCGCACTTTCGGAGCAGGGCTGCGAAAGGAGCCTGGCTGGGACACCAACTTTCCCAGGCTACGTTTGAAGTTTGAGGTGGCAAGACAAGCAAGCAGCCCCATTCTCTGTGCCTCTGTGCGAGCACTGCCATGGGCAGATGAGGCTGAGCAACAGCTTTCCAGGCTAGCCTCTTCTGGCTGCCAGCTATCTGCAGACATTCGCATTTTCGGAGCAGGCTAGGAATTGTGCCTGGCAGGCACACCCTCCAATCCCAGTCTACGTTTGAAGTTTGAGATGGCAAGATAAGCAAGCAGCCCCATTCTCTGTGCCTCTATGCAAACAGTGCCATGGACAGATGAGGCTGAGCAACAGCTTTCCAGGCTAGCCCCTTCTGGCTGCCAGCTATCTGCAGACTTTCGCACTTTCGGAGCAGGGCTGCAAAAGGAGTCTGGCTGGGATACCAACTTTCCCAGGCTACGTTTGAAGTTTGAGGTGACAAGACAAGCAAGCAGCTATAGTCTCTGTGCCTCTGTGCGAGCAGTGCCATGGGCAGATGAGGCTGAGCAACAGCTTTCCAGGCTAGCCCCTTCTGGCTGCCAGCTATCTGCAGACGTTCGCACTTTCGGAGCAGGGCTGCGAAAGGAGCCTAGCAGGTACACCAGCTTTCCCAGGCTACGTTTCAAGTTTGAGGTGGCAAGACAAGCAAGTAGCCCCATTCTCTGTACCTCTGTGCGAGCAGTGCCATGGGCAGATGAGGCTGAGCAACAGCTTTCCAGGCTAGCCTCTTCTGGCTGCCAGCTATCTGCAGACGTTCGCACTTTCGGAGCAGGGCTGCGAAAGGAGCCTGGCTGGGACACCAACTTTCCCAGGCTACGTTTGAAGTTTGAGGTGGCAAGACAAGCAAGCAGCCCCATTCTCTGTGCCTCTGTGCGAGCACTGCCATGGGCAGATGAGGCTGAGCAACAGCTTTCCAGGATAGCCCCTTCTGCCAGCCAGCTATCTGCAGACGTTCGCATTTCAAGAGCAGTGCTGCGAAAGGAGCCTAGCAGGTACACCATCTTTCCCAGGTTACATTTGAAGTTTGAGGTGGCAAGACAAGCAAGCAGCCCCATTCTCTGTGCCTCTGTGCGAGCAGTGCCATGGGCAGATGAGGCTGAGCAACAGCTTTCCAGGCTAGCCCCTTCTGGCTGCCAGCTATCTGCAGACGTTCGCACTTTCGGAGCAGGGCTGCGGAAGGAGCCTGGCTGGGACACCATCTTTCCCAGGCTACGTTTGAAGTTTGAGGTGGCAAGACAAGCAAGCAGCCCCATTCTCTGTGCCTCTGTGCGAGCACTGCCATGGGCAGATGAGGCTGAGCAACAGCTTTCCAGGCTAGCCCCTTCTGGCTGCCAGCTATCTGCAGACGTTCGCACTTTCGGAGCAGGGCTGCGAAAGGAGCCTGGCTGGGACACCACCATTCCCAGCATGCGTTTGAAGTTCAAGTGGCAAGACAAGCAAGCAGCCCCATTCTCTGTGCCTCTGTGCGAACAGTGCCATGGGCAGATGAGGCTGAGCAACAGCTTTCCAGGCTAGCCCCTTCTGGCTGCCAGCTATCTGCAGACTTTCGCACTTTCGGAGCAGGGCTGCAAAAGGAGTCTGGCTGGGATACCAACTTTCCCAGGCTACGTTTGAAGTTTGAGGTGACAAGACAAGCAAGCAGCTATAGTCTCTGTGCCTCTGTGCGAGCAGTGCCATGGGCAGATGAGGCTGAGCAACAGCTTTCCAGGCTAGCCCCTTCTGGCTGCCAGCTATCTGCAGACGTTCGCACTTTCGGAGCAGGGCTGCGAAAGGAGCCTAGCAGGTACACCATCTTTCCCAGGCTACGTTTGAAGTTTGAGGTGGCAAGACAAGCAAGTAGCCCCATTCTCTGTGCCTCTGTGCGAGCAGTGCCATGGGCAGATGAGGCTGAGCAACAGCTTTCCAGGCTAGCCCCTTCTGGCTGCCAGCTATCTGCAGACGTTCGCACTTTCGGAGCAGGGCTGCGAAAGGAGCCTAGCAGGTACACCATCTTTCCCAGGCTACGTTTGAAGTTTGAGGTGGCAAGACAAGCAAGTAGCCCCATTCTCTGTGCCTCTGTGCGAGCAGTGCCATGGGCAGATGAGGCTGAGCAACAGCTTTCCAGGCTAGCCTCTTCTGGCTGCCAGCTATCTGCAGACGTTCGCACTTTCGGAGCAGGGCTGCGAAAGGAGCCTGGCTGGGACACCAACTTTCCCAGGCTACGTTTGAAGTTTGAGGTGGCAAGACAAGCAAGCAGCCCCATTCTCTGTGCCTCTGTGCGAGCACTGCCATGGGCAGATGAGGCTGAGCAACAGCTTTCCAGGATAGCCCCTTCTGCCAGCCAGCTATCTGCAGACGTTCGCATTTCAAGAGCAGTGCTGCGAAAGGAGCCTAGCAGGTACACCATCTTTCCCAGGTTACATTTGAAGTTTGAGGTGGCAAGACAAGCAAGCAGCCCCATTCTCTGTGCCTCTGTGCGAGCAGTGCCATGGGCAGATGAGGCTGAGCAACAGCTTTCCAGGCTAGCCCCTTCTGGCTGCCAGCTATCTGCAGACGTTCGCACTTTCGGAGCAGGGCTGCGGAAGGAGCCTGACTGGGACACCATCTTTCCCAGGCTACGTTTGAAGTTTGAGGTGGCAAGACAAGCAAGCAGCCCCATTCTCTGTGCCTCTGTGCGAGCACTGCCATGGGCAGATGAGGCTGAGCAACAGCTTTCCAGGCTAGCCCCTTCTGGCTGCCAGCTATCTGCAGACGTTCGCACTTTCGGAGCAGGGCTGCGAAAGGAGCCTGGCTGGGACACCACCATTCCCAGCATGCGTTTGAAGTTCAAGTGGCAAGACAAGCAAGCAGCCCCATTCTCTGTGCCTCTGTGCGAACAGTGCCATGGGCAGATGAGGCTGAGCAACAGCTTTCCAGGCTAGCCCCTTCTGGCTGCCAGCTATCTGCAGACTTTCGCACTTTCGGAGCAGGGCTGCAAAAGGAGTCTGGCTGGGATACCAACTTTCCCAGGCTACGTTTGAAGTTTGAGGTGACAAGACAAGCAAGCAGCTATAGTCTCTGTGCCTCTGTGCGAGCAGTGCCATGGGCAGATGAGGCTGAGCAACAGCTTTCCAGGCTAGCCCCTTCTGGCTGCCAGCTATCTGCAGACGTTCGCACTTTCGGAGCAGGGCTGCGAAAGGAGCCTAGCAGGTACACCATCTTTCCCAGGCTACGTTTGAAGTTTGAGGTGGCAAGACAAGCAAGTAGCCCCATTCTCTGTGCCTCTGTGCGAGCAGTGCCATGGGCAGATGAGGCTGAGCAACAGCTTTCCAGGATAGCCTCTTCTGCCAGCCAGCTATCTGCAGACGTTCGCATTTCAAGAGCAGTGCTGCGAAAGGAGCCTAGCAGGTACACCAACTTTCCCAGGCTACGTTTGAAGTTTGAGGTGGCAAGACAAGCAAGCAGCCCCATTCTCTGTGCCTCTGTGCGAGCAGTGCCATGGGCAGATGAGGCTGAGCAACAGCTTTCCAGGCTAGCCCCTTCTGGCTGCCAGCTATCTGCAGACGTTCGCACTTTCGGAGCAGGGCTGCGAAAGGAGCCTGGCTGGGACACCAACTTTCCCAGGCTACGTTTGAAGTTTGAGGTGGCAAGACAAGCAAGCAGCCCCATTCTCTGTGCCTCTGTGCGAGCACTGCCATGGGCAGATGAGGCTGAGCCACAGCTTTCCAGGCTAGCCCTTTCTGGCTGCCAGCTATCTGCAGACGTTCGCACTTTCGGAGCAGGGCTGCGAAAGGAGCCTGGCTGGGACACCACCATTCCCAGCATGCGTTTGAAGTTCAAGTGGCAAGACAAGCAAGCAGCCCCATTCTCTGTGCCTCTGTGCGAACAGTGCCATGGGCAGATGAGGCTGAGCAACAGCTTTCCAGGCTAGCCCCTTCTGGCTGCCAGCTATCTGCAGACTTTCGCACTTTCGGAGCAGGGCTGCAAAAGGAGTCTGGCTGGGATACCAACTTTCCCAGGCTACGTTTGAAGTTTGAGGTGACAAGACAAGCAAGCAGCTATAGTCTCTGTGCCTCTGTGCGAGCAGTGCCATGGGCAGATGAGGCTGAGCAACAGCTTTCCAGGCTAGCCCCTTCTGGCTGCCAGCTATCTGCAGACGTTCGCACTTTCGGAGCAGGGCTGCGAAAGGAGCCTAGCAGGTACACCATCTTTCCCAGGCTACGTTTCAAGTTTGAGGTGGCAAGACAAGCAAGTAGCCCCATTCTCTGTACCTCTGTGCGAGCAGTGCCATGGGCAGATGAGGCTGAGCAACAGCTTTCCAGGCTAGCCTCTTCTGGCTGCCAGCTATCTGCAGACGTTCGCACTTTCGGAGCAGGGCTGCGAAAGGAGCCTGGCTGGGACACCAACTTTCCCAGGCTACGTTTGAAGTTTGAGGTGGCAAGACAAGCAAGCAGCCCCATTCTCTGTGCCTCTGTGCGAGCACTGCCATGGGCAGATGAGGCTGAGCAACAGCTTTCCAGGCTAGCCCCTTCTGGCTGCCAGCTATCTGCAGACGTTCGCACTTTCGGAGCAGGGCTGCGGAAGGAGCCTGACTGGGACACCATCTTTCCCAGGCTACGTTTGAAGTTTGAGGTGGCAAGACAAGCAAGCAGCCCCATTCTCTGTGCCTCTGTGCGAGCACTGCCATGGGCAGATGAGGCTGAGCAACAGCTTTCCAGGCTAGCCCCTTCTGGCTGCCAGCTATCTGCAGACGTTCGCACTTTCGGAGCAGGGCTGCGAAAGGAGCCTGGCTGGGACACCACCATTCCCAGCATGCATTTGAAGTTCAAGTGGCAAGACAAGCAAGCAGCCCCATTCTCTGTGCCTCTGTGCGAACAGTGCCATGGGCAGATGAGGCTGAGCAACAGCTTTCCAGGCTAGCCCCTTCTGGCTGCCAGCTATCTGCAGACTTTCGCACTTTCGGAGCAGGGCTGCAAAAGGAGTCTGGCTGGGATACCAACTTTCCCAGGCTACGTTTGAAGTTTGAGGTGACAAGACAAGCAAGCAGCTATAGTCTCTGTGCCTCTGTGCGAGCAGTGCCATGGGCAGATGAGGCTGAGCAACAGCTTTCCAGGCTAGCCCCTTCTGGCTGCCAGCTATCTGCAGACGTTCGCACTTTCGGAGCAGGGCTGCGAAAGGAGCCTAGCAGGTACACCAGCTTTCCCAGGCTACGTTTCAAGTTTGAGGTGGCAAGACAAGCAAGTAGCCCCATTCTCTGTACCTCTGTGCGAGCAGTGCCATGGGCAGATGAGGCTGAGCAACAGCTTTCCAGGCTAGCCTCTTCTGGCTGCCAGCTATCTGCAGACGTTCGCACTTTCGGAGCAGGGCTGCGAAAGGAGCCTGGCTGGGACACCAACTTTCCCAGGCTACTTTTGAAGTTTGAGGTGGCAAGACAAGCAAGCAGCCCCATTCTCTGTGCCTCTGTGCGAGCACTGCCATGGGCAGATGAGGCTGAGCAACAGCTTTCCAGGATAGCCCTTTCTGGCTGCCAGCTATCTGCAGACGTTCGCACTTTCGGAGCAGGGCTGCGAAAGGAGCCTGGCTGGGACACCACCATTCCCAGCATGCGTTTGAAGTTCAAGTGGCAAGACAAGCAAGCAGCCCCATTCTCTGTGCCTCTGTGCGAACAGTGCCATGGGCAGATGAGGCTGAGCAACAGCTTTCCAGGCTAGCCCCTTCTGGCTGCCAGCTATCTGCAGACTTTCGCACTTTCGGAGCAGGGCTGCAAAAGGAGTCTGGCTGGGATACCAACTTTCCCAGGCTACGTTTGAAGTTTGAGGTGACAAGACAAGCAAGCAGCTATAGTCTCTGTGCCTCTGTGCGAGCAGTGCCATGGGCAGATGAGGCTGAGCAACAGCTTTCCAGGCTAGCCCCTTCTGGCTGCCAGCTATCTGCAGACATTCGCATTTTCGGAGCAGGCTAGGAATTGTGCCTGGCAGGCACACCCTCCAATCCCAGTCTACGTTTGAAGTTTGAGATGGCAAGATAAGCAAGCAGCCCCATTCTCTGTGCCTCTATGCAAACAGTGCCATGGACAGATGAGGCTGAGCAACAGCTTTCCAGGCTAGCCCCTTCTGGCTGCCAGCTATCTGCAGACTTTCGCACTTTCGGAGCAGGGCTGCAAAAGGAGTCTGGCTGGGATACCAACTTTCCCAGGCTACGTTTGAAGTTTGAGGTGACAAGACAAGCAAGCAGCTATAGTCTCTGTGCCTCTGTGCGAGCAGTGCCATGGGCAGATGAGGCTGAGCAACAGCTTTCCAGGCTAGCCCCTTCTGGCTGCCAGCTATCTGCAGACGTTCGCACTTTCGGAGCAGGGCTGCGAAAGGAGCCTAGCAGGTACACCAGCTTTCCCAGGCTACGTTTCAAGTTTGAGGTGGCAAGACAAGCAAGTAGCCCCATTCTCTGTACCTCTGTGCGAGCAGTGCCATGGGCAGATGAGGCTGAGCAACAGCTTTCCAGGCTAGCCTCTTCTGGCTGCCAGCTATCTGCAGACGTTCGCACTTTCGGAGCAGGGCTGCGAAAGGAGCCTGGCTGGGACACCAACTTTCCCAGGCTACGTTTGAAGTTTGAGGTGGCAAGACAAGCAAGCAGCCCCATTCTCTGTGCCTCTGTGCGAGCACTGCCATGGGCAGATGAGGCTGAGCAACAGCTTTCCAGGATAGCCCCTTCTGCCAGCCAGCTATCTGCAGACGTTCGCATTTCAAGAGCAGTGCTGCGAAAGGAGCCTAGCAGGTACACCATCTTTCCCAGGTTACATTTGAAGTTTGAGGTGGCAAGACAAGCAAGCAGCCCCATTCTCTGTGCCTCTGTGCGAGCAGTGCCATGGGCAGATGAGGCTGAGCAACAGCTTTCCAGGCTAGCCCCTTCTGGCTGCCAGCTATCTGCAGACGTTCGCACTTTCGGAGCAGGGCTGCGGAAGGAGCCTGACTGGGACACCATCTTTCCCAGGCTACGTTTGAAGTTTGAGGTGGCAAGACAAGCAAGCAGCCCCATTCTCTGTGCCTCTGTGCGAGCACTGCCATGGGCAGATGAGGCTGAGCAACAGCTTTCCAGGCTAGCCCCTTCTGGCTGCCAGCTATCTGCAGACGTTCGCACTTTCGGAGCAGGGCTGCGAAAGGAGCCTGGCTGGGACACCACCATTCCCAGCATGCGTTTGAAGTTCAAGTGGCAAGACAAGCAAGCAGCCCCATTCTCTGTGCCTCTGTGCGAACAGTGCCATGGGCAGATGAGGCTGAGCAAGAGCTTTCCAGGCTAGCCCCTTCTGGCTGCCAGCTATCTGCAGACTTTCGCACTTTCGGAGCAGGGCTGCAAAAGGAGTCTGGCTGGGATACCAACTTTCCCAGGCTACGTTTGAAGTTTGAGGTGACAAGACAAGCAAGCAGCTATAGTCTCTGTGCCTCTGTGCGAGCAGTGCCATGGGCAGATGAGGCTGAGCAACAGCTTTCCAGGCTAGCCCCTTCTGGCTGCCAGCTATCTGCAGACGTTCGCACTTTCGGAGCAGGGCTGCGAAAGGAGCCTAGCAGGTACACCATCTTTCCCAGGCTACGTTTGAAGTTTGAGGTGGCAAGACAAGCAAGTAGCCCCATTCTCTGTGCCTCTGTGCGAGCAGTGCCATGGGCAGATGAGGCTGAGCAACAGCTTTCCAGGCTAGCCCCTTCTGGCTGCCAGCTATCTGCAGACGTTCGCACTTTCGGAGCAGGGCTGCGAAAGGAGCCTAGCAGGTACACCATCTTTCCCAGGCTACGTTTGAAGTTTGAGGTGGCAAGACAAGCAAGTAGCCCCATTCTCTGTGCCTCTGTGCGAGCAGTGCCATGGGCAGATGAGGCTGAGCAACAGCTTTCCAGGCTAGCCTCTTCTGGCTGCCAGCTATCTGCAGACGTTCGCACTTTCGGAGCAGGGCTGCGAAAGGAGCCTGGCTGGGACACCAACTTTCCCAGGCTACGTTTGAAGTTTGAGGTGGCAAGACAAGCAAGCAGCCCCATTCTCTGTGCCTCTGTGCGAGCACTGCCATGGGCAGATGAGGCTGAGCAACAGCTTTCCAGGATAGCCCCTTCTGCCAGCCAGCTATCTGCAGACGTTCGCATTTCAAGAGCAGTGCTGCGAAAGGAGCCTAGCAGGTACACCATCTTTCCCAGGTTACATTTGAAGTTTGAGGTGACAAGACAAGCAAGCAGCCCCATTCTCTGTGCCTCTGTGCGAGCAGTGCCATGGGCAGATGAGGCTGAGCAACAGCTTTCCAGGCTAGCCCCTTCTGGCTGCCAGCTATCTGCAGACGTTCGCACTTTCGGAGCAGGGCTGCGGAAGGAGCCTGACTGGGACACCATCTTTCCCAGGCTACGTTTGAAGTTTGAGGTGGCAAGACAAGCAAGCAGCCCCATTCTCTGTGCCTCTGTGCGAGCACTGCCATGGGCAGATGAGGCTGAGCAACAGCTTTCCAGGCTAGCCCCTTCTGGCTGCCAGCTATCTGCAGACGTTCGCACTTTCGGAGCAGGGCTGCGAAAGGAGCCTGGCTGGGACACCACCATTCCCAGCATGCGTTTGAAGTTCAAGTGGCAAGACAAGCAAGCAGCCCCATTCTCTGTGCCTCTGTGCGAACAGTGCCATGGGCAGATGAGGCTGAGCAACAGCTTTCCAGGCTAGCCCCTTCTGGCTGCCAGCTATCTGCAGACTTTCGCACTTTCGGAGCAGGGCTGCAAAAGGAGTCTGGCTGGGATACCAACTTTCCCAGGCTACGTTTGAAGTTTGAGGTGACAAGACAAGCAAGCAGCTATAGTCTCTGTGCCTCTGTGCGAGCAGTGCCATGGGCAGATGAGGCTGAGCAACAGCTTTCCAGGCTAGCCCCTTCTGGCTGCCAGCTATCTGCAGACGTTCGCACTTTCGGAGCAGGGCTGCGAAAGGAGCCTAGCAGGTACACCATCTTTCCCAGGCTACGTTTGAAGTTTGAGGTGGCAAGACAAGCAAGTAGCCCCATTCTCTGTGCCTCTGTGCGAGCAGTGCCATGGGCAGATGAGGCTGAGCAACAGCTTTCCAGGCTAGCCTCTTCTGGCTGCCAGCTATCTGCAGACGTTCGCACTTTCGGAGCAGGGCTGCGAAAGGAGCCTGGCTGGGACACCAACTTTCCCAGGCTACGTTTGAAGTTTGAGGTGGCAAGACAAGCAAGCAGCCCCATTCTCTGTGCCTCTGTGCGAGCACTGCCATGGGCAGATGAGGCTGAGCAACAGCTTTCCAGGATAGCCTCTTCTGCCAGCCAGCTATCTGCAGACGTTCGCACTTTCGGAGCAGGGCTGCGAAAGGAGCCTGGCTGGGACACCACCATTCCCAGCATGCGTTTGAAGTTCAAGTGGCAAGACAAGCAAGCAGCCCCATTCTCTGTGCCTCTGTGCGAGCAGTGCCATGGGCAGATGAGGCTGAGCAACAGCTTTCCAGGCTAGCCCCTTCTGGCTGCCAGCTATCTGCAGACGTTCGCACTTTCGGAGCAGGGCTGCGAAAGGAGCCTGGCTGGGACACCAACTTTCCCAGGCTACGTTTGAAGTTTGAGGTGGCAAGACAAGCAAGCAGCCCCATTCTCTGTGCCTCTGTGCGAGCACTGCCATGGGCAGATGAGGCTGAGCCACAGCTTTCCAGGATAGCCCTTTCTGGCTGCCAGCTATCTGCAGACGTTCGCACTTTCGGAGCAGGGCTGCGAAAGGAGCCTGGCTGGGACACCACCATTCCCAGCATGCGTTTGAAGTTCAAGTGGCAAGACAAGCAAGCAGCCCCATTCTCTGTGCCTCTGTGCGAACAGTGCCATGGGCAGATGAGGCTGAGCAACAGCTTTCCAGGCTAGCCCCTTCTGGCTGCCAGCTATCTGCAGACTTTCGCACTTTCGGAGCAGGGCTGCAAAAGGAGTCTGGCTGGGATACCAACTTTCCCAGGCTACGTTTGAAGTTTGAGGTGACAAGACAAGCAAGCAGCTATAGTCTCTGTGCCTCTGTGCGAGCAGTGCCATGGGCAGATGAGGCTGAGCAACAGCTTTCCAGGCTAGCCCCTTCTGGCTGCCAGCTATCTGCAGACGTTCGCACTTTCGGAGCAGGGCTGCGAAAGGAGCCTAGCAGGTACACCAGCTTTCCCAGGCTACGTTTCAAGTTTGAGGTGGCAAGACAAGCAAGTAGCCCCATTCTCTGTACCTCTGTGCGAGCAGTGCCATGGGCAGATGAGGCTGAGCAACAGCTTTCCAGGCTAGCCTCTTCTGGCTGCCAGCTATCTGCAGACGTTCGCACTTTCGGAGCAGGGCTGCGAAAGGAGCCTGGCTGGGACACCAACTTTCCCAGGCTACGTTTGAAGTTTGAGGTGGCAAGACAAGCAAGCAGCCCCATTCTCTGTGCCTCTGTGCGAGCACTGCCATGGGCAGATGAGGCTGAGCAACAGCTTTCCAGGATAGCCCCTTCTGCCAGCCAGCTATCTGCAGACGTTCGCATTTCAAGAGCAGTGCTGCGAAAGGAGCCTAGCAGGTACACCATCTTTCCCAGGTTACATTTGAAGTTTGAGGTGGCAAGACAAGCAAGCAGCCCCATTCTCTGTGCCTCTGTGCGAGCAGTGCCATGGGCAGATGAGGCTGAGCAACAGCTTTCCAGGCTAGCCCCTTCTGGCTGCCAGCTATCTGCAGACGTTCGCACTTTCGGAGCAGGGCTGCGAAAGGAGCCTGGCTGGGACACCAACTTTCCCAGGCTACGTTTGAAGTTTGAGGTGGCAAGACAAGCAAGCAGCCCCATTCTCTGTGCCTCTGTGCGAGCAGTGCCATGGGCAGATGAGGCTGAGCAACAGCTTTCCAGGCTAGCCCCTTCTGGCTGCCAGCTATCTGCAGACGTTCGCACTTTCGGAGCAGGGCTGCGGAAGGAGCCTGACTGGGACACCATCTTTCCCAGGCTACGTTTGAAGTTTGAGGTGGCAAGACAAGCAAGCAGCCCCATTCTCTGTGCCTCTGTGCGAGCACTGCCATGGGCAGATGAGGCTGAGCAAAAGCTTTCCAGGCTAGCCCCTTCTGGCTGCCAGCTATCTGCAGACGTTCGCACTTTCGGAGCAGGGCTGCGAAAGGAGCCTGGCTGGGACACCACCATTCCCAGCATGCGTTTGAAGTTCAAGTGGCAAGACAAGCAAGCAGCCCCATTCTCTGTGCCTCTGTGCGAACAGTGCCATGGGCAGATGAGGCTGAGCAACAGCTTTCCAGGCTAGCCCCTTCTGGCTGCCAGCTATCTGCAGACTTTCGCACTTTCGGAGCAGGGCTGCAAAAGGAGTCTGGCTGGGATACCAACTTTCCCAGGCTACGTTTGAAGTTTGAGGTGACAAGACAAGCAAGCAGCTATAGTCTCTGTGCCTCTGTGCGAGCAGTGCCATGGGCAGATGAGGCTGAGCAACAGCTTTCCAGGCTAGCCCCTTCTGGCTGCCAGCTATCTGCAGACGTTCGCACTTTCGGAGCAGGGCTGCGAAAGGAGCCTAGCAGGTACACCAGCTTTCCCAGGCTACGTTTCAAGTTTGAGGTGGCAAGACAAGCAAGTAGCCCCATTCTCTGTACCTCTGTGCGAGCAGTGCCATGGGCAGATGAGGCTGAGCAACAGCTTTCCAGGCTAGCCTCTTCTGGCTGCCAGCTATCTGCAGACGTTCGCACTTTCGGAGCAGGGCTGCGAAAGGAGCCTGGCTGGGACACCAACTTTCCCAGGCTACGTTTGAAGTTTGAGGTGGCAAGACAAGCAAGCAGCCCCATTCTCTGTGCCTCTGTGCGAGCACTGCCATGGGCAGATGAGGCTGAGCCACAGCTTTCCAGGATAGCCCTTTCTGGCTGCCAGCTATCTGCAGACGTTCGCACTTTCGGAGCAGGGCTGCGAAAGGAGCCTGGCTGGGACACCACCATTCCCAGCATGCGTTTGAAGTTCAAGTGGCAAGACAAGCAAGCAGCCCCATTCTCTGTGCCTCTGTGCGAACAGTGCCATGGGCAGATGAGGCTGAGCAACAGCTTTCCAGGCTAGCCCCTTCTGGCTGCCAGCTATCTGCAGACTTTCGCACTTTCGGAGCAGGGCTGCAAAAGGAGTCTGGCTGGGATACCAACTTTCCCAGGCTACGTTTGAAGTTTGAGGTGACAAGACAAGCAAGCAGCTATAGTCTCTGTGCCTCTGTGCGAGCAGTGCCATGGGCAGATGAGGCTGAGCAACAGCTTTCCAGGCTAGCCCCTTCTGGCTGCCAGCTATCTGCAGACGTTCGCACTTTCGGAGCAGGGCTGCGAAAGGAGCCTAGCAGGTACACCAGCTTTCCCAGGCTACGTTTCAAGTTTGAGGTGGCAAGACAAGCAAGTAGCCCCATTCTCTGTACCTCTGTGCGAGCAGTGCCATGGGCAGATGAGGCTGAGCAACAGCTTTCCAGGCTAGCCTCTTCTGGCTGCCAGCTATCTGCAGACGTTCGCACTTTCGGAGCAGGGCTGCGAAAGGAGCCTGGCTGGGACACCAACTTTCCCAGGCTACGTTTGAAGTTTGAGGTGGCAAGACAAGCAAGCAGCCCCATTCTCTGTGCCTCTGTGCGAGCACTGCCATGGGCAGATGAGGCTGAGCAACAGCTTTCCAGGATAGCCCCTTCTGCCAGCCAGCTATCTGCAGACGTTCGCACTTTCGGAGCAGGGCTGCGAAAGGAGCCTAGCAGGTACACCATCTTTCCCAGGTTACATTTGAAGTTTGAGGTGGCAAGACAAGCAAGCAGCCCCATTCTCTGTGCCTCTGTGCGAGCAGTGCCATGGGCAGATGAGGCTGAGCAACAGCTTTCCAGGCTAGCCCCTTCTGGCTGCCAGCTATCTGCAGACGTTCGCACTTTCGGAGCAGGGCTGCGAAAGGAGCCTGGCTGGGACACCACCATTCCCAGCATGCGTTTGAAGTTCAAGTGGCAAGACAAGCAAGCAGCCCCATTCTCTGTGCCTCTGTGCGAACAGTGCCATGGGCAGATGAGGCTGAGCAACAGCTTTCCAGGCTAGCCCCTTCTGGCTGCCAGCTATCTGCAGACTTTCGCACTTTCGGAGCAGGGCTGCAAAAGGAGTCTGGCTGGGATACCAACTTTCCCAGGCTACGTTTGAAGTTTGAGGTGACAAGACAAGCAAGTAGCCCCATTCTCTGTACCTCTGTGCGAGCAGTGCCATGGGCAGATGAGGCTGAGCAACAGCTTTCCAGGCTAGCCTCTTCTGGCTGCCAGCTATCTGCAGACGTTCGCACTTTCGGAGCAGGGCTGCGAAAGGAGCCTGGCTGGGACACCAACTTTCCCAGGCTACGTTTGAAGTTTGAGGTGGCAAGACAAGCAAGCAGCCCCATTCTCTGTGCCTCTGTGCGAGCACTGCCATGGGCAGATGAGGCTGAGCAACAGCTTTCCAGGATAGCCCCTTCTGCCAGCCAGCTATCTGCAGACGTTCGCATTTCAAGAGCAGTGCTGCGAAAGGAGCCTAGCAGGTACACCATCTTTCCCAGGTTACATTTGAAGTTTGAGGTGGCAAGACAAGCAAGCAGCCCCATTCTCTGTGCCTCTGTGCGAGCAGTGCCATGGGCAGATGAGGCTGAGCAACAGCTTTCCAGGCTAGCCCCTTCTGGCTGCCAGCTATCTGCAGACGTTCGCACTTTCGGAGCAGGGCTGCGAAAGGAGCCTGGCTGGGACACCACCATTCCCAGCATGCGTTTGAAGTTCAAGTGGCAAGACAAGCAAGCAGCCCCATTCTCTGTGCCTCTGTGCGAACAGTGCCATGGGCAGATGAGGCTGAGCAACAGCTTTCCAGGCTAGCCCCTTCTGGCTGCCAGCTATCTGCAGACTTTCGCACTTTCGGAGCAGGGCTGCAAAAGGAGTCTGGCTGGGATACCAACTTTCCCAGGCTACGTTTGAAGTTTGAGGTGACAAGACAAGCAAGCAGCTATAGTCTCTGTGCCTCTGTGCGAGCAGTGCCATGGGCAGATGAGGCTGAGCAACAGCTTTCCAGGCTAGCCCCTTCTGGCTGCCAGCTATCTGCAGACGTTCGCACTTTCGGAGCAGGGCTGCGAAAGGAGCCTAGCAGGTACACCAGCTTTCCCAGGCTACGTTTCAAGTTTGAGGTGGCAAGACAAGCAAGTAGCCCCAATCTCTGTACCTCTGTGCGAGCAGTGCCATGGGCAGATGAGGCTGAGCAACAGCTTTCCAGGCTAGCCTCTTCTGGCTGCCAGCTATCTGCAGACGTTCGCACTTTCGGAGCAGGGCTGCGAAAGGAGCCTGGCTGGGACACCAACTTTCCCAGGCTACGTTTGAAGTTTGAGGTGGCAAGACAAGCAAGCAGCCCCATTCTCTGTGCCTCTGTGCGAGCACTGCCATGGGCAGATGAGGCTGAGCCACAGCTTTCCAGGATAGCCCTTTCTGGCTGCCAGCTATCTGCAGACGTTCGCACTTTCGGAGCAGGGCTGCGAAAGGAGCCTGGCTGGGACACCACCATTCCCAGCATGCGTTTGAAGTTCAAGTGGCAAGACAAGCAAGCAGCCCCATTCTCTGTGCCTCTGTGCGAACAGTGCCATGGGCAGATGAGGCTGAGCAACAGCTTTCCAGGCTAGCCCCTTCTGGCTGCCAGCTATCTGCAGACTTTCGCACTTTCGGAGCAGGGCTGCAAAAGGAGTCTGGCTGGGATACCAACTTTCCCAGGCTACGTTTGAAGTTTGAGGTGACAAGACAAGCAAGCAGCTATAGTCTCTGTGCCTCTGTGCGAGCAGTGCCATGGGCAGATGAGGCTGAGCAACAGCTTTCCAGGCTAGCCCCTTCTGGCTGCCAGCTATCTGCAGACGTTCGCACTTTCGGAGCAGGGCTGCGAAAGGAGCCTAGCAGGTACACCAGCTTTCCCAGGCTACGTTTCAAGTTTGAGGTGGCAAGACAAGCAAGTAGCCCCATTCTCTGTACCTCTGTGCGAGCAGTGCCATGGGCAGATGAGGCTGAGCAACAGCTTTCCAGGCTAGCCTCTTCTGGCTGCCAGCTATCTGCAGACGTTCGCACTTTCGGAGCAGGGCTGCGAAAGGAGCCTGGCTGGGACACCAACTTTCCCAGGCTACGTTTGAAGTTTGAGGTGGCAAGACAAGCAAGCAGCCCCATTCTCTGTGCCTCTGTGCGAGCACTGCCATGGGCAGATGAGGCTGAGCAACAGCTTTCCAGGATAGCCCCTTCTGCCAGCCAGCTATCTGCAGACGTTCGCATTTCAAGAGCAGTGCTGCGAAAGGAGCCTAGCAGGTACACCATCTTTCCCAGGTTACATTTGAAGTTTGAGGTGGCAAGACAAGCAAGCAGCCCCATTCTCTGTGCCTCTGTGCGAGCAGTGCCATGGGCAGATGAGGCTGAGCAACAGCTTTCCAGGCTAGCCCCTTCTGGCTGCCAGCTATCTGCAGACGTTCGCACTTTCGGAGCAGGGCTGCGAAAGGAGCCTGGCTGGGACACCAACTTTCCCAGGCTACGTTTGAAGTTTGAGGTGGCAAGACAAGCAAGCAGCCCCATTCTCTGTGCCTCTGTGCGAGCAGTGCCATGGGCAGATGAGGCTGAGCAACAGCTTTCCAGGCTAGCCCCTTCTGGCTGCCAGCTATCTGCAGACGTTCGCACTTTCGGAGCAGGGCTGCGGAAGGAGCCTGACTGGGACACCATCTTTCCCAGGCTACGTTTGAAGTTTGAGGTGGCAAGACAAGCAAGCAGCCCCATTCTCTGTGCCTCTGTGCGAGCACTGCCATGGGCAGATGAGGCTGAGCAAAAGCTTTCCAGGCTAGCCCCTTCTGGCTGCCAGCTATCTGCAGACGTTCGCACTTTCGGAGCAGGGCTGCGAAAGGAGCCTGGCTGGGACACCACCATTCCCAGCATGCGTTTGAAGTTCAAGTGGCAAGACAAGCAAGCAGCCCCATTCTCTGTGCCTCTGTGCGAACAGTGCCATGGGCAGATGAGGCTGAGCAACAGCTTTCCAGGCTAGCCCCTTCTGGCTGCCAGCTATCTGCAGACTTTCGCACTTTCGGAGCAGGGCTGCAAAAGGAGTCTGGCTGGGATACCAACTTTCCCAGGCTACGTTTGAAGTTTGAGGTGACAAGACAAGCAAGCAGCTATAGTCTCTGTGCCTCTGTGCGAGCAGTGCCATGGGCAGATGAGGCTGAGCAACAGCTTTCCAGGCTAGCCCCTTCTGGCTGCCAGCTATCTGCAGACGTTCGCACTTTCGGAGCAGGGCTGCGAAAGGAGCCTAGCAGGTACACCAGCTTTCCCAGGCTACGTTTCAAGTTTGAGGTGGCAAGACAAGCAAGTAGCCCCATTCTCTGTACCTCTGTGCGAGCAGTGCCATGGGCAGATGAGGCTGAGCAACAGCTTTCCAGGCTAGCCTCTTCTGGCTGCCAGCTATCTGCAGACGTTCGCACTTTCGGAGCAGGGCTGCGAAAGGAGCCTGGCTGGGACACCAACTTTCCCAGGCTACGTTTGAAGTTTGAGGTGGCAAGACAAGCAAGCAGCCCCATTCTCTGTGCCTCTGTGCGAGCACTGCCATGGGCAGATGAGGCTGAGCAACAGCTTTCCAGGATAGCCCCTTCTGCCAGCCAGCTATCTGCAGACGTTCGCATTTCAAGAGCAGTGCTGCGAAAGGAGCCTAGCAGGTACACCATCTTTCCCAGTTTACATTTGAAGTTTGAGGTGGCAAGACAAGCAAGCAGCCCCATTCTCTGTGCCTCTGTGCGAGCAGTGCCATGGGCAGATGAGGCTGAGCAACAGCTTTCCAGGCTAGCCCCTTCTGGCTGCCAGCTATCTGCAGACGTTCGCACTTTCGGAGCAGGGCTGCGAAAGGAGCCTGGCTGGGACACCTACTTTCCCAGGCTACGTTTGAAGTTTGAGGTGGCAAGACAAGCAAGCAGCCCCATTCTCTGTGCCTCTGTGCGAGCACTGCCATGGGCAGATGAGGCTGAGCAACAGCTTTCCAGGATAGCCCTTTCTGGCTGCCAGCTATCTGCAGACGTTCGCACTTTCGGAGCAGGGCTGCGAAAGGAGCCTGGCTGGGACACCACCATTCCCAGCATGCGTTTGAAGTTCAAGTGGCAAGACAAGCAAGCAGCCCCATTCTCTGTGCCTCTGTGCGAACAGTGCCATGGGCAGATGAGGCTGAGCAACAGCTTTCCAGGCTAGCCCCTTCTGGCTGCCAGCTATCTGCAGACGTTCTCACTTTCGGAGCAGGGCTGCAAAAGGAGTCTGGCTGGGATACCAACTTTCCCAGGCTACGTTTGAAGTTTGAGGTGACAAGACAAGCAAGCAGCTATAGTCTCTGCGCCTCTGTGAGAGCAGTGCCATGGGCAGATGAGGCTGAGCAACAGCTTTCCAGGCTAGCCCCTTCTGGCTGCCAGCTATCTGCAGACGTTCGCACTTTCGGAGCAGGGCTGCGAAAGGAGCCTAGCAGGTACACCATCTTTCCCAGGCTACGTTTGAAGTTTGAGGTGGCAAGACAAGCAAGTAGCCCCATTCTCTGTGCCTCTGTGCGAGCAGTGCCATGGGCAGATGAGGCTGAGCAACAGCTTTCCAGGCTAGCCCCTTCTGGCTGCCAGCTATCTGCAGACGTTCGCACTTTCGGAGCAGGGCTGCGAAAGGAGCCTGGCTGGGACACCTACTTTCCCAGGCTACGTTTGAAGTTTGAGGTGGCAAGACAAGCAAGCAGCCCCATTCTCTGTGCCTCTGTGCGAGCACTGCCATGGGCAGATGAGGCTGAGCAACAGCTTTCCAGGATAGCCCCTTCTGGCTGCCAGCTATCTGCAGACGTTCGCACTTTCGGAGCAGGGCTGCGAAAGGAGCCTGGCTGGGACACCACCATTCCCAGCATGCGTTTGAAGTTCAAGTGGCAAGACAAGCAAGCAGCCCCATTCTCTGTGCCTCTGTGCGAACAGTGCCATGGGCAGATGAGGCTGAGCAACAGCTTTCCAGGCTAGCCCCTTCTGGCTGCCAGCTATCTGCAGACGTTCGCACTTTCGGAGCAGGGCTGCGAAAGGAGCCTGGCTGGGACACCTACTTTCCCAGGCTACGTTTGAAGTTTGAGGTGGCAAGACAAGCAAGCAGCCCCATTCTCTGTGCCTCTGTGCGAGCACTGCCATGGGCAGATGAGGCTGAGCAACAGCTTTCCAGGCTAGCCCCTTCTGGCTGCCAGCTATCTGCAGACTTTCGCACTTTCGGAGCAGGGCTGCAAAAGGAGTCTGGCTGGGATACCAACTTTCCCAGGCTACGTTTGAAGTTTGAGGTGACAAGACAAGCAAGCAGCTATAGTCTCTGCGCCTCTGTGCGAGCAGTGCCATGGGCAGATGAGGCTGAGCAACAGCTTTCCAGGCTAGCCCCTTCTGGCTGCCAGCTATCTGCAAACGTTCGCACTTTCGGAGCAGGGCTGCGAAAGGAGCCTGGCAGGTACACCAGCTTTCCCAGGCTACGTTTCAAGTTTGAGGTGGCAAGACAAGCAAGTAGCCCCATTCTCTGTACCTCTGTGCGAGCAGTGCCATGGGCAGATGAGGCTGAGCAACAGCTTTCCAGGCTAGCCTCTTCTGGCTGCCAGCTATCTGCAGACGTTCGCACTTTCGGAGTAGGGCTGCGAAAGGAGCCTGGCTGGGACACCAACTTTCCCAGGCTACGTTTGAAGTTTGAGGTGGCAAGACAAGCAAGCAGCCCCATTCTCTGTGCCTCTGTGCGAGCAGTGCCATGGGCAGATGAGGCTGAGCAACAGCTTTCCAGGCTAGCCCCTTCTGGCTGCCAGCTATCTGCAGACGTTCGCACTTTCGGAGCAGGGCTGCGAAAGGAGCCTGGCAGGGACACCAACTTTCCCAGGCTACGTTTGAAGTTTGAGGTGGCAAGACAAGCAAGCAGCCCCATTCTCTGTGCCTCTGTGCGAGCAGTGCCATGGGCAGATGAGGCTGAGCCACAGCTTTCCAGGATAGCCCTTTCTGGCTGCCAGCTATCTGCAGACGTTCGCACTTTCGGAGCAGGGCTGCGAAAGGAGCCTGGCTGGGACACCACCATTCCCAGCATGAGTTTGAAGTTCAAGTGGCAAGACAAGCAAGCAGCCCCATTCTCTGTGCCTCTGTGCGAACAGTGCCATGGGCAGATGAGGCTGAGCAACAGCTTTCCAGGCTAGCCCCTTCTGGCTGCCAGCTATCTGCAGACGTTCTCACTTTCGGAGCAGGGCTGCAAAAGGAGTCTGGCTGGGATACCAACTTTCCCAGGCTACGTTTGAAGTTTGAGGTGACAAGACAAGCAAGCAGCTATAGTCTCTGCGCCTCTGTGCGAGCAGTGCCATGGGCAGATGAGGCTGAGCAACAGCTTTCCAGGCTAGCCCCTTCTGGCTGCCAGCTATCTGCAGACGTTCGCACTTTCGGAGCAGGGCTGCTAAAGGAGCCTGGCAGGTACACCAACTTTCCCAGGCTACTTTTGAAGTTTGAGGTGGCAAGACAAGCAAGCAGCCCCATTCTCTGTGCCTCTGTGCGAGCACTGCCATGGGCAGATGAGGCTGAGCAACAGCTTTCCAGGCTAGCCTCTTCTGGCTGCCAGCTATCTGCAGACATTCGCATTTTCGGAGCAGGGCTAGGAATGGTGCCTGGCAGGCACACCCTCCAATCCCAGGCTACGTTTGAGGTGGCAAGACAAGCAAGCAGCCCCATTCTCTGTGCCTCTGTGCGAGCACTGCCATGGGCAGATGAGGCTGAGCAACAGCTTTCCAGGATAGCACCTTCTGGCTGCCAGCTATCTGCAGACGTTCGCACTTTCGGAGCAGGGCTGCAAAAGGAGTCTGGCTGGGATACCAACTTTCCCAGGCTACGTTTGAAGTTTGAGGTGACAAGACAAGCAAGCAGCTATAGTCTCTGTGCCTCTGTGCGAACAGTGCCATGGGCAGATGAGGCTGAGCAACAGCTTTCCAGGCTAGCCCCTTCTGGCTGCCAGCTATCTGCAGACGTTCGCACTTTCGGAGCAGGGCTGCGAAAGGAGCCTGGCTGGGACACCAACTTTCCCAGGCTACGTTTGAAGTTTGAGGTGGCAAGACAAGCAAGCAGCCCCATTCTCTGTGCCTCTGTGCGAGCACTGCCATGGGCAGATGAGGCTGAGCAACAGCTTTCCAGGATAGCCCCTTCTGCCAGCCAGCTATCTGCAGACGTTCGCATTTCAAGAGCAGTGCTGCGAAAGGAGCCTAGCAGGTACACCATCTTTCCCAGGTTACATTTGAAGTTTGAGGTGGCAAGACAAGCAAGCAGCCCCATTCTCTGTGCCTCTGTGCGAGCAGTGCCATGGGCAGATGAGGCTGAGCAACAGCTTTCCAGGCTAGCCCCTTCTGGCTGCCAGCTATCTGCAGACGTTCGCACTTTCGGAGCAGGGCTGCGGAAGGAGCCTGACTGGGACACCATCTTTCCCAGGCTACGTTTGAAGTTTGAGGTGGCAAGACAAGCAAGCAGCCCCATTCTCTGTGCCTCTGTGCGAGCACTGCATGGGCAGATGAGGCTGAGCAACAGCTTTCCAGGCTAGCCCCTTCTGGCTGCCAGCTATCTGCAGACGTTCGCACTTTCGGAGCAGGGCTGCGAAAGGAGCCTGGCTGGGACACCACCATTCCCAGCATGCGTTTGAAGTTCAAGTGGCAAGACAAGCAAGCAGCCCCATTCTCTGTGCCTCTGTGCGAACAGTGCCATGGGCAGATGAGGCTGAGCAACAGCTTTCCAGGCTAGCCCCTTCTGGCTGCCAGCTATCTGCAGACTTTCGCACTTT
Organism: Opisthocomus hoazin; assembly: GCF_030867145.1. NCBI lineage: Eukaryota > Metazoa > Chordata > Aves > Opisthocomiformes > Opisthocomidae > Opisthocomus > Opisthocomus hoazin. The sequence goes on from NC_134433.1 coordinate 3,201,146, forward strand.
CGGAGCAGGGCTGCAAAAGGAGTCTGGCTGGGATACCAACTTTCCCAGGCTACGTTTGAAGTTTGAGGTGACAAGACAAGCAAGCAGCTATAGTCTCTGTGCCTCTGTGCGAGCAGTGCCATGGGCAGATGAGGCTGAGCAACAGCTTTCCAGGCTAGCCCCTTCTGGCTGCCAGCTATCTGCAGACGTTCGCACTTTCGGAGCAGGGCTGCGAAAGGAGCCTAGCAGGTACACCATCTTTCCCAGGCTACGTTTGAAGTTTGAGGTGGCAAGACAAGCAAGTAGCCCCATTCTCTGTGCCTCTGTGCGAGCAGTGCCATGGGCAGATGAGGCTGAGCAACAGCTTTCCAGGCTAGCCTCTTCTGGCTGCCAGCTATCTGCAGACGTTCGCACTTTCGGAGCAGGGCTGCGAAAGGAGCCTGGCTGGGACACCAACTTTCCCAGGCTACGTTTGAAGTTTGAGGTGGCAAGACAAGCAAGCAGCCCCATTCTCTGTGCCTCTGTGCGAGCACTGCCATGGGCAGATGAGGCTGAGCAACAGCTTTCCAGGATAGCCCCTTCTGCCTGCCAGCTATCTGCAGACGTTCGCATTTCAAGAGCAGTGCTGCAAAAGGAGCCTAGCAGTTACACCATCTTTCCCAGGTTACATTTGAAGTTTGAGGTGGCAAGACAAGCAAGCAGCCCCATTCTCTGTGCCTCTGTGCGAGCAGTGCCATGGGCAGATGAGGCTGAGCAACAGCTTTCCAGGATAGCCCCTTCTGGCTGCCAGCTATCTGCAGACGTTCGCACTTTCGGAGCAGGGCTGCGAAAGGAGCCTGGCTGGGACACCAACTTTCCCAGGCTACGTTTGAAGTTTGAGGTGGCAAGACAAGCAAGCAGCCCCATTCTCTGTGCCTCTGTGCGAGCACTGCCATGGGCAGATGAGGCTGAGCCACAGCTTTCCAGGATAGCGCTTTCTGGCTGCCAGCTATCTGCAGACGTTCGCACTTTCGGAGCAGGGCTGCGAAAGGAGCCTGGGGGGGACACCACCATTCCCAGCATGCGTTTGAAGTTCAAGTGGCAAGACAAGCAAGCAGCCCCATTCTCTGTGCCTCTGTGCGAACAGTGCCATGGGCAGATGAGGCTGAGCAACAGCTTTCCAGGCTAGCCCCTTCTGGCTGCCAGCTATCTGCAGACTTTCGCACTTTCGGAGCAGGGCTGCAAAAGGAGTCTGGCTGGGATACCAACTTTCCCAGGCTACGTTTGAAGTTTGAGGTGACAAGACAAGCAAGCAGCTATAGTCTCTGTGCCTCTGTGCGAGCAGTGCCATGGGCAGATGAGGCTGAGCAACAGCTTTCCAGACTAGCCCCTTCTGGCTGCCAGCTATCTGCAGACGTTCGCACTTTCGGAGCAGGGCTGCGAAAGGAGCCTAGCAGGTACACCAGCTTTCCCAGGCTACGTTTGAAGTTTGAGGTGGCAAGACAAGCAAGTAGCCCCATTCTCTGTACCTCTGTGCGAGCAGTGCCATGGGCAGATGAGGCTGAGCAACAGCTTTCCAGGCTAGCCTCTTCTGGCTGCCAGCTATCTGCAGACGTTCGCACTTTCGGAGCAGGGCTGCGAAAGGAGCCTGGCTGGGACACCAACTTTCCCAGGCTACGTTTGAAGTTTGAGGTGGCAAGACAAGCAAGCAGCCCCATTCTCTGTGCCTCTGTGCGAGCACTGCCATGGGCAGATGAGGCTGAGCAACAGCTTTCCAGGATAGCCCCTTCTGCCAGCCAGCTATCTGCAGACTTTAGCACTTTCGGAGCAGGGCTGCAAAAGGAGTCTGGCTGGGATACCAACTTTCCCAGGCTACGTTTGAAGTTTGAGGTGACAAGACAAGCAAGCAGCTATAGTCTCTGTGCCTCTGTGAGAGCAGTGCCATGGGCAGATGAGGCTGAGCAACAGCTTTCCAGGATAGCCCCTTCTGGCTGCCAGCTATCTGCAGACGTTCGCACTTTCGGAGCAGGGCTGCGAAAGGAGCCTAGCAGGTACACCATCTTTCGCAGGCTACGTTTGAAGTTTGAGGTGGCAAGACAAGCAAGTAGCCCCATTCTCTGTGCCTCTGTGCGAGCAGTGCCATGGGCAGATGAGGCTGAGCAACAGCTTTCCAGGCTAGCCCCTTCTGGCTGCCAGCTATCTGCAGACGTTCGCACTTTCGGAGCAGGGCTGCGAAAGGAGCCTGGCTGGGACACCTACTTTCCCAGGCTACGTTTGAAGTTTGAGGTGGCAAGACAAGCAAGCAGCCCCATTCTCTGTGCCTCTGTGCGAGCACTGCCATGGGCAGATGAGGCTGAGCAACAACTTTCCAGGATAGCCCTTTCTGGCTGCCAGCTATCTGCAGACGTTCGCACTTTCGGAGCAGGGCTGCGAAAGGAGCCTGGCTGGGACACCACCATTCCCAGCATGCGTTTGAAGTTCAAGTGGCAAGACAAGCAAGCAGCCCCATTCTCTGTGCCTCTGTGCGAACAGTGCCATGGGCAGATGAGGCTGAGCAACAGCTTTCCAGGCTAGCCCCTTCTGGCTGCCAGCTATCTGCAGACGTTCGCACTTTCGGAGCAGGGCTGCGAAAGGAGCCTGGCTGGGACACCTACTTTCCCAGGCTACGTTTGAAGTTTGAGGTGGCAAGACAAGCAAGCAGCCCCATTCTCTGTGCCTCTGTGCGAGCACTGCCATGGGCAGATGAGGCTGAGCAACACCTTTCCAGGATAGCCCTTTCTGGCTGCCAGCTATCTGCAGACGTTCGCACTTTCGGAGCAGGGCTGCGAAAGGAGTCTGGTTGGGATACCAACTTTCCCAGGCTACGTTTGAAGTTTGAGGTGACAAGACAAGCAAGCAGCTATAGTCTCTGCGCCTCTGTGCGAGCAGTGCCATGGGCAGAGGAGGCTGAGCAACAGCTTTCCAGGCTAGCCCCTTCTGGCTGCCAGCTATCTGCAGACGTTCGCACTTTCGGAGCAGGGCTGCGAAAGGAGCCTAGCAGGTACACCAGCTTTCCCAGGCTACGTTTGAAGTTTGAGGTGGCAAGACAAGCAAGTAGCCCCATTCTCTGTACCTCTGTGCGAGCAGTGCCATGGGCAGATGAGGCTGAGCAACAGCTTTCCAGGCTAGCCTCTTCTGGCTGCCAGCTATCTGCAGACGTTCGCACTTTCGGAGCAGGGCTGCGAAAGGAGCCTGGCTGGGACACCAACTTTCCCAGGCTACGTTTGAAGTTTGAGGTGGCAAGACAAGCAAGCAGCCCCATTCTCTGTGCCTCTGTGCGAGCACTGCCATGGGCAGATGAGGCTGAGCAACAGCTTTCCAGGATAGCCCCTTCTGCCAGCCAGCTATCTGCAGACTTTCGCACTTTCGGAGCAGGGCTGCAAAAGGAGTCTGGCTGGGATACCAACTTTCCCAGGCTACGTTTGAAGTTTGAGGTGACAAGACAAGCAAGCAGCTATAGTCTCTCTGCCTCTGTGAGAGCAGTGCCATGGGCAGATGAGGCTGAGCAACAGCTTTCCAGGATAGCCCCTTCTGGCTGCCAGCTATCTGCAGACGTTCGCACTTTCGGAGCAGGGCTGTGATAGGAGCCTAGCAGGTACACCATCTTTCGCAGGCTACGTTTGAAGTTTGAGGTGGCAAGACAAGCAAGTAGCCCCATTCTCTGTGCCTCTGTGCGAGCAGTGCCATGGGCAGATGAGGCTGAGCAACAGCTTTCCAGGCTAGCCCCTTCTGGCTGCCAGCTATCTGCAGACGTTCGCACTTTCGGAGCAGGGCTGCGAAAGGAGCCTAGCAGGTACACCATCTTTCGCAGGCTACGTTTGAAGTTTGAGGTGGCAAGACAAGCAAGTAGCCCCATTCTCTGTGCCTCTGTGCGAGCAGTGCCATGGGCAGATGAGGCTGAGCAACAGCTTTCCAGGCTAGCCCCTTCTGGCTGCCAGCTATCTGCAGACGTTCGCACTTTCGGAGCAGGGCTGCGAAAGGAGCCTGGCTGGGACACCTACTTTCCCAGGCTACGTTTGAAGTTTGAGGTGGCAAGACAAGCAAGCAGCCCCATTCTCTGTGCATCTGTGCGAGCACTGCCATGGGCAGATGAGGCTGAGCAACAACTTTCCAGGCTAGCCCCTTCTGGCTGCCAGCTATCTGCAGACATTCGCACTTTCGGAGCAGGGCTGCGAAAGGAGCCTGGGTGGGACACCAACTTTCCCAGGCTACGTTTGAAGTTTGAGGTGGCAAGACAAGCAAGCAGCCCCATTCTCTGTGCCTCTGTGCGAGCACTGCCATGGGCAGATGAGGCTGAGCAACAGCTTTCCAGGCTAGCCTCTTCTGCCTGCCAGCTATCTGCAGACATTCGCACTTTCGGAGCAGGGCTGCGAAAGGAGCCTGGCAGGGACACCACCATTCCCAGCATGCGTTTGAAGTTTGAGGTGGCAAGACAAGCAAGCAGCCCCATTCTCTGTGCCTCTGTGCGAGCACTGCCATGGGCAGATGAGGCTGAGCAACAGCTTTCCAGGCTAGCACCTTCTGGCTGCCAGCTATCTGCAGACTTTCGCACTTTCGGAGCAGGGCTGCAAAAGGAGTCTGGCTGGAATACCAACTTTCCCAGGCTACGTTTGAAGTTTGAGGTGACAAGACAAGCAAGCAGCTATAGTCTCTGTGCCTCTGTGCGAGCAGTGCCATGGGCAGATGAGGCTGAGCAACAGCTTTCCAGGCTAGCCCCTTCTGGCTGCCAGCTATCTGCAGACGTTCGCACTTTCGGAGCAGGGCTGCGAAAGGAGCCTGGGTGGGACACCAACTTTCCCAGGCTACGTTTGAAGTTTGAGGTGGCAAGACAAGCAAGCAGCCCCATTCTCTGTGCCTCTGTGCGAGCACTGCCATGGGCAGATGAGGCTGAGCAACAGCTTTCCAGGCTAGCCTCTTCTGCCTGCCAGCTATCTGCAGACATTCGCACTTTCGGAGCAGGGCTGCGAAAGGAGCCTGGCAGGGACACCACCATTCCCAGCATGCGTTTGAAGTTTGAGGTGGCAAGACAAGCAAGCAGCCCCATTCTCTGTGCCTCTGTGCGAGCACTGCCATGGGCAGATGAGGCTGAGCAACAGCTTTCCAGGCTAGCACCTTCTGGCTGCCAGCTATCTGCAGACTTTCGCACTTTCGGAGCAGGGCTGCAAAAGGAGTCTGGCTGGGATACCAACTTTCCCAGGCTACGTTTGAAGTTTGAGGTGACAAGACAAGCAAGCAGCTATAGTCTCTGTGCCTCTGTGCGAGCAGTGCCATGGGCAGATGAGGCTGAGCAACAGCTTTCCAGGCTAGCCCCTTCTGGCTGCCAGCTATCTGCAGACGTTCGCACTTTCGGAGCAGGGCTGCGAAAGGAGCCTAGCAGGTACACCATCTTTCCCAGGCTACGTTTGAAGTTTGAGGTGGCAAGACAAGCAAGCAGCCCCATTCTCTGTGCCTCTGTGCGAGCACTGCCATGGGCAGATGAGGCTGAGCAACAGCTTTCCAGGATAGCCCCTTCTGCCAGCCAGCTATCTGCAGACGTTCGCATTTCAAGAGCAGTGCTGCGAAAGGAGCCTAGCAGGTACACCATCTTTCCCAGGTTACATTTGAGGTTTGAGGTGGCAAGACAAGCAAGCAGCCCCATTCTCTGTGCCTCTGTGCGAGCAGTGCCATGGGCAGATGAGGCTGAGCAACAGCTTTCCAGGCTAGCCCCTTCTGGCTGCCAGCTATCTGCAGACGTTCGCACTTTCGGAGCAGGGCTGCGAAAGGAGCCTGGCTGGGACACCAACTTTCCCACGCTACGTTTGAAGTTTGAGGTGGCAAGACAAGCAAGCAGCCCCATTCTCTGTGCCTCTGTGCGAGCAGTGCCATGGGCAGATGAGGCTGAGCAACAGCTTTCCAGGCTAGCCCCTTCTGGCTGCCAGCTATCTGCAGACGTTCGCACTTTCGGAGCAGGGCTGCGAAAGGAGCCTAGCAGGTACACCATCTTTCCCAGGCTACGTTTGAAGTTTGAGGTGGCAAGACAAGCAAGCAGCCCCATTCTCTGTGCCTCTGTGCGAGCAGTGCCATGGGCAGATGAGGCTGAGCAACAGCTTTCCAGGATAGCCCTTTCTGGCTTTCAGCTATTGGCAGACGTTCTCCCTTTCGGAGCAGGGCTGCGGAAGGAGCCTGGCAGGGACACCAACTTTCCCAGGCTACGTTTGAAGTTTGAGGTGGCAAGACAAGCAAGCAGCCCCATTCTCTGTGCCTCTGTGCGAGCAGTGCCATGGGCAGATGAGGCTGAGCTACAGCTTTCCAGGCTAGCCCCTTCTGCCTGCCAGATATCTGCAGACATTCGCATTTTCGGAGCAGGGCTGCGAAAGGAGCCTGGCAGGCACCCCCTCCATTCCCAGGCTACGTTTGAAGTTTGAGGTGGCAAGAAAAGCAAGCAGCCGCATTCTCTGTGCCTCTGTGCGAGCAGTGCCATGGGCAGATGAGGCTGAGCAACAGCTTTCCAGGCTAGCACCTTCTGGCTGCCAGCTATCTGCAGACGTTCGCACTTTGGGAGCAGGGCTGCGAAAGGAGCCTGGCTGGGACACCAACTTTCCCAGGTTACTTTTGAAGTTTGAGGTGGCAAGACAAGCAAGCAGCCCCATTCTCTGTGCCTCTGTGCGAGCACTGCCATGGGCAAATGAGGCTGAGCAACAGCTTTCCAGGATAGCACCTTCTGGCTGCCAGCTATCTGCAGACGTTCGCATTTCAAGAGCAGTGCTGCGAAAGGAGACTAGCAGGTACACCATCTTTCCCACGTTACGTTTGAAGTTTGAGGTGGCAAGACAAGCAAGCAGCGCCATTCTCTGTGCCTCTGTGCGAGCACTGCCATGGGCAGAGGAGGCTGAGCAACAGCTTTCCAGGCTAGCCCCTTCTGGCTGCCAGGTATCTGCAGACGTTCGCACTTTCGGAGCAGGGCTGCGAAAGGAGCCTGGCTGGGACACCAACTTTCCCAACATGCGTTTGAAGTTTGAGGTGAAAAGACAAGCAAGCAGCCCCATTCTCTGTGCATCTGTGCGAGCACTGCCATGGGCAGATGAGGCTGAGCAACAGCTTTCCAGGCTAGCCCCTTCTGGCTGCCAGCTATCTGCAGACATTCGCACTTTCGGAGCAGGGCTGCGAAAGGAGCCTGGGTGGGACACCAACTTTCCCAGGCTACGTTTGAAGTTTGAGGTGGCAAGACAAGCAAGCAGCCCCATTCTCTGTGCCTCTGTGCGAGCACTGCCATGGGCAGATGAGGCTGAGCAACAGCTTTCCAGGCTAGCCTCTTCTGGCTGCCAGCTATCTGCAGACATTCGCACTTTCGGAGCAGGGCTGCGAAAGGAGCCTGGCAGGGACACCACCATTCCCAGCATGCGTTTGAAGTTTGAGGTGGCAAGACAAGCAAGCAGCCCCATTCTCTGTGCCTCTGTGCGAGCACTGCCATGGGCAGATGAGGCTGAGCAACAGCTTTCCAGGCTAGCACCTTCTGGCTGCCAGCTATCTGCAGACTTTCGCACTTTCGGAGCAGGGCTGCAAAAGGAGTCTGGCTGGGATACCAACTTTCCCAGGCTACGTTTGAAGTTTGAGGTGACAAGACAAGCAAGCAGCTATAGTCTCTGTGCCTCTGTGCGAGCAGTGCCATGGGCAGATGAGGCTGAGCAACAGCTTTCCAGGCTAGCCCCTTCTGGCTGCCAGCTATCTGCAGACGTTCGCACTTTCGGAGCAGGGCTGCGAAAGGAGCCTGGGTGGGACACCAACTTTCCCAGGCTACGTTTGAAGTTTGAGGTGGCAAGACAAGCAAGCAGCCCCATTCTCTGTGCCTCTGTGCGAGCACTGCCATGGGCAGATGAGGCTGAGCAACAGCTTTCCAGGCTAGCCTCTTCTGCCTGCCAGCTATCTGCAGACATTCGCACTTTCGGAGCAGGGCTGCGAAAGGAGCCTGGCAGGGACACCACCATTCCCAGCATGCGTTTGAAGTTTGAGGTGGCAAGACAAGCAAGCAGCCCCATTCTCTGTGCCTCTGTGCGAGCACTGCCATGGGCAGATGAGGCTGAGCAACAGCTTTCCAGGCTAGCACCTTCTGGCTGCCAGCTATCTGCAGACTTTCGCACTTTCGGAGCAGGGCTGCAAAAGGAGTCTGGCTGGGATACCAACTTTCCCAGGCTACGTTTGAAGTTTGAGGTGACAAGACAAGCAAGCAGCTATAGTCTCTGTGCCTCTGTGCGAGCAGTGCCATGGGCAGATGAGGCTGAGCAACAGCTTTCCAGGCTAGCCCCTTCTGGCTGCCAGCTATCTGCAGACGTTCGCACTTTCGGAGCAGGGCTGCGAAAGGAGCCTAGCAGGTACACCATCTTTCCCAGGCTACGTTTGAAGTTTGAGGTGGCAAGACAAGCAAGCAGCCCCATTCTCTGTGCCTCTGTGCGAGCACTGCCATGGGCAGATGAGGCTGAGCAACAGCTTTCCAGGATAGCCCCTTCTGCCAGCCAGCTATCTGCAGACGTTCGCATTTCAAGAGCAGTGCTGCGAAAGGAGCCTAGCAGGTACACCATCTTTCCCAGGTTACATTTGAGGTTTGAGGTGGCAAGACAAGCAAGCAGCCCCATTCTCTGTGCCTCTGTGCGAGCAGTGCCATGGGCAGATGAGGCTGAGCAACAGCTTTCCAGGCTAGCCCCTTCTGGCTGCCAGCTATCTGCAGACGTTCGCACTTTCGGAGCAGGGCTGCGAAAGGAGCCTGGCTGGGACACCAACTTTCCCACGCTACGTTTGAAGTTTGAGGTGGCAAGACAAGCAAGCAGCCCCATTCTCTGTGCCTCTGTGCGAGCACTGCCATGGGCAGATGAGGCTGAGTCACAGCTTTCCAGGATAGCCCTTTCTGGCTGCCAGCTATCTGCAGACATTCGCACTTTCGGAGCAGGGCTGCGAAAGGAGCCTGGCTGGGACACCACCATTCCCAGCATGCGTTTGAAGTTCAAGTGGCAAGACAAGCAAGCAGCCCCATTCTCTGTGCCTCTGTGCGAACAGTGCCATGGGCAGATGAGGCTGAGCAACAGCTTTCCAGGCTAGCCCCTTCTGGCTGCCAGCTATCTGCAGACGTTCGCACTTTCGGAGCAGGGCTGCGAAAGGAGTCTGGCTGGAATACCAACTTTCCCTGGCTACGTTTGAAGTTTGAGGTGACAAGACAAGCAAGCAGCTATAGTCTCTGTGCCTCTGTGCGAGCAGTGCCATGGGCAGATGAGGCTGAGCAACAGCTTTCCAGGCTAGCCCCTTCTGGCTGCCAGCTATCTGCAGACGTTCGCACTTTCGGAGCAGGGCTGCGAAAGGAGCCTAGCAGGTACACCATCTTTCCCAGGCTACGTTTGAAGTTTGAGGTGGCAAGACAAGCAAGCAGCCCCATTCTCTGTGCCTCTGTGCGAGCACTGCCATGGGCAGATGAGGCTGAGCAACAGCTTTCCAGGATAGCCCTTTCTGGCTTTCAGCTATTGGCAGACGTTCTCCCTTTCGGAGCAGGGCTGCGGAAGGAGCCTGGCAGGGACACCAACTTTCACAGGCTACGTTTGAAGTTTGAGGTGGCAAGACAAGCAAGCAGCCCCATTCTCTGTGCCTCTGTGCGAGCACTGCCATGGGCAGATGAGGCTGAGCTACAGCTTTCCAGGCTAGCCCCTTCTGCCTGCCAGATATCTGCAGACATTCGCATTTTCGGAGCAGGGCTGCGAAAGGAGCCTGGCAGGCACACCCTCCATTCCCAGGCTACGTTTGAAGTTTGAGGTGGCAAGAAAAGCAAGCAGCCCCATTCTCTGTGCCTCTGTGCGAGCAGTGCCATGGGCAGATGAGGCTGAGCAACAGCTTTCCAGGCTAGCACCTTCTGGCTGCCAGCTATCTGCAGACGTTCGCACTTTGGGAGCAGGGCTGCGAAAGGAGCCTGGCTGGGACACCAACTTTCCCAGGTTACGTTTGAAGTTTGAGGTGGCAAGACAAGCAAGCAGCCCCATTCTCTGTGCCTCTGTGCGAGCAGTGCCATGGGCAGATGAGGCTGAGCTACAGCTTTCCAGGCTATCCCCTTCTGCCTGCCAGCTATCTGCAGACGTTCGCACTTTCGGAGCAGGGCTGCGAAAGGAGCCTGGCTGGGACACCAACTTTCCCAGGCTACGTTTGAAGTTTGAGGTGGCAAGACAAGCAAGCAGCCCCATTCTCTGTGCCTCTGTGCGAGCACTGCCATGGGCAGATGAGGGTGAGCAACAGCTTTCCAGGCTAGCCTCTTCTGGCTGCCAGCTATCTGCAGACATTCGCATTTTCGGAGCAGGGCTAGGAATGGTGCCTGGCAGGCACACCCTCCAATCCCAGGCTACGTTTGAAGTTTGAGGTGGCAAGACAAGCAAGCAGCCCCATTATCTGTGCCTCTGTGCGAGCACTGCCATGGGCAGATGAGGCTGAGCAACAGCTTTCCAGGATAGCCCTTTCTGGCTGCCAGCTATCTGCAGACGTTCGCACTTTCGGAGCAGGGCTGCGAAAGGAGCCTGGCTGGGACACCACCATTCCCAGCATGCGTTTGAAGTTCAAGTGGCAAGACAAGCAAGCAGCCCCATTCTCTGTGCCTCTGTGCGAACAGTGCCATGGGCAGATGAGGCTGAGCAACAGCTTTCCAGGCTAGCCCCTTCTGGCTGCCAGCTATCTGCAGACGTTCGCACTTTCGGAGCAGGGCTGCGAAAGGAGTCTGGCTGGAATACCAACTTTTCCTGGCTACGTTTGAAGTTTGAGGTGACAAGACAAGCAAGCAGCTATAGTCTCTGTGCCTCTGTGCGAGCAGTGCCATGGGCAGATGAGGCTGAGCAACAGCTTTCCAGGCTAGCCCCTTCTGGCTGCCAGCTATCTGCAGACGTTCGCACTTTCGGAGCAGGGCTGCGAAAGGAGCCTAGCAGGTACACCATCTTTCCCAGGCTACGTTTGAAGTTTGAGGTGGCAAGACAAGCAAGCAGCCCCATTCTCTGTGCCTATGTGCGAGCACTGCCATGGGCAGATGAGGCTGAGCAACAGCTTTCCAGGATAGCCCTTTCTGGCTTTCAGCTATTGGCAGACGTTCTCCCTTTCGGAGCAGGGCTGCGGAAGGAGCCTGGCAGGGACACCAACTTTCCCAGGCTACGTTTGAAGTTTGAGGTGGCAAGACAAGCAAGCAGCCCCATTCTCTGTGCCTCTGTGCGAGCAGTGCCATGGGCAGATGAGGCTGAGCTACAGCTTTCCAGGCTAGCCCCTTCTGCCTGCCAGATATCTGCAGACATTCGCATTTTCGGAGCAGGGCTGCGAAAGGAGCCTGGCAGGCACCCCCTCCATTCCCAGGCTACGTTTGAAGTTTGAGGTGGCAAGAAAAGCAAGCAGCCGCATTCTCTGTGCCTCTGTGCGAGCAGTGCCATGGGCAGATGAGGCTGAGCAACAGCTTTCCAGGCTAGCACCTTCTGGCTGCCAGCTATCTGCAGACGTTCGCACTTTGGGAGCAGGGCTGCGAAAGGAGCCTGGCTGGGACACCAACTTTCCCAGGTTACTTTTGAAGTTTGAGGTGGCAAGACAAGCAAGCAGCCCCATTCTCTGTGCCTCTGTGCGAGCAGTGCCATGGGCAGATGAGGCTGAGCTACAGCTTTCCAGGCTATCCCCTTCTGCCTGCCAGCTATCTGCAGACGTTCGCACTTTCGGAGCAGGGCTGCGAAAGGAGCCTGGCTGGGACACCAACTTTCCCAGGCTACGTTTGAAGTTTGAGGTGGCAAGACAAGCAAGCAGCCCCATTCTCTGTGCCTCTGTGCGAGCACTGCCATGGGCAGATGAGGCTGAGCAACAGCTTTCCAGGCTAGCCTCTTCTGGCTGCCAGCTATCTGCAGACATTCGCATTTTCGGAGCAGGGCTAGGAATGGTGCCTGGCAGGCACACCCTCCAATCCCAGGCTACGTTTGAAGTTTGAGGTGGCAAGACAAGCAAGCAGCCCCATTATCTGTGCCTCTGTGCGAGCAGTGCCATGGGCAGATGAGGCTGAGCAACAGCTTTCCAGGCTAGCCCCTTCTGGCTGCCAGCTATCTGCAGACGTTCTCACTTTCGGAGCAGGGCTGCGAAAGGAGCCTGGCTGGGACACCACCATTCCCAGCATGCGTTTGAAGTTTGAGGTGGCAAGACAAGCAAGCAGCCCCATTCTCTGTGCCTCTGTGCGAACAGTGCCATGGGCAGATGAGGCTGAGCAACAGCTTTCCAGGCTAGCCCCTTCTGCCTGCCAGCTATCTGCAGACGTTCGCACTATCGAGCAGGGCTGCGAAAGGAGTCTGGCTGGGACACCAACTTTCCCAGGCTACGTTTGAAGTTTGAGGTGACAAGACAAGCAAGCAGCTATAGTCTCTGTGCCTCTGTGCGAGCACTGCCATGGGCAGATGAGGCTGAGCAACAGCTTTCCAGGCTAGCACCTTCTGGCTGCCAGCTATCTGCAGACGTTCGCATTTTCGGAGCAGGGCTGCGAAAAAAGCCTGGCTGTGACACCGACTTTCCCAGGTTACGTTTGAAGTTTGAGGTGGCAAGACAAGCAAGCAGCCCCATTCTCTGTGCCTCTGTGCGAGCACTGCCATGGACAGATGAGGCTGAGCAACAGCTTTCCAGGCTAGCCCCTTCTGCCTGCCAGATGTCGGCAGACGTTCGCATTTCAAGAGCAGGGCTGCGAAAGGAGCCTAGCAGGTACACCATCTTTCCCAGGATACGTTTGAAGTTTGAGGTGGCAAGACAAGCAAGCAGCCCCAGTCTCTGTGCCTCTGTGCGAACAGTGCCATGGGCAGATGAGGCTGAGCAACAACTTTCCAGGCTAGCACCTTCTGGCTGCCAGCTATCTGCAGACGTTCGCACTTTCGGAGCAGGGCTGCGAAAGGAGCCTGGCAGGTACACCATCTTTCCCAGTCTACGTTTGAAGTTTCAAGTGGCAAGACAAGCAAGCAGCCCCATTCTCTGTGCCTCTGTGCGAGCAGTGCCATGGACAGATGAGGCAGAGCAACAGCTTTCCAGGCTAGCCTCTTCTGGCTGCCAGCTATCTGCAGACATTCGCATTTTCGGAGCAGGGGTAGGAATGGTGCCTGGCAGGCACACCCTCCAATCCCAGGCTACGTTTGAAGTTTGAGGTGGCAAGACAAGCAAGCAGCCCCATTCTCTGTGCCTCTGTGCGAGCAGTGCCATGGGCAGATGAGGCTGAGCAACAGCTTTCCAGGCTAGCCCCTTCTGCCTGCCAGCTATCTGCAGACGTTCGCACTTTCGGAGCAGGGCTGCGGAAGGAGCCTGACAGGGACACCATCTTTCCCAGGTTACGTTTGAAGTTTGAGGTGGCAAGACAAGCAAGCAGCCCCATTCTCTGTGCCTCTGTGCGAGCACTGCCATGGGCAGATGAGGCTGAGCAACAGCTTTCCAGGCTAGCCCCTTCTGGCTGCCAGCTATCTGCAGACGTTCGCACTTTCGGAGCAGGGCTGCGAAAGGAGCCTGGCTGGGACACCAACTTTCCCAGGCTACGTTTGAAGTTTGAGGTGGCAAGACAAGCAAGCAGCCCCATTCTCTGTGCCTCTGTGCGAGCACTGCCATGGGCAGATGAGGCTGAGGAACAGCTTTCCAGGATAGCCCCTTCTGCCAGCCAGCTATCTGCAGACGTTCGGATTTCAAGAACAGTGCTGCGAAAGGAGCCTAGCAGGTACACAATCTTTCCCAGGTTACGTTTGAAGTTTGAGGTGGCAAGACAAGCAAGCAGCCCCATTCTCTGTGCCTCTGTGCGAGCAGTGCCATGGACAGATGAGGCTGAGCAACAGCTTTCCAGGCTAGCCTCTTCTGGCTGCCAGCTATCTGCAGACATTCGCATTTTCGGAGCAGGGGTAGGAATGGTGCCTGGCAGGCACACCCTCCAATCCCAGGCTACGTTTGAAGTTTGAGGTGGCAAGACAAGCAAGCAGCCCCATTCTCTGTGCCTCTGTGCGAGCAGTGCCATGGGCAGTTGAGGCTGAGCAACAGCTTTCCAGGCTAGCCCCTTCTGCCTGCCAGCTATCTGCAGACGTTCGCACTTTCGGAGCAGGGCTGCGGAAGGAGCCTGACAGGGACACCATCTTTCCCAGGCTACGTTTGAAGTTTGAGGTGGCAAGACAAGCAAGCAGCCCCATTCTCTGTGCCTCTGTGCGAGCACTGCCATGGGCAGATGAGGCTGAGCAACAGCTTTCCAGGCTAGCCCCTTCTGGCTGCCAGCTATCTGCAGACGTTCGCACTTTCGGAGCAGGGCTGCGAAAGGAGCCTGGCTGGGACACCAACTTTCCCAGGCTACGTTTGAAGTTTGAGGTGGCAAGACAAGCAAGCAGCCCCATTCTCTGTGCCTCTGTGCGAGCAGTGCCATGGGCAGATGAGGCTGAGGAACAGCTTTCCAGGATAGCCCCTTCTGCCAGCCAGCTATCTGCAGACGTTCGGATTTCAAGAACAGTGCTGCGAAAGGAGCCTAGCAGGTAAACAATCTTTCCCAGGTTACGTTTGAAGTTTGAGGTGGCAAGACAAGCAAGCAGCCCCATTCTCTGTGCCTCTGTGCGAGCACTGCCATGGGCAGATGAGGCTGAGCAACAGCTTTCCAGGCTAGCCCCTTCTGGCTGCCAGCTATCTGCAGACGTTCGCACTTTCGGAGCAGGGCTGCGAAAGGAGCCTGGCTGGGACACCAACTTTCCCAGGCTACGTTTGAAGTTTGAGGTGGCAAGACAAGCAAGCAGCCCCATTCTCTGTGCCTCTGCGAGCACTGCCATGGGCAGATGAGGGTGAGCAACAGCTTTCCAGGATAGCCCTTTCTGGCTGCCAGCTATCTGCAGACGTTCGCACTTTCGGACCAGGGCTGCGAAAGGAGCCTGGCTGGGACACCACCATTCCCAGCATGCGTTTGAAGTTTCAAGTGGCAAGACAAGCAAGCAGCCCCATTCTCTGTGCCTCTGTGCGAGCAGTGCCATGGGCAGATGAGGCTGAGCAACAGCTTTCCAGGCTAGCCCCTTCTGGCTGCCAGCTATCTGCAGACGTTCGCACTTTCGGAGCAGGGCTGCGAAAGGAGCCTAGCAGGTACACCATCTTTCCCAGGCTACTTTTGAAGTTTGAGGTGGCAAGACAAGCAAGTAGCCCCATTCTCTGTGCCTCTGTGCGAGCAGTGCCATGGGCAGATGAGGCTGAGCAACAGCTGTCCAGGCTAGCCCCTTCTGGCTGCCAGCTATCTGCAGACGTTCGCACTTTCGGAGCAGGGCTGCGAAAGGAGCCTGGCTGGGACACCAACTTTCCCAGGCTACGTTTGAAGTTTGAGGTGGCAAGACAAGCAAGCAGCCCCATTCTCTGTGCCTCTGTGCGAGCACTGCCATGGGCAGATGAGGCTGAGCTACAGCTTTCCAGGATAGCCCTTTCTGGCTGCCAGCTATCTGCAGACGTTCGCACTTTCGGAGCAGGGCTGCGAAAGGAGCCTGGCTGGGACACCACCATTCCCAGCATGCGTTTGAAGTTCAAGTGGCAAGACAAGCAAGCAGCCCCATTCTCTGTGCCTCTGTGCGAACAGTGCCATGGGCAGATGAGGCTGAGCAACAGCTTTCCAGGCTAGCCCCTTCTGGCTGGCAGCTATCTGCAGACTTTCGCACTTTCGGAGCAGGGCTGCAAAAGGAGTCTGGCTGGGATACCAACTTTCCCAGGCTACGTTTGAAGTTTGAGATGACAAGACAAGCAAGCAGCTATAGTCTCTGTGCCTCTGTGCGAGCAGTGCCATGGGCAGATGAGGCTGAGCAACAGCTTTCCAGGCTAGCCCCTTCTGGCTGCCAGCTATCTGCAGACGTTCGCACTTTCGGAGCAGGGCTGCGAAATTAGTCTAGCAGGTACACCATCTTTCCCAGGCTACGTTTGAAGTTTGAGGTGGCAAGACAAGCAAGTAGCCCCATTCTCTGTGCCTCTGTGCGAGCAGTGCCATGGGCAGATGAGGCTGAGCAACAGCTTTCCAGGCTAGCCCCTTCTGGCTGCCAGCTATCTGCAGACGTTCGCATTTCAAGAGCAGGGCTGAGATAGGAGCCTGGCAGGTACACCAACTTTCCCAGGCTACGTTTGAAGTTTGAGGTGGCAAGACAAGCAAGCAGCCCCATTCTCTGTGCCTCTGTGCGAGCACTGCCATGGGCAGATGAGGCTGAGCAACAGCTTTCCAGGCTAGCCTCTTCTGGCTGCCAGCTATCTGCAGACATTCGCATTTTCGGAGCAGGGCTAGGAATGGTGCCTGGCAGGCACACCCTCCAATCCCAGGCTACGTTTGAAGTTTGAGGTGGCAAGACAAGCAAGGAGCCCCATTCTCTGTGCCTCTGCGAGCACTGCCATGGGCAGATGAGGGTGAGCAACAGCTTTCCAGGATAGCCCTTTCTGGCTGCCAGCTATCTGCAGACGTTCGCACTTTCGGAGCAGGGCTGCGAAAGGAGCCTGGCTGGGACACCACCATTCCCAGCATGCGTTTGAAGTTCAAGTGGCAAGACAAGCAAGCAGCCCCATTCTCTGTGCCTCTGTGCGAGCAGTGCCATGGGCAGATGAGGCTGAGCAACAGCTTTCCAGGCTAGCCCCTTCTGGCTGCCAGCTATCTGCAGACGTTCGCACTTTCGGAGCAGGGCTGCGAAAGGAGCCTAGCAGGTACACCATCTTTCCCAGGCTACGTTTGAAGTTTGAGGTGGCAAGACAAGCAAGTAGCCCCATTCTCTGTGCCTCTGTGCGAGCACTGCCATGGGCAGATGAGGCTGAGCAACAGCTTTCCAGGATAGCCCTTTCTGGCTGCCAGCTATCTGCAGACGTTCGCACTTTCGGAGCAGGGCTGCGAAAGGAGCCTGGCTGGGACACCACCATTCCCAGCATGCGTTTGAAGTTCAAGTGGCAAGACAAGCAAGCAGCCCCATTCTCTGTGCCTCTGTGCGAACAGTGCCATGGGCAGATGAGGCTGAGCAACAGCTTTCCAGGCTAGCCCCTTCTGGCTGGCAGCTATCTGCAGACTTTCGCACTTTCGGAGCAGGGCTGCAAAAGGAGTCTGGCTGGGATACCAACTTTCCCAGGCTACGTTTGAAGTTTGAGATGACAAGACAAGCAAGCAGCTATAGTCTCTGTGCCTCTGTGCGAGCAGTGCCATGGGCAGATGAGGCTGAGCAACAGCTTTCCAGGCTAGCCCCTTCTGGCTGCCAGCTATCTGCAGACGTTCGCACTTTCGGAGCAGGGCTGCGAAATTAGTCTAGCAGGTACACCATCTTTCCCAGGCTACGTTTGAAGTTTGAGGTGGCAAGACAAGCAAGTAGCCCCATTCTCTGTGCCTCTGTGCGAGCAGTGCCATGGGCAGATGAGGCTGAGCAACAGCTTTCCAGGCTAGCCCCTTCTGGCTGCCAGCTATCTGCAGACGTTCGCATTTCAAGAGCAGGGCTGAGATAGGAGCCTGGCAGGTACACCAACTTTCCCAGGCTACGTTTGAAGTTTGAGGTGGCAAGACAAGCAAGCAGCCCCATTCTCTGTGCCTCTGTGCGAGCACTGCCATGGGCAGATGAGGCTGAGCAACAGCTTTCCAGGCTAGCCTCTTCTGGCTGCCAGCTATCTGCAGACATTCGCATTTTCGGAGCAGGGCTAGGAATGGTGCCTGGCAGGCACACCCTCCAATCCCAGGCTACGTTTGAAGTTTGAGGTGGCAAGACAAGCAAGGAGCCCCATTCTCTGTGCCTCTGTGCGAGCACTGCCATGGGCAGATGAGGCTGAGCAACAGCTTTCCAGGATAGCACCTTCTGGCTGCCAGCTATCTGCAGACGTTCGCATTTCAAGAGCAGTGCTGCGAAAGGAGCCTAGCAGGTACACCATCTTTCCCAGGTTACGTTTGAAGTTTGAGGTGGCAAGACAAGCAAGCAGCGCCATTCTCTGTGCCTCTGTGCGAGCACTGCCATGGGCAGAGGAGGCTGAGCAACAGCTTTCCAGGCTAGCCCCTTCTGGCTGCCAGGTATCTGCAGACGTTCGCACTTTCGGAGCAGGGCTGCGAAAGGAGCCTGGCTGGGACACCAACTTTCCCAGCATGCGTTTGAAGTTTGAGGTGACAAGACAAGCAAGCAGCCCCATTCTCTGTGCATCTGTGCGAGCACTGCCATGGGCAGATGAGGCTGAGCAACAGCTTTCCAGGCTAGCCCCTTCTGCCTGCCAGCTATCTGCAGACATTCGCACTTTCGGAGCAGGGTTGCGAAAGGAGCCTGGCTGGGACACCAACTTTCCCAGGCTACGTTTGAAGTTTGAGGTGGCAAGACAAGCAAGCAGCCCCATTCTCTGTGCCTCTGTGCGAGCACTGCCATGGGCAGATGAGGCTGAGCAACAGCTTTCCAGGCTAGCCTCTTCTGCCTGCCAGCTATCTGCAGACATTCGCACTTTCGGAGCAGGGCTGCGAAAGGAGCCTGGCAGGGACACCACCATTCCCAGCATGCGTTTGAAGTTTGAGGTGGCAAGACAAGCAAGCAGCCCCATTCTCTGTGCCTCTGTGCGAGCACTGCCATGGGCAGATGAGGCTGAGCAACAGCTTTCCAGGCTAGCCTCTTCTGGCTGCCAGCTATCTGCAGACATTCGCATTTTCGGAGCAGGGCTAGGAATTGTGCCTGGCAGGCACACCCTCCAATCCCAGTCTACGTTTGAAGTTTGAGATGGCAAGATAAGCAAGCAGCCCCATTCTCTGTGCCTCTATGCAAACAGTGCCATGGACAGATGAGGCTGAGCAACAGCTTTCCAGGCTAGCCCCTTCTGGCTGCCAGCTATCTGCAGACGTTCGCATTTCAAGAGCAGGGCTGCGAAAGGAGCCTAGCAGGTACACCATCTTTCCCAGGCTACGTTTGAAGTTTGAGGTGGCAAGACAAGCAAGCAGCCCCATTCTCTGTGCCTCTGTGCGAGCAGTGCCATGGGCAGATGAGGCTGAGCAACAGCTTACCAGGCTAGCACCTTCTGGCTGCCAGCTATCTGCAGATGTTCGCACTTTCGGAGCAGGGCTGCGGAAGGAGCCTGACTGGGACACCATCTTTCCCAGGCTACGTTTGAAGTTTGAGGTGGCAAGACAAGCAAGCAGCCCCATTCTCTGTGCCTCTGTGCGAGCAGTGCCATGGGCAGATGAGGCTGAGCAACAGCTTTCCAGGCTAGCCCCTTCTGCCTGCCAGCTATCTGCAGACGTTCGCACTTTCGGAGCAGGGCTGCGAAAGGAGCCTGGCTGGGACACCAACTTTCCCAGGCTACGTTTGAAGTTTGAGGTGGCAAGACAAGCAAGCAGCCCCATTCTCTGTGCCTCTGCGAGCACTGCCATGGGCAGATGAGGGTGAGCAACAGCTTTCCAGGCTAGCCTCTTCTGGCTGCCAGCTATCTGCAGACGTTCGCACTTTCGGAGCAGGGCTGCGAAAGGAGCCTGGCTGGGACACCACCATTCCCAGCATGCGTTTGAAGTTCAAGTGGCAAGACAAGCAAGCAGCCCCATTCTCTGTGCCTCTGTGCGAGCAGTGCCATGGGTAGATGAGGCTGAGCAACAGCTTTCCAGGCTAGCACCTTCTGGCTGCCAGCTATCTGCAGACGTTCGCACTTTCGGAGCAGGGCTGCGAAAGGAGCCTAGCAGGTACACCATCTTTCCCAGGCTACGTTTGAAGTTTGAGGTGGCAAGACAAGCAAGTAGCCCCATTCTCTGTGCCTCTGTGCGAGCAGTGCCATGGGCAGATGAGGCTGAGCAACAGCTGTCCAGGCTAGCCCCTTCTGGCTGCCAGCTATCTGCAGACGTTCGCACTTTCGGAGCAGGGCTGCGAAAGGAGCCTGGCTGGGACACCAACTTTCCCAGGCTACGTTTGAAGTTTGAGGTGGCAAGACAAGCAAGCAGCCCCATTCTCTGTGCCTCTGTGCGAGCACTGCCATGGGCAGATGAGGCTGAGCAACAGCTTTCCAGGATAGCCCTTTCTGGCTGCCAGCTATCTGCAGACGTTCGCACTTTCGGAGCAGGGCTGCGAAAGGAGCCTGGCTGGGACACCACCATTCCCAGCATGCGTTTGAAGTTCAAGTGGCAAGACAAGCAAGCAGCCCCATTCTCTGTGCCTCTGTGCGAACAGTGCCATGGGCAGATGAGGCTGAGCAACAGCTTTCCAGGCTAGCCCCTTCTGGCTGGCAGCTATCTGCAGACATTCGCACTTTCGGAGCAGGGCTGCAAAAGGAGTCTGGCTGGGATACCAACTTTCCCAGGCTACGTTTGAAGTTTGAGGTGACAAGACAAGCAAGCAGCTATAGTCTCTGTGCCTCTGTGCGAGCAGTGCCATGGGCAGATGAGGCTGAGCAACAGCTTTCCAGGCTAGCCCCTTCTGGCTGCCAGCTATCTGCAGACGTTCGCACTTTCGGAGCAGGGCTGCGAAAGGAGTCTAGCAGGTACACCATCTTTCCCAGGCTACGTTTGAAGTTTCAGGTGGCAAGACAAGCAAGGAGCCCCATTCTCTGTGCCTCTGTGCGAGCAGTGCCATGGGCAGATGAGGCTGAGCAACAGCTTTCCAGGCTAGCCCCTTCTGGCTGCCAGCTATCTGCAGACGTTCGCATTTCAAGAGCAGGGCTGAGATAGGAGCCTGGCAGGTACACCAACTTTCCCAGGCTACGTTTGAAGTTTGAGGTGGCAAGACAAGCAAGCAGCCCCATTCTCTGTGCCTCTGTGCGAGCACTGCCATGGGCAGATGAGGCTGAGCAACAGCTTTCCAGGCTAGCCTCTTCTGGCTGCCAGCTATCTGCAGACATTCGCACTTTCGGAGCAGGGTTGCGAAAGGAGCCTGGCAGGGACACCAACTTTCCCAGGCTACGTTTGAAGTTTGAGGTGGCAAGACAAGCAAGCAGCCCCATTCTCTGTGCCTCTGTGCGAGCACTGCCATGGGCAGATGAGGCTGAGCAACAGCTTTCCAGGCTAGCCTCTTCTGCCTGCCAGGTATCTGCAGACATTCGCACTTTCGGAGCAGGGCTGCGAAAGGAGCCTGGCAGGGACACCACCATTCCCAGCATGCGTTTGAAGTTTGAGGTGGCAAGACAAGCAAGCAGCCCCATTCTCTGTGCCTCTGTGCGAGCACTGCCATGGGCAGATGAGGCTGAGCAACAGCTTTCCAGGCTAGCCCCTTCTGCCTGCCAGCTATCTGCAGACGATCGCATTTCAAGAGCAGGGCTGAGATAGGAGCCTAGCAGGTACACCATCTTTCCCAGGCTACGTTTGAAGTTTGAGGTGGCAAGACAAGCAAGCAGCCCCATTCTCTGTGCCTCTGTGCGAGCACTGCCATGGGCAGATGAGGCTGAGCAACAGCTTTCCAGGCTAGCCTCTTCTGGCTGCCAGCTATCTGCAGACATTCGCATTTTCGGAGCAGGGCTAGGAATTGTGCCTGGCAGGCACACCCTCCAATCCCAGTCTACGTTTGAAGTTTGAGATGGCAAGATAAGCAAGCAGCCCCATTCTCTGTGCCTCTATGCAAACAGTGCCATGGACAGATGAGGCTGAGCAACAGCTTTCCAGGCTAGCCCTTTCTGGCTGCCAGCTATCTGCAGACGTTCGCATTTCAAGAGCAGGGCTGCGAAAGGAGCCTAGCAGGTACACCATCTTTCCCAGGCTACGTTTGAAGTTTGAGGTGGCAAGAAAAGCAAGCAGCCCCATTCTCTGTGCCTCTGTGCGAGCAGTGCCATGGGCAGATGAGGCTGAGCAACAGCTTACCAGGCTAGCACCTTCTGGCTGCCAGCTATCTGCAGATGTTCGCACTTTCGGAGCAGGGCTGCGGAAGGAGCCTGACTGGGACACCATCTTTCCCAGGCTACGTTTGAAGTTTGAGGTGGCAAGACAAGCAAGCAGCCCCATTCTCTGTGCCTCTGTGCGAGCACTGCCATGGGCAGATGAGGCTGAGCAACAGCTTTCCAGGCTAGCCCCTTCTGGCTGCCAGCTATCTGCAGACGTTCGCACTTTCGGAGCAGGGCTGCGAAAGGAGCCTGGCTGGGACACCAACTTTCCCAGGCTACGTTTGAAGTTTGAGGTGGCAAGACAAGCAAGCAGCCCCATTCTCTGTGCCTCTGTGCGAGCACTGCCATGGGCAGATGAGGCTGAGCAACAGCTTTCCAGGCTAGCCCCTTCTGCCAGCCAGCTATCTGCAGACGTTCGCATTTCAAGAGCAGTGCTGCGAAAGGAGCCTAGCAGGTACACCATCTTTCCCAGGTTACGTTTGAAGTTTGAGGTGGCAAGACAAGCAAGCAGCCCCATTCTCTGTGCCTCTGTGCGAGCAGTGCCATGGGCAGATGAGGCTGAGCAACAGCTTTCCAGGATAGCCCTTTCTGGCTGCCAGCTATCTGCAGACGTTCGCACTTTCGGAGCAGGGCTGCGAAAGGAGCCTGGCTGGGACACCACCATTCCCAGCATGCGTTTGAAGTTCAAGTGGCAAGACAAGCAAGCAGCCCCATTCTCTGTGCCTCTGTGCGAGCAGTGCCATGGGCAGATGAGGCTGAGCAACAGCTTTCCAGGCTAGCACCTTCTGGCTGCCAGCTATCTGCAGACGTTCGCACTTTCGGAGCAGGGCTGCGAAAGGAGCCTAGCAGGTACACCATCTTTCCCAGGCTACGTTTGAAGTTTGAGGTGGCAAGACAAGCAAGTAGCCCCATTCTCTGTGCCTCTGTGCGAGCAGTGCCATGGGCAGATGAGGCTGAGCAACAGCTGTCCAGGCTAGCCCCTTCTGGCTGCCAGCTATCTGCAGACGTTCGCACTTTCGGAGCAGGGCTGCGAAAGGAGCCTGGCTGGGACACCAACTTTCCCAGGTTACGTTTGAAGTTTGAGGTGGCAAGACAAGCAAGCAGCCCCATTCTCTGTGCCTCTGTGCGAGCACTGCCATGGGCAGATGAGGCTGAGCAACAGCTTTCCAGGATAGCCCTTTCTGGCTGCCAGCTATCTGCAGACGTTCGCACTTTCGGAGCAGGGCTGCGAAAGGAGCCTGGCTGGGACACCACCATTCCCAGCATGCGTTTGAAGTTTCAAGTGGCAAGACAAGCAAGCAGCCCCATTCTCTGTGCCTCTGTGCGAACAGTGCCATGGGCAGATGAGGCTGAGCAACAGCTTTCCAGGCTAGCCCCTTCTGGCTGCCAGCTATCTGCAGACGTTCGCACTTTCGGAGCAGGGCTGCAAAACGAGTCTGGCTGGGATACCAACTTTCCCAGGCTACGTTTGAAGTTTGAGGTTGCAAGACAAGCAAGCAGCTATAGTCTCTGTGCCTCTGTGCGAGCAGTGCCATGGGCAGATGAGGCTGAGCAACAGCTTTCCAGGCTAGCCCCTTCTGGCTGCCAGCTATCTGCAGACGTTCGCACTTTCGGAGCAGGGCTGCGAAAGGAGTCTAGCAGGTACACCATCTTTCCCAGGCTACGTTTGAAGTTTGAGGTGGCAAGACAAGCAAGTAGCCCCATTCTCTGTGCCTCTGTGCGAGCAGTGCCATGGGCAGAGGAGGCTGAGCAACAGCTTTCCAGGCTAGCCCCTTCTGGCTGCCAGCTATCTGCAGACGTTCGCATTTCAAGAGCAGGGCTGAGATAGGAGCCTGGCAGGTACACCAACTTTCCCAGGCTACGTTTGAAGTTTGAGGTGGCAAGACAAGCAAGCAGCCCCATTCTCTGTGCCTCTGTGCGAGCACTGCCATGGGCAGATGAGGCTGAGCAACAGCTTTCCAGGCTAGCCTCTTCTGGCTGCCAGCTATCTGCAGACATTCGCATTTTCGGAGCAGGGCTAGGAATGGTGCCTGGCAGGCACACCCTCCAATCCCAGGCTACGTTTGAAGTTTGAGGTGGCAAGACAAGCAAGCAGCCCCATTCTCTGTGCCTCTGTGCGAGCACTGCCATGGGCAGATGAGGCTGAGCAACAGCTTTCCAGGATAGCACCTTCTGGCTGCCAGCTATCTGCAGACGTTCGCATTTCAAGAGCAGGGCTGCGAAAGGAGCCTAGCAGGTACACCATCTTTCCCAGGCTACGTTTGAAGTTTGAGGTGGCAAGACAAGCAAGCAGCCCCATTCTCTGTGCCTCTGTGCGAGCAGTGCCATGGGCAGATGAGGCTGAGCAACAGCTTTCCAGGCTAGCACCTTCTGGCTGCCAGCTATCTGCAGATGTTCGCACTTTCGGAGCAGGGCTGCGGAAGGAGCCTGACTGGGACACCATCTTTCCCAGGCTACGTTTGAAGTTTGAGGTGGCAAGACAAGCAAGCAGCTATAGTCTCTGTGCCTCTGTGCGAGCAGTGCCATGGGCAGATGAGGCTGAGCAACAGCTTTCCAGGCTAGCCCCTTCTGGCTGCCAGCTATCTGCAGACGTTCGCACTTTCGGAGCAGGGCTGCGAAAGGAGCCTGGCTGGGACACCAACTTTCCCAGGCTACGTTTGAAGTTTGAGGTGGCAAGACAAGCAAGCAGCCCCATTCTCTGTGCCTCTGTGCGAGCACTGCCATGGGCAGATGAGGCTGAGCAACAGCTTTCCAGGATAGCCCTTTCTGGCTGCCAGCTATCTGCAGACGTTCGCACTTTGGGAGCAGGGCTGCGAAAGGAGCCTGGCTGGGACACCACCATTCCCAACATGCGTTTGAAGTTCAAGTGGCAAGACAAGCAAGCAGCCCCATTCTCTGTGCCTCTGTGCGAACAGTGCCATGGGCAGATGAGGCTGAGCAACAGCTTTCCAGGCTAGCCCCTTCTGGCTGGCAGCTATCTGCAGACGTTCGCACTTTCGGAGCAGGGCTGCGAAAGGAGTCTGGCTGGAATACCAACTTTCCCTGGCTATGTTTGAAGTTTGAGGTGACAAGACAAGCAAGCAGCTATAGTCTCTGTGCCTCTGTGCGAGCAGTGCCATGGGCAGATGAGGCTGAGCAACAGCTTTCCAGGCTAGCCTCTTCTGGCTGCCAGCTATCTGCAGACATTCGTATTTTCGGAGCAGGGCTAGGAATGGTGCCTGGCAGGCACACCCTCCAATCCCAGGCTACGTTTGAAGTTTGAGGTGGCAAGACAAGCAAGCTTCCCCATTATCTGTGCCTCTGTGCGAGCACTGCCATGGGCAGATGAGGCTGAGCAACAGCTTTCCAGGCTAGCCCCTTCTGGCTGCCAGCTATCTGCAGACGTTCTCACTTTCGGAGCAGGGCTGCCAAAGGAATCTGGCTGGGACACTAACTTTCCCAATTTACGTTTGAAGTTTGAGGTGGCAAGACAAGCAAGCAGCCCCACTCTCTGTGCCTCTGTGCGAGCACTGCCATGGGCAGATGAGGCTGAGCAACAGATTTCCAGGATAGAACCTTCTGGCTGCCAGCTATCTGCAGACGTTCGCATTTCAAGAGCAGGGCTGCGAAAGGAGCCTGGCTGGGACACCACCATTCCCAGCATGCGTTTGAAGTTCAAGTGGCAAGACAAGCAAGCAGCCCCATTCTCTGTGCCTCTGTGCGAACAGTGCCATGGGCAGATGAGGCTGAGCAACAGCTTTCCAGGCTAGCCCCTTCTGGCTGCCAGCTATCTGCAGACGTTCGCACTTTCGGAGCAGGGCTGCGAAAGGAGCCTAGCAGGTACACCATCTTTCCCAGGCTACGTTTGAAGTTTGAGGTGGCAAGACAAGCAAGCAGCCCCATTCTCTGTGCCTCTGTGCGAGCACTGCCATGGGCAGATGAGGCTGAGCAACAGCTTTCCAGGCTAGCCTCTTCTGGCTGCCAGCTATCTGCAGACATTCGCATTTTCGGAGCAGGGCTAGGAATGGTGCCTGGCAGGCACAGCCTCCAATCCCAGGCTACGTTTGAAGTTTGAGGTGGCAAGATAAGCAAGCAGCCCCATTCTCTGTGCCTCTGTGCGAGCACTGCCATGGGCAGATGAGGCTGAGCAACAGCTTTCCAGGATAGCCCCTTCTGCCAGCCAGCTATCTGCAGACGTTCGCATTTCAAGAGCAGTGCTGCGAAAGGAGCCTAGCAGGTACACCATCTTTCCCAGGTTACGTTTGAAGTTTGAGGTGGCAAGACAAGCAAGCAGCCCCATTCTCTGTGCCTCTGTGCGAGCACTGCCATGGGCAGATGAGGCTGAGCAACAGCTTTCCAGGATAGCCCTTTCTGGCTGCCAGCTATCTGCAGACGTTCGCACTTTCGGAGCAGGGCTGCGAAAGGAGCCTGGCTGGGACACCAACTTTCCCAGCATGCGTTTGAAGTTTGAGGTGACAAGACAAGCAAGCAGCCCCATTCTCTGTGCATCTGTGCGAGCACTGCCATGGGCAGATGAGGCTGAGCAACAGCTTTCCAGGCTAGCCCCTTCTGGCTGCCAGCTATCTGCAGACGTTCGCACTTTCGGAGCAGGGCTGCGAAAGGAGCCTGGCTGGGACACCAACTTTCCCAGGCTACGTTTGAAGTTTGAGGTGGCAAGACAAGCAAGCAGCCCCATTCTCTGTGCCTCTGTGCGAGCACTGCCATGGGCAGATGAGGCTGAGCAACAGCTTTCCAGGATAGCCCTTTCTGGCTGCCAGCTATCTGCAGACGTTCGCACTTTGGGAGCAGGGCTGCGAAAGGAGCCTGGCTGGGACACCACCATTCCCAACATGCGTTTGAAGTTCAAGTGGCAAGACAAGCAAGCAGCCCCATTCTCTGTGCCTCTGTGCGAACAGTGCCATGGGCAGATGAGGCTGAGCAACAGCTTTCCAGGCTAGCCCCTTCTGGCTGGCAGCTATCTGCAGACGTTCGCACTTTCGGAGCAGGGCTGCGAAAGGAGTCTGGCTGGAATACCAACTTTCCCTGGCTATGTTTGAAGTTTGAGGTGACAAGACAAGCAAGCAGCTATAGTCTCTGTGCCTCTGTGCGAGCAGTGCCATGGGCAGATGAGGCTGAGCAACAGCTTTCCAGGCTAGCCCCTTCTGGCTGCCAGCTATCTGCAGACGTTCGCACTTTCGGAGCAGGGCTGCGAAAGGAGCCTAGCAGGTACACCATCTTTCCCAGGCTACGTTTGAAGTTTGAGGTGGCAAGACAAGCAAGCAGCCCCATTCTCTGTGCCTCTGTGCGAGCACTGCCATGGGCAGATGAGGCTGAGCAACAGCTTTCCAGGCTAGCCTCTTCTGGCTGCCAGCTATCTGCAGACATTCGCATTTTCGGAGCAGGGCTAGGAATGGTGCCTGGCAGGCACACCCTCCAATCCCAGGCCACGTTTGAAGTTTGAGGTGGCAAGACAAGCAAGCAGCCCCATTCTCTGTGCCTCTGTGCGAGCAGTGATATGGGCAGATGAGGCTGAGCAACAGCTTTCCAGGCTAGCACCTTCTGGCTGCCAGCTATCTGCAGACGTTCGCACTTTCGGAGCAGGGCTGCGGAAGGAGCCTGACAGGGACACCATCTTTCCCAGGCTACGTTTGAAGTTTGAGGTGGCAAGACAAGCAAGCAGCCCCATTCTCTGTGCCTCTGTGCGAGCAGTGCCATGGGCAGATGAGGCTGAGCAACAGCTTTCCAGGCTAGCCTCTTCTGGCTGCCAGCTATCTGCAGACGTTCGCACTTTCGGAGCAGGGCTGCGAAAGGAGCCTGGCTGGGACACCAACTTTCCCAGGCTACGTTTGAAGTTTGAGGTGGCAAGACAAGCAAGCAGCCCCATTCTCTGTGCCTCTGTGCGAGCACTGCCATGGGCAGATGAGGCTGAGCAACAGCTTTCCAGGATAGCCCCTTCTGCCAGCCAGCTATCTGCAGACGTTCGCATTTCAAGAGCAGTGCTGCGAAAGGAGCCTAGCAGTTACACCATCTTTCCCAGGTTACGTTTGAAGTTTGAGGTGGCAAGACAAGCAAGCAGCCCCATTCTCTGTGCCTCTGTGCGAGCAGTGCCATGGGCAGATGAGGCTGAGCAACAGCTTTCCAGGCTAGCCCCTTCTGGCTGCCAGCTATCTGCAGACGTTCGCACTTTCGGAGCAGGGCTGCGAAAGGAGTCTGGCTGGGACACCAACTTTCCCAGGCTACGTTTGAAGTTTGAGGTGGCAAGACAAGCAAGCAGCCCCATTCTCTGTGCCTCTGTGCGAGCACTGCCATGGGCAGATGAGGCTGAGCAACAGCTTTCCAGGCTAGCCCGTTCTGGCTGCCAGCTATCTGCAGACGTTCGCACTTTCGGAGCAGGGCTGCGAAAGGAGTCTGGCTGGAATACCAACTTTCCCTGGCTACGTTTGAAGTTTGAGGTGACAAGACAAGCAAGCAGCTATAGTCTCTGTGCCTCTGTGCGAGCAGTGCCATGGGCAGATGAGGCTGAGCAACAGCTTTCCAGGCTAGCCCCTTCTGGCTGCCAGCTATCTGCAGACGTTCGCACTTTCGGAGCAGGGCTGCGAAAGGAGCCTAGCAGGTACACCATCTTTCCCAGGCTACGTTTGAAGTTTGAGGTGGCAAGACAAGCAAGCAGCCCCATTCTCTGTGCCTCTGTGCGAGCACTGCCATGGGCAGATGAGGCTGAGCAACAGCTTTCCAGGCTAGCCTCTTCTGGCTGCCAGCTATCTGCAGACATTCGCATTTTCGGAGCAGGGCTAGGAATGGTGCCTGGCAGGCACACCCTCCAATCCCAGGCTACGTTTGAAGTTTGAGGTGGCAAGACAAGCAAGCAGCCCCATTCTCTGTGCCTCTGTGCGAGCAGTGCCATGGGCAGATGAGGCTGAGCAACAGCTTTCCAGGATAGCACCTTCTGGCTGCCAGCTATCTGCAGACGTTCGCACTTTCGGAGCAGGGCTGCGGAAGGAGCCTGACAGGGACACCATCTTTCCCAGGCTACGTTTGAAGTTTGAGGTGGCAAGACAAGCAAGCAGCCCCATTCTCTGTGCCTCTGTGCGAGCAGTGCCATGGGCAGATGAGGCTGAGCAACAGCTTTCCAGGCTAGCCTCTTCTGGCTGCCAGCTATCTGCAGACGTTCGCACTTTCGGAGCAGGGCTGCGAAAGGAGCCTGGCTGGGACACCAACTTTCCCAGGCTACGTTTGAAGTTTGAGGTGGCAAGACAAGCAAGCAGCCCCATTCTCTGTGCCTCTGTGCGAGCACTGCCATGGGCAGATGAGGCTGAGCAACAGCTTTCCAGGCTAGACTCTTCTGGCTGCCAGCTATCTGCAGACATTCGCATTTTCGGAGCAGGGCTAGGAATGGTGCCTGGCAGGCACACCCTCCAATCCCAGGCTACGTTTGAAGTTTGAGGTGGCAAGACAAGCAAGCAGCCCCATTCTCTGTGCCTCTGTGCGAGCACTGCCATGGGCAGATGAGGCTGAGCAACAGCTTTCCAGGATAGCACCTTCTGGCTGCCAGCTATCTGCAGACGTTCGCACTTTCGGAGCAGGGCTGCGGAAGGAGCCTGACAGGGACACCATCTTTCCCAGGCTACGTTTGAAGTTTGAGGTGGCAAGACAAGCAAGCAGCCCCATTCTCTGTGCCTCTGTGCGAGCAGTGCCATGGGCAGATGAGGCTGAGCAACAGCTTTCCAGGCTAGCCTCTTCTGGCTGCCAGCTATCTGCAGACGTTCGCACTTTCGGAGCAGGGCTGCGAAAGGAGCCTGGCTGGGACACCAACTTTCCCAGGCTACGTTTGAAGTTTGAGGTGGCAAGACAAGCAAGCAGCCCCATTCTCTGTGCCTCTGTGCGAGCAGTGCCATGGGCAGATGAGGCTGAGCAACAGCTTTCCAGGCTAGTCCCTTCTGGCTGCCAGCTATCTGCAGAAGTTCGCACTTTCGGAGCAGGGCTGCGAAAGGAGCCTGGCTGGGACACAGACTTTCCCAGGTTAGGTTTGAAGTTTGAGGTGGCAAGACAAGCAAGCAGCCCCATTCTCTGTGCCTCTGTGCGAGCACTGCCATGGGCAGATGAGGCTGAGCAACAGCTTTCCAGGCTAGACCCTTCTGCCTGCCAGCTATCTGCAGAGGTTCGCATTTCAAGAGCAGGGCTGCGAAAGGAGCCTAGCAGGTACACCATCTTTCCCAGGCTACGTTTGAAGTTTGAGGTGGCAAGACAAGCAAGCAGCCCCATTCTCTGTGCCTCTGTGCGAGCAGTGCCATGGGCAGATGAGGCTGAGCTACAGCTTTCCAGGCTAGCCCCTTCTGCCTGCCAGATATCTGCAGACATTCGCATTTTCGGAGCAGGTCTGCGAAAGGAGCCTGGCAGGCACCCCCTCCATTCCCAGGCTACGTTTGAAGTTTGAGGTGGCAAGAAAAGCAAGCAGCCGCATTCTCTGTGCCTCTGTGCGAGCAGTGCCATGGGCAGATGAGGCTGAGCAACAGCTTTCCAGGCTAGCACCTTCTGGCTGCCAGCTATCTGCAGACGTTCGCACTTTCGGAGCAGGGCTGCGAAAGGAGCCTGACAGGGACACCAACTTTCCCAGGCTACGTTTGAAGTTTGAGGTGGCAAGACAAGCAAGCAGCCCCATTATCTGTGCCTCTGTGCGAGCACTGCCATGGGCAGATGAGGCTGAGCAACAGCTTTCCAGGCTAGCCTCTTCTGGCTGCCAGCTATCTGCAGACATTCGCATTTTCGGAGCAGGGCTAGGAATGGTGCCTGGCAGGCACACCCTCCAATCCCAGGCTACGTTTGAAGTTTGAGGTGGCAAGACAAGCAAGCTTCCCCATTATCTGTGCCTCTGTGCGAGCACTGCCATGGGCAGATGAGGCTGAGCAACAGCTTTCCAGGCTAGCCCCTTCTGGCTGCCAGCTATCTGCAGACGTTCTCACTTTCGGAGCAGGGCTGCCAAAGGAATCTGGCTGGGACACTAACTTTCCCAATTTACGTTTGAAGTTTGAGGTGGCAAGACAAGCAAGCAGCCCCACTCTCTGTGCCTCTGTGCGAGCACTGCCATGGGCAGATGAGGCTGAGCAACAGATTTCCAGGATAGAACCTTCTGGCTGCCAGCTATCTGCAGACGTTCGCATTTCAAGAGCAGGGCTGCGAAAGGAGCCTGGCTGGGACACCACCATTCCCAGCATGCGTTTGAAGTTCAAGTGGCAAGACAAGCAAGCAGCCCCATTCTCTGTGCCTCTGTGCGAACAGTGCCATGGGCAGATGAGGCTGAGCAACAGCTTTCCAGGCTAGCCCCTTCTGGCTGCCAGCTATCTGCAGACGTTCGCACTTTCGGAGCAGGGCTGCGAAAGGAGCCTAGCAGGTACACCATCTTTCCCAGGCTACGTTTGAAGTTTGAGGTGGCAAGACAAGCAAGCAGCCCCATTCTCTGTGCCTCTGTGCGAGCACTGCCATGGGCAGATGAGGCTGAGCAACAGCTTTCCAGGCTAGCCTCTTCTGGCTGCCAGCTATCTGCAGACATTCGCATTTTCGGAGCAGGGCTAGGAATGGTGCCTGGCAGGCACAGCCTCCAATCCCAGGCTACGTTTGAAGTTTGAGGTGGCAAGATAAGCAAGCAGCCCCATTCTCTGTGCCTCTGTGCGAGCACTGCCATGGGCAGATGAGGCTGAGCAACAGCTTTCCAGGATAGCCCCTTCTGCCAGCCAGCTATCTGCAGACGTTCGCATTTCAAGAGCAGTGCTGCGAAAGGAGCCTAGCAGGTACACCATCTTTCCCAGGTTACGTTTGAAGTTTGAGGTGGCAAGACAAGCAAGCAGCCCCATTCTCTGTGCCTCTGTGCGAGCACTGCCATGGGCAGATGAGGCTGAGCAACAGCTTTCCAGGATAGCCCTTTCTG
Source organism: Opisthocomus hoazin (assembly GCF_030867145.1). Taxonomy (NCBI): domain Eukaryota; kingdom Metazoa; phylum Chordata; class Aves; order Opisthocomiformes; family Opisthocomidae; genus Opisthocomus; species Opisthocomus hoazin. Next base: position 3,232,794 of record NC_134433.1, read on the forward strand.
GCTGCCAGCTATCTGCAGACGTTCGCACTTTCGGAGCAGGGCTGCGAAAGGAGCCTGGCTGGGACACCAACTTTCCCAGCATGCGTTTGAAGTTTGAGGTGACAAGACAAGCAAGCAGCCCCATTCTCTGTGCATCTGTGCGAGCACTGCCATGGGCAGATGAGGCTGAGCAACAGCTTTCCAGGCTAGCCCCTTCTGGCTGCCAGCTATCTGCAGACATTCGCACTTTCGGAGCAGGGCTGCGAAAGGAGCCTGGCAGGGACACCACCATTCCCAGCATGCGTTTGAAGTTTGAGGTGGCAAGACAAGCAAGCAGCCCCATTCTCTGTGCCTCTGTGCGAGCACTGCCATGGGCAGATGAGGCTGAGCAACAGCTTTCCAGGCTAGCCCCTTCTGCCTGCCAGCTATCTGCAGACGATCGCATTTCAAGAGCAGGGCTGAGATAGGAGCCTAGGAGGTACACCATCTTTCCCAGGCTACGTTTGAAGTTTGAGGTGGCAAGACAAGCAAGCAGCCCCATTCTCTGTGCCTCTGTGCGAGCACTGCCATGGGCAGATGAGGCTGAGCAACAGCTTTCCAGGCTAGCCTCTTCTGGCTGCCAGCTATCTGCAGACATTCGCATTTTCGGAGCAGGCTAGGAATTGTGCCTGGCAGGCACACCCTCCAATCCCAGTCTACGTTTGAAGTTTGAGATGGCAAGATAAGCAAGCAGCCCCATTCTCTGTGCCTCTATGCAAACAGTGCCATGGACAGATGAGGCTGAGCAACAGCTTTCCAGGCTAGCCCCTTCTGGCTGCCAGCTATCTGCAGACGTTCGCATTTCAAGAGCAGGGCTGCGAAAGGAGCCTAGCAGGTACACCATCTTTCCCAGGTTACGTTTGAAGTTTGAGGTGGCAAGACAAGCAAGCAGCCCCATTCTCTGTGCCTCTGTGCGAGCAGTGCCATTGGCAGATGAGGCTGAGCAACAGCTTACCAGGCTAGCACCTTCTGGCTGCCAGCTATCTGCAGATGTTCGCACTTTCGGAGCAGGGCTGCGGAAGGAGCCTGACTGGGACACCATCTTTCCCAGGCTACGTTTGAAGTTCAAGTGGCAAGACAAGCAAGCAGCCCCATTCTCTGTGCCTCTGCGCGAGCACTGCCATGGGCAGATGAGGCTGAGCAACAGCTTTCCAGGCTAGCCCCTTCTGCCAGCCAGCTATCTGCAGACGTTCGCATTTCAAGAGCAGTGCTGCGAAAGGAGCCTAGCAGGTACACCATCTTTCCCAGGTTACGTTTGAAGTTTGAGGTGGCAAGACAAGCAAGCAGCCCCATTCTCTGTGCCTCTGTGCGAGCACTGCCATGGGCAGATGAGGCTGAGCAACAGCTTTCCAGGCTAGCCTCTTCTGCCTGCCAGCTATCTGCAGACATTCGCACTTTCGGAGCAGGGCTGCGAAAGGAGCCTGGCAGGGACCTCACCATTCCCAGCATGCGTTTGAAGTTTGAGGTGGCAAGACAAGCAAGCAGCCCCATTCTCTGTGCCTCTGTGCGAGCACTGCCATGGGCAGATGAGGCTGAGCAACAGCTTTCCAGGCTAGCCCCTTCTGGCTGCCAGCTATCTGCAGACGATCGCATTTCAAGAGCAGGGCTGAGATAGGAGCCTAGGAGGTACACCATCTTTCCCAGGCTACGTTTGAAGTTTGAGGTGGCAAGACAAGCAAGCAGCCCCATTCTCTGTGCCTCTGTGCGAGCACTGCCATGGGCAGATGAGGCTGAGCAACAGCTTTCCAGGCTAGCCTCTTCTGGCTGCCAGCTATCTGCAGACATTCGCATTTTCGGAGCAGGCTAGGAATTGTGCCTGGCAGGCACACCCTCCAATCCCAGTCTACGTTTGAAGTTTGAGATGGCAAGACAAGCAAGCAGCCCCATTCTCTGTGCCTCTATGCAAACAGTGCCATGGACAGATGAGGCTGAGCAACAGCTTTCCAGGCTAGCACCTTCTGGCTGCCAGCTATCTGCAGACATTCGCACTTTCGGAGCAGGGCTGCGAAAGGAGCCTGGCTGGGACACCAACTTTCCCAGGCTACGTTTGAAGTTTGAGGTGGCAAGACAAGCAAGCAGCCCCATTCTCTGTGCCTCTGTGCGAGCACTGCCATGGGCAGATGAGGCTGAGCAACAGCTTTCCAGGCTAGCCTCTTCTGCCTGCCAGCTATCTGCAGACATTCGCACTTTCGGAGCAGGGCTGCTAAAGGAGCCTGGCAGGGACACCACCATTCCCAGCATGCGTTTGAAGTTTGAGGTGGCAAGACAAGCAAGCAGCCCCATTCTCTGTGCCTCTGTGCGAGCACTGCCATGGGCAGATGAGGCTGAGCAACAGCTTTCCAGGCTAGCCCCTTCTGCCTGCCAGCTATCTGCAGACGATCGCATTTCAAGAGCAGGGCTGAGATAGGAGCCTAGCAGGTACACCATCTTTCCCAGGCTACGTTTGAAGTTTGAGGTGGCAAGACAAGCAAGCAGCCCCATTCTCTGTGCCTCTGTGCGAGCACTGCCATGGGCAGATGAGGCTGAGCAACAGCTTTCCAGGCTAGCCTCTTCTGGCTGCCAGCTATCTGCAGACATTCGCATTTTCGGAGCAGGCTAGGAATTGTGCCTGGCAGGCACACCCTCCAATCCCAGTCTACGTTTGAAGTTTGAGATGGCAAGATAAGCAAGCAGCCCCATTCTCTGTGCCTCTATGCAAACAGTGCCATGGGCAGATGAGGCTGAGCAACAGCTTTCCAGGCTAGCCCCTTCTGGCTGCCAGCTATCTGCAGACGTTCGCATTTCAAGAGCAGGGCTGCGAAAGGAGCCTAGCAGGTACACCATGTTTCCCAGGCTACGTTTGAAGTTTGAGGTGGCAAGACAAGCAAGCAGCCCCATTCTCTGTGCCTCTGTGCGAGCAGTGCCATGGGCAGATGAGGCTGAGCAACAGCTTACCAGGCTAGCACCTTCTGGCTGCCAGCTATCTGCAGATGTTCGCACTTTCGGAGCAGGGCTGCGGAAGGAGCCTGGCAGGGACACCATCTTTCCCAGGCTACGTTTGAAGTTTGAGGTGGCAAGACAAGCAAGCAGCCCCATTCTCTGTGCCTCTGTGCGAGCACTGCCATGGGCAGATGAGGCTGAGCAACAGCTTTCCAGGCTAGCCCCTTCTGGCTGCCAGCTATCTGCAGACGTTCGCACTTTCGGAGCAGGGCTGCGAAAGGAGCCTGGCTGGGACACCAACTTTCCCAGGCTACGTTTGAAGTTTGAGGTGGCAAGACAAGCAAGCAGCCCCATTCTCTGTGCCTCTGCGCGAGCACTGCCATGGGCAGATGAGGCTGAGCAACAGCTTTCCAGGCTAGCCCCTTCTGCCAGCCAGCTATCTGCAGACGTTCGCATTTCAACAGCAGTGCTGCGAAAGGAGCCTAGCAGGTACACCATCTTTCCCAGGTTACGTTTGAAGTTTGAGGTGGCAAGACAAGCAAGCAGCCCCATTCTCTGTGCCTCTGTGCGAGCAGTGCCATGGGCAGATGAGGCTGAGCAACAGCTTTCCAGGCTAGCCCCTTCTGGCTGCCAGCTATCTGCAGACGTTCGCACTTTCGGAGCAGGGCTGCGAAAGGAGCCTGGATGGGACACCTACTTTCCCAGGATACGTTTGAAGTTTGAGGTGGCAAGACAAGCAAGCAGCCCCATTCTCTGTGCCTCTGTGCGAGCACTGCCATGGGCAGATGAGGCTGAGCAACAGCTTTCCAGGATAGCCCTTTCTGGCTGCCAGCTATCTGCAGACGTTCGCACTTTCGGAGCAGGGCTGCGAAAGGAGCCTGGCTGGGACACCAACTTTCCCAGCATGCGTTTGAAGTTTGAGGTGACAAGACAAGCAAGCAGCCCCATTCTCTGTGCATCTGTGCAAGCACTGCCATGGGCAGATGAGGCTGAGCAACAGCTTTCCAGGCTAGCCCCTTCTGGCTGCCAGCTATCTGCAGACATTCGCACTTTCGGAGCAGGGCTGCGAAAGGAGCCTGGCTGGGACACCGACTTTCCCAGGCTACGTTTGAAGTTTGAGGTGGCAAGACAAGCAAGCAGCCCCATTCTCTGTGCCTCTGTGCGAGCACTGCCATGGGCAGATGAGGCTGAGCAACAGCTTTCCAGGCTAGCCTCTTCTGCCTGCCAGCTATCTGCAGACATTCGCACTTTCGGAGCAGGGCTGCGAAAGGAGCCTGGCAGGGACCTCACCATTCCCAGCATGCGTTTGAAGTTTGAGGTGGCAAGACAAGCAAGCAGCCCCATTCTCTGTGCCTCTGTGCGAGCACTGCCATGGGCAGATGAGGCTGAGCAACAGCTTTCCAGGCTAGCCCCTTCTGGCTGCCAGCTATCTGCAGACGATCGCATTTCAAGAGCAGGGCTGAGATAGGAGCCTAGGAGGTACACCATCTTTCCCAGGCTACGTTTGAAGTTTGAGGTGGCAAGACAAGCAAGCAGCCCCATTCTCTGTGCCTCTGTGCGAGCACTGCCATGGGCAGATGAGGCTGAGCAACAGCTTTCCAGGCTAGCCTCTTCTGGCTGCCAGCTATCTGCAGACATTCGCATTTTCGGAGCAGGCTAGGAATTGTGCCTGGCAGGCACACCCTCCAATCCCAGTCTACGTTTGAAGTTTGAGATGGCAAGACAAGCAAGCAGCCCCATTCTCTGTGCCTCTATGCAAACAGTGCCATGGACAGATGAGGCTGAGCAACAGCTTTCCAGGCTAGCACCTTCTGGCTGCCAGCTATCTGCAGACATTCGCACTTTCGGAGCAGGGCTGCGAAAGGAGCCTGGCTGGGACACCAACTTTCCCAGGCTACGTTTGAAGTTTGAGGTGGCAAGACAAGCAAGCAGCCCCATTCTCTGTGCCTCTGTGCGAGCACTGCCATGGGCAGATGAGGCTGAGCAACAGCTTTCCAGGCTAGCCTCTTCTGCCTGCCAGCTATCTGCAGACATTCGCACTTTCGGAGCAGGGCTGCTAAAGGAGCCTGGCAGGGACACCACCATTCCCAGCATGCGTTTGAAGTTTGAGGTGGCAAGACAAGCAAGCAGCCCCATTCTCTGTGCCTCTGTGCGAGCACTGCCATGGGCAGATGAGGCTGAGCAACAGCTTTCCAGGCTAGCCCCTTCTGCCTGCCAGCTATCTGCAGACGATCGCATTTCAAGAGCAGGGCTGAGATAGGAGCCTAGCAGGTACACCATCTTTCCCAGGCTACGTTTGAAGTTTGAGGTGGCAAGACAAGCAAGCAGCCCCATTCTCTGTGCCTCTGTGCGAGCACTGCCATGGGCAGATGAGGCTGAGCAACAGCTTTCCAGGCTAGCCTCTTCTGGCTGCCAGCTATCTGCAGACATTCGCATTTTCGGAGCAGGCTAGGAATTGTGCCTGGCAGGCACACCCTCCAATCCCAGTCTACGTTTGAAGTTTGAGATGGCAAGATAAGCAAGCAGCCCCATTCTCTGTGCCTCTATGCAAACAGTGCCATGGACAGATGAGGCTGAGCAACAGCTTTCCAGGCTAGCCCCTTCTGGCTGCCAGCTATCTGCAGACGTTCGCATTTCAAGAGCAGGGCTGCGAAAGGAGCCTAGCAGGTACACCATGTTTCCCAGGCTACGTTTGAAGTTTGAGGTGGCAAGACAAGCAAGCAGCCCCATTCTCTGTGCCTCTGTGCGAGCAGTGCCATGGGCAGATGAGGCTGAGCAACAGCTTACCAGGCTAGCACCTTCTGGCTGCCAGCTATCTGCAGATGTTCGCACTTTCGGAGCAGGGCTGCGGAAGGAGCCTGGCAGGGACACCATCTTTCCCAGGCTACGTTTGAAGTTTGAGGTGGCAAGACAAGCAAGCAGCCCCATTCTCTGTGCCTCTGTGCGAGCACTGCCATGGGCAGATGAGGCTGAGCAACAGCTTTCCAGGCTAGCCCCTTCTGGCTGCCAGCTATCTGCAGACGTTCGCACTTTCGGAGCAGGGCTGCGAAAGGAGCCTGGCTGGGACACCAACTTTCCCAGGCTACGTTTGAAGTTTGAGGTGGCAAGACAAGCAAGCAGCCCCATTCTCTGTGCCTCTGCGCGAGCACTGCCATGGGCAGATGAGGCTGAGCAACAGCTTTCCAGGCTAGCCCCTTCTGCCAGCCAGCTATCTGCAGACGTTCGCATTTCAACAGCAGTGCTGCGAAAGGAGCCTAGCAGGTACACCATCTTTCCCAGGTTACGTTTGAAGTTTGAGGTGGCAAGACAAGCAAGCAGCCCCATTCTCTGTGCCTCTGTGCGAGCAGTGCCATGGGCAGATGAGGCTGAGCAACAGCTTTCCAGGCTAGCCCCTTCTGGCTGCCAGCTATCTGCAGACGTTCGCACTTTCGGAGCAGGGCTGCGAAAGGAGCCTGGATGGGACACCTACTTTCCCAGGATACGTTTGAAGTTTGAGGTGGCAAGACAAGCAAGCAGCCCCATTCTCTGTGCCTCTGTGCGAGCACTGCCATGGGCAGATGAGGCTGAGCAACAGCTTTCCAGGATAGCCCTTTCTGGCTGCCAGCTATCTGCAGACGTTCGCACTTTCGGAGCAGGGCTGCGAAAGGAGCCTGGCTGGGACACCAACTTTCCCAGCATGCGTTTGAAGTTTGAGGTGACAAGACAAGCAAGCAGCCCCATTCTCTGTGCATCTGTGCAAGCACTGCCATGGGCAGATGAGGCTGAGCAACAGCTTTCCAGGCTAGCCCCTTCTGGCTGCCAGCTATCTGCAGACATTCGCACTTTCGGAGCAGGGCTGCGAAAGGAGCCTGGCAGGGACACCACCATTCCCAGCATGCGTTTGAAGTTTGAGGTGGCAAGACAAGCAAGCAGCCCCATTCTCTGTGCCTCTGTGCGAGCACTGCCATGGGCAGATGAGGCTGAGCAACAGCTTTCCAGGCTAGCCCCTTCTGCCTGCCAGCTATCTGCAGACGATCGCATTTCAAGAGCAGGGCTGAGATAGGAGCCTAGGAGGTACACCATCTTTCCCAGGCTACGTTTGAAGTTTGAGGTGGCAAGACAAGCAAGCAGCCCCATTCTCTGTGCCTCTGTGCGAGCAGTGCCATGGGCAGATGAGGCTGAGCAACAGCTTACCAGGCTAGCACCTTCTGGCTGCCAGCTATCTGCAGATGTTCGCACTTTCGGAGCAGGGCTGCGGAAGGAGCCTGACTGGGACACCATCTTTCCCAGGCTACGTTTGAAGTTCAAGTGGCAAGACAAGCAAGCAGCCCCATTCTCTGTGCCTCTGCGCGAGCACTGCCATGGGCAGATGAGGCTGAGCAACAGCTTTCCAGGCTAGCCCCTTCTGCCAGCCAGCTATCTGCAGACGTTCGCACTTTCGGAGCAGGGCTGCGAAAGGAGCCTGGATGGGACACCTACTTTCCCAGGCTACGTTTGAAGTTTGAGGTGGCAAGACAAGCAAGCAGCCCCATTCTCTGTGCCTCTGTGCGAGCAGTGCCATGGGCAGATGAGGCTGAGCAACAGCTTTCCAGGATAGCCCTTTCTGGCTGCCAGCTATCTGCAGACGTTCGCACTTTCGGAGCAGGGCTGCCAAAGGAGCCTGGCTGGGACACCACCATTCCCAGCATGCGTTTGAAGTTCAAGTGGCAAGACAAGCAAGCAGCCCCATTCTCTGTGCCTCTGTGCGAACAGTGCCATGGGCAGATGAGGCTGAGCAACAGCTTTCCAGGCTAGCCCCTTCTGGCTGCCAGCTATCTGCAGACGTTCGCACTTTCGGAGCAGGGCTGCGAAAGGAGCCTGGATGGGACACCTACTTTCCCAGGATACGTTTGAAGTTTGAGGTGGCAAGACAAGCAAGCAGCCCCATTCTCTGTGCCTCTGTGCGAGCACTGCCATGGGCAGATGAGGCTGAGCAACAGCTTTCCAGGATAGCCCTTTCTGGCTGCTGGCTATCTGCAGACGTTCGCACTTTGGGAGCAGGGCTGCGAAAGGAGCCTGGCTGGGACACCACCATTCCCAGCATGCGTTTGAAGTTCAAGTGGCAAGACAAGCAAGCAGCCCCATTCTCTGTGCCTCTGTGCGAGCACTGCCATGGGCAGATGAGGCTGAGCAACAGCTTTCCAGGCTAGCCTCTTCTGGCTGCCAGCTATCTGCAGACATTCGCATTTTCGGAGCAGGGCTAGGAATGGTGCCTGGCAGGCACACCCTCCAATCCCAGGCTACGTTTGAAGTTTGAGGTGGCAAGACAAGCAAGCAGCCCCATTCTCTGTGCCTCTGTGCGAGCACTGCCATGGGCAGAGGAGGCTGAGCAACAGCTTTCCAGGCTAGCCCCTTCTGGCTGCCAGCTATCTGCAGACGTTCGCACTTTCGGAGCAGGGCTGCGAAAGGAGCCTGGCTGGGACACCAACTTTCCCAGCATGCGTTTGAAGTTTGAGGTGACAAGACAAGCAAGCAGCCCCATTCTCTTCTGTGCATCTGTGCGAGCACTGCCATGGGCAGATGAGGCTGAGCAACAGCTTTCCAGGCTAGCCCCTTCTGGCTGCCAGCTATCTGCAGACATTCGCACTTTCGGAGCAGGGCTGCGAAAGGAGCCTGGCTGGGACACCAACTTTCCCAGGCTACGTTTGAAGTTTGAGGTGGCAAGACAAGCAAGCAGCCCCATTCTCTGTGCCTCTGTGCGAGCACTGCCATGGGCAGATGAGGCTGAGCAACAGCTTTCCAGGCTAGCCTCTTCTGCCTGCCAGCTATCTGCAGACATTCGCACTTTCGGAGCAGGGCTGCGAAAGGAGCCTGGCAGGGACCTCACCATTCCCAGCATGCGTTTGAAGTTTGAGGTGGCAAGACAAGCAAGCAGCCCCATTCTCTGTGCCTCTGTGCGAGCACTGCCATGGGCAGATGAGGCTGAGCAACAGCTTTCCAGGCTAGCCCCTTCTGCCTGCCAGCTATCTGCAGACGATCGCATTTCAAGAGCAGGGCTGAGATAGGAGCCTAGGAGGTACACCATCTTTCCCAGGCTACGTTTGAAGTTTGAGGTGGCAAGACAAGCAAGCAGCCCCATTCGCTGTGCCTCTGTGCGAGCACTGCCATGGGCAGATGAGGCTGAGCAACAGCTTTCCAGGCTAGCCTCTTCTGGCTGCCAGCTATCTGCAGACATTCGCATTTTCGGAGCAGGCTAGGAATTGTGCCTGGCAGGCACACCCTCCAATCCCAGTCTACGTTTGAAGTTTGAGATGGCAAGACAAGCAAGCAGCCCCATTCTCTGTGCCTCTGTGCGAGCACTGCCATGGGCAGATGAGGATGAGCAACAGCTTTCCAGGCTAGCACCTTCTGGCTGCCAGCTATCTGCAGATGTTCGCACTTTCGGAGCAGGGCTGCGGAAGGAGCCTGACTGGGACACCATCTTTCCCAGGCTACGTTTGAAGTTTGAGGTGGCAAGACAAGCAAGCAGCCCCATTCTCTGTGCCTCTGTGCGAGCACTGCCATGGGCAGATGAGGCTGAGCAACAGCTTTCCAGGCTAGCACCTTCTGGCTGCCAGCTATCTGCAGACGTTCGCACTTTCGGAGCAGGGCTGCGAAAGGAGCCTGGCTGGGACACCAACTTTCCCAGGCTACGTTTGAAGTTTGAGGTGGCAAGACAAGCAAGCAGCCCCATTCTCTGTGCCTCTGCGCGAGCACTGCCATGGGCAGATGAGGCTGAGCAACAGCTTTCCAGGCTAGCCCCTTCTGCCTGCCAGCTATCTGCAGACGTTCGCATTTCAAGAGCAGTGCTGCGAAAGGAGCCTAGCAGGTACACCATCTTTCCCAGGTTACGTTTGAAGTTTGAGGTGGCAAGACAAGCAAGCAGCCCCATTCTCTGTGCCTCTGTGCGAGCAGTGCCATGGGCAGATGAGGCTGAGCAACAGCTTTCCAGGCTAGCCCCTTCTGGCTGCCAGCTATCTGCAGACGTTCGCACTTTCGGAGCAGGGCTGCGAAAGGAGCCTGGATGGGACACCTACTTTCCCAGGATACGTTTGAAGTTTGAGGTGGCAAGACAAGCAAGCAGCCCCATTCTCTGTGCCTCTGTGCGAGCACTGCCATGGGCAGATGAGGCTGAGCAACAGCTTTCCAGGATAGCCCTTTCTGGCTGCCAGCTATCTGCAGACGTTCGCACTTTCGGAGCAGGGCTGCGAAAGGAGCCTGGCTGGGACACCACCATTCCCAGCATGCGTTTGAAGTTCAAGTGGCAAGACAAGCAAGCAGCCCCATTCTCTGTGCCTCTGTGCGAACAGTGCCATGGGCAGATGAGGCTGAGCAACAGCTTTCCAGGCTAACCCCTTCTGGCTGCCAGCTATCTGCAGACTTTCGCACTTTCGGAGCAGGGCTGCAAAAGGAGTCTGGCTGGGATACCAACTTTCCCAGGCTACGTTTGAAGTTTGAGGTGACAATACAAGCAAGCAGCTATAGTCTCTGTGCCTCTGTGAGAGCAGTGCCATGGGCAGATGAGGCTGAGCAACAGCTTTCCAGGCTAGCCCCTTCTGGCTGCCAGCTATCTGCAGACGTTCGCACTTTCGGAGCAGGGCTGCGAAAGGAGCCTAGCAGGTACACCATCTTTCCCAGGCTACGTTTGAAGTTTGAGGTGGCAAGACAAGCAAGTAGCCCCATTCTCTGTGCCTCTGTGCGAGCAGTGCCATGGGCAGATGAGGCTGAGCAACAGCTTACCAGGCTAGCCCCTTCTGGCTGCCAGCTATCTGCAGACGTTCGCATTTCAAGAGCAGGGCTGAGATAGGAGCCTGGCAGGAACACCATCTTTCCCAGGCTACGTTTGAAGTTTGAGGTGGCAAGACAAGCAAGCAGCCCCATTCTCTGTGCCTCTGTGCGAGCAGTGCCATGGGCAGATGAGGCTGAGCAACAGCTTTCCAGGCTAGCCCCTTCTGGCTGCCAGCTATCTGCAGACGTTCGCACTTTCGGAGCAGGGCTGCGAAAGGAGCCTGGCTGGGACACCTACTTTCCCAGGATACGTTTGAAGTTTGAGGTGGCAAGACAAGCAAGCAGCCCCATTCTCTGTGCCTCTGTGCGAGCACTGCCATGGGCAGATGAGGCTGAGCAACAGCTTTCCAGGATAGCCCTTTCTGGCTGCTGGCTATCTGCAGACGTTCGCACTTTGGGAGCAGGGCTGCGAAAGGAGCCTGGCTGGGACACCACCATTCCCAGCATGCGTTTGAAGTTCAAGTGGCAAGACAAGCAAGCAGCCCCATTCTCTGTGCCTCTGTGCGAGCACTGCCATGGGCAGATGAGGCTGAGCAACAGCTTTCCAGGCTAGCCTCTTCTGGCTGCCAGCTATCTGCAGACATTCGCATTTTCGGAGCAGGGCTAGGAATGGTGCCTGGCAGGCACACCCTCCAATCCCAGGCTACGTTTGAAGTTTGAGGTGGCAAGACAAGCAAGCAGCCCCATTCTCTGTGCCTCTGTGCGAGCACTGCCATGGGCAGATGAGGATGAGCAACAGCTTTCCAGGCTAGCCCCTTCTGGCTGCCAGCTATCTGCAGACGTTCGCACTTTCGGAGCAGTGCTGCGAAAGGAGCCTGGCTGGTACACCATCTTTCCAAGGTTACGTTTGAAGTTTGAGGTGGCAAGACAAGCAAGCAGCCCCATTCTCTGTGCCTCTGTGCGAGCACTGCCATGGGCAGAGGAGGCTGAGCAACAGCTTTCCAGGCTAGCCCCTTCTGGCTGCCAGCTATCTGCAGACGTTCGCACTTTCGGAGCAGGGCTGCGAAAGGAGCCTGGCTGGGACACCAACTTTCCCAGCATGCGTTTGAAGTTTGAGGTGACAAGACAAGCAAGCAGCCCCATTCTCTTCTGTGCATCTGTGCGAGCACTGCCATGGGCAGATGAGGCTGAGCAACAGCTTTCCAGGCTAGCCCCTTCTGGCTGCCAGCTATCTGCAGACATTCGCACTTTTGGAGCAGGGCTGCGAAAGGAGCCTGGCTGGGACACCAACTTTCCCAGGCTACGTTTGAAGTTTGAGGTGGCAAGACAAGCAAGCAGCCCCATTCTCTGTGCCTCTGTGCGAGCACTGCCATGGGCAGATGAGGCTGAGCAACAGCTTTCCAGGCTAGCCTCTTCTGCGTGCCAGCTATCTGCAGACATTCGCACTTTCGGAGCAGGGCTGCGAAAGGAGCCTGGCAGGGACCTCACCATTCCCAGCATGCGTTTGAAGTTTGAGGTGGCAAGACAAGCAAGCAGCCCCATTCTCTGTGCCTCTGTGCGAGCACTGCCATGGGCAGATGAGGCTGAGCAACAGCTTTCCAGGCTAGCCCCTTCTGCCTGCCAGCTATCTGCAGACGAACGCATTTCAAGAGCAGGGCTGAGATAGGAGCCTAGGAGGTACACCATCTTTCCCAGGCTACGTTTGAAGTTTGAGGTGGCAAGACAAGCAAGCAGCCCCATTCTCTGTGCCTCTGTGCGAGCACTGCCATGGGCAGATGAGGCTGAGCAACAGCTTTCCAGGCTAGCCTCTTCTGGCTGCCAGCTATCTGCAGACATTCGCATTTTCGGAGCAGGCTAGGAATTGTGCCTGGCAGGCACACCCTCCAATCCCAGTCTACGTTTGAAGTTTGAGATGGCAAGACAAGCAAGCAGCCCCATTCTCTGTGCCTCTATGCAAACAGTGCCATGGACAGATGAGGCTGAGCAACAGCTTTCCAGGCTAGCACCTTCTGGCTGCCAGCTATCTGCAGACATTCGCACTTTCGGAGCAGGGCTGCGAAAGGAGCCTGGCTGGGACACCAACTTTCCCAGGCTACGTTTGAAGTTTGAGGTGGCAAGACAAGCAAGCAGCCCCATTCTCTGTGCCTCTGTGCGAGCACTGCCATGGGCAGATGAGGCTGAGCAACAGCTTTCCAGGCTAGCCTCTTCTGCCTGCCAGCTATCTGCAGACATTCGCACTTTCGGAGCAGGGCTGCTAAAGGAGCCTGGCAGGGACACCACCATTCCCAGCATGCGTTTGAAGTTTGAGGTGGCAAGACAAGCAAGCAGCCCCATTCTCTGTGCCTCTGTGCGAGCACTGCCATGGGCAGATGAGGCTGAGCAACAGCTTTCCAGGCTAGCCCCTTCTGCCTGCCAGCTATCTGCAGACGATCGCATTTCAAGAGCAGGGCTGAGATAGGAGCCTAGCAGGTACACCATCTTTCCCAGGCTACGTTTGAAGTTTGAGGTGGCAAGACAAGCAAGCAGCCCCATTCTCTGTGCCTCTGTGCGAGCACTGCCATGGGCAGATGAGGCTGAGCAACAGCTTTCCAGGCTAGCCTCTTCTGGCTGCCAGCTATCTGCAGACATTCGCATTTTCGGAGCAGGCTAGGAATTGTGCCTGGCAGGCACACCCTCCAATCCCAGTCTACGTTTGAAGTTTGAGATGGCAAGATAAGCAAGCAGCCCCATTCTCTGTGCCTCTATGCAAACAGTGCCATGGACAGATGAGGCTGAGCAACAGCTTTCCAGGCTAGCCCCTTCTGGCTGCCAGCTATCTGCAGACGTTCGCATTTCAAGAGCAGGGGTGCGAAAGGAGCCTAGCAGGTACACCATGTTTCCCAGGCTACGTTTGAAGTTTGAGATGGCAAGACAAGCAAGCAGCCCCATTCTCTGTGCCTCTGTGCGAGCAGTGCCATGGGCAGATGAGGCTGAGCAACAGCTTACCAGGCTAGCACCTTCTGGCTGCCAGCTATCTGCAGATGTTCGCACTTTCGGAGCAGGGCTGCGGAAGGAGCCTGGCAGGGACACCATCTTTCCCAGGCTACGTTTGAAGTTTGAGGTGGCAAGACAAGCAAGCAGCCCCATTCTCTGTGCCTCTGTGCGAGCACTGCCATGGGCAGATGAGGCTGAGCAACAGCTTTCCAGGCTAGCCCCTTCTGGCTGCCAGCTATCTGCAGACGTTCGCACTTTCGGAGCAGGGCTGCGAAAGGAGCCTGGCTGGGACACCAACTTTCCCAGGCTGAGTTTGAAGTTTGAGGTGGCAAGACAAGCAAGCAGCCCCATTCTCTGTGCCTCTGCGCGAGCACTGCCATGGGCAGATGAGGCTGAGCAACAGCTTTCCAGGCTAGCCCCTTCTGCCAGCCAGCTATCTGCAGACGTTCGCATTTCAAGAGCAGTGCTGCGAAAGGAGCCTAGCAGGTACACCATCTTTCCCAGGTTACGTTTGAAGTTTGAGGTGGCAAGACAAGCAAGCAGCCCCATTCTCTGTGCCTCTGTGCGAGCAGTGCCATGGGCAGATGAGGCTGAGCAACAGCTTTCCAGGCTAGCCCCTTCTGGCTGCCAGCTATCTGCAGACGTTCGCACTTTCGGAGCAGGGCTGCGAAAGGAGCCTGGATGGGACACCTACTTTCCCAGGATACGTTTGAAGTTTGAGGTGGCAAGACAAGCAAGCAGCCCCATTCTCTGTGCCTCTGTGCGAGCACTGCCATGGGCAGATGAGGCTGAGCAACAGCTTTCCAGGATAGCCCTTTCTGTCTGCCAGCTATCTGCAGACTTTCGCACTTTCGGAGCAGGGCTGCAAAAGGAGTCTGGATGGGATACAAACTTTCCCAGGCTACGTTTGAAGTTTGAGGTGGCAAGACAAGCAAGCAGCCCCATTCTCTGTGCCTCTGTGCGAGCACTGCCATGGGCAGATGAGGCTGAGCAACAGCTTTCCAGGATAGCACCTTCTGGCTGCCAGCTATCTGCAGACGTTCGCATTTCAAGAGCAGTGCTGCGAAAGGAGCCTGGCTGGTACACCATCTTTCCCAGGTTACGTTTGAAGTTTGAGGTGGCAAGACAAGCAAGCAGCGCCATTCTCTGTGCCTCTGTGCGAGCACTGCCATGGGCAGAGGAGGCTGAGCAACAGCTTTCCAGGCTAGCCCCTTCTGGCTGCCAGCTATCTGCAGACGTTCGCACTTTCGGAGCAGGGCTGCGAAAGGAGCCTGGCTGGGACACCAACTTTCCCAGCATGCGTTTGAAGTTTGAGGTGACAAGACAAGCAAGCAGCCCCATTCTCTGTGCCTCTGTGCGAGCACTGCCATGGGCAGATGAGGCTGAGCAACAGCTTTCCAGGCTAGCCCCTTCTGGCTGCCAGCTATCTGCAGACATTCGCACTTTCGGAGCAGGGCTGCGAAAGGAGCCTGGCAGGGACACCACCATTCCCAGCATGCGTTTGAAGTTTGAGGTGGCAAGACAAGCAAGCAGCCCCATTCTCTGTGCCTCTGTGCGAGCACTGCCATGGGCAGATGAGGCTGAGCAACAGCTTTCCAGGCTAGCCTCTTCTGGCTGCCAGCTATCTGCAGGCATTCGCATTTTCGGAGCAGGCTAGGAATTGTGCCTGGCAGGCACACCCTCCAATCCCAGTCTACGTTTGAAGTTTGAGATGGCAAGATAAGCAAGCAGCCCCATTCTCTGTGCCTCTATGCAAACAGTGCCATGGACAGATGAGGCTGAGCAACAGCTTTCCAGGCTAGCCCCTTCTGGCTGCCAGCTATCTGCAGACGTTCGCATTTCAAGAGCAGGGCTGCGAAAGGAGCCTAGCAGGTACACCATCTTTCCCAGGTTACGTTTGAAGTTTGAGGTGGCAAGACAAGCAAGCAGCCCCATTCTCTGTGCCTCTGTGCGAGCAGTGCCATGGGCAGATGAGGCTGAGCAACAGCTTACCAGGCTAGCACCTTCTGGCTGCCAGCTATCTGCAGATGTTCGCACTTTCGGAGCAGGGCTGCGGAAGGAGCCTGACTGGGACACCATCTTTCCCAGGCTACGTTTGAAGTTTGAGGTGGCAAGACAAGCAAGCAGCCCCATTCTCTGTGCCTCTGTGCGAGCACTGCCATGGGCAGATGAGGCTGAGCAACAGCTTTCCAGGCTAGCCCCTTCTGGCTGCCAGCTATCTGCAGACGTTCGCACTTTCGGAGCAGGGCTGCGAAAGGAGCCTGGCTGGGACACCAACTTTCCCAGGCTACGTTTGAAGTTTGAGGTGGCAAGACAAGCAAGCAGCCCCATTCTCTGTGCCTCTGCGCGAGCACTGCCATGGGCAGATGAGGCTGAGGAACAGCTTTCCAGGATAGCCCCTTCTGCCAGCCAGCTATCTGCAGACGTTCGCATTTCAAGAGCAGTGCTGCGAAAGGAGCCTAGCAGGTACACCATCTTTCCCAGGTTACGTTTGAAGTTTGAGGTGGCAAGACAAGCAAGTAGCCCCATTCTCTGTGCCTCTGTGCGAGCAGTGCCATGGGCAGATGAGGCTGAGCAACAGCTTTCCAGGCTAGCCCCTTCTGGCTGCCAGCTATCTGCAGACGTTCGCACTTTCGGAGCAGGGCTGCGAAAGGAGCCTGGATGGGACACCAACTTTCCCAGGATACGTTTGAAGTTTGAGGTGGCAAGACAAGCAAGCAGCCCCATTCTCTGTGCCTCTGTGCGAGCACTGCCATGGGCAGATGAGGCTGAGCAACAGCTTTCCAGGATAGCCCTTTCTGGCTGCCAGCTATCTGCAGACGTTCGCACTTTCGGAGCAGGGCTGCGAAAGGAGCCTGGCTGGGACACCACCATTCCCAGCATGCGTTTGAAGTTCAAGAGGCAAGACAAGCAAGCAGCCCCATTCTCTGTGCCTCTGTGCGAACAGTGCCATGGGCAGATGAGGCTGAGCAACAGCTTTCCAGGCTAACCCCTTCTGGCTGCCAGCTATCTGCAGACTTTCGCACTTTCGGAGCAGGGCTGCAAAAGGAGTCTGGCTGGGATACCAACTTTCCCAGGCTACGTTTGAAGTTTGAGGTGACAATACAAGCAAGCAGCTATAGTCTCTGTGCCTCTGTGAGAGCAGTGCCATGGGCAGATGAGGCTGAGCAACAGCTTTCCAGGCTAGCCCCTTCTGGCTGCCAGCTATCTGCAGACGTTCGCACTTTCGGAGCAGGGCTGCGAAAGGAGCCTAGCAGGTACACCATCTTTCCCAGGCTACGTTTGAAGTTTGAGGTGGCAAGACAAGCAAGTAGCCCCATTCTCTGTGCCTCTGTGCGAGCAGTGCCATGGGCAGATGAGGCTGAGCAACAGCTTACCAGGCTAGCCCCTTCTGGCTGCCAGCTATCTGCAGACGTTCGCATTTCAAGAGCAGGGCTGAGATAGGAGCCTGGCAGGAACACCATCTTTCCCAGGCTACGTTTGAAGTTTGAGGTGGCAAGACAAGCAAGCAGCCCCATTCTCTGTGCCTCTGTGCGAGCAGTGCCATGGGCAGATGAGGCTGAGCAACAGCTTTCCAGGCTAGCCCCTTCTGGCTGCCAGCTATCTGCAGACGTTCTCATTTCAAGAGCAGGGCTGCGCAAGGAGCCTGGCTGGGACACCTACTTTCCCAGGATACGTTTGAAGTTTGAGGTGGCAAGACAAGCAAGCAGCCCCATTCTCTGTGCCTCTGTGCGAGCACTGCCATGGGCAGATGAGGCTGAGCAACAGCTTTCCAGGATAGCCCTTTCTGGCTGCTGGCTATCTGCAGACGTTCGCACTTTGGGAGCAGGGCTGCGAAAGGAGCCTGGCTGGGACACCACCATTCCCAGCATGCGTTTGAAGTTCAAGTGGCAAGACAAGCAAGCAGCCCCATTCTCTGTGCCTCTGTGCGAGCACTGCCATGGGCAGATGAGGCTGAGCAACAGCTTTCCAGGCTAGCCTCTTCTGGCTGCCAGCTATCTGCAGACATTCGCATTTTCGGAGCAGGGCTAGGAATGGTGCCTGGCAGGCACACCCTCCAATCCCAGGCTACGTTTGAAGTTTGAGGTGGCAAGACAAGCAAGCAGCCCCATTCTCTGTGCCTCTGTGCGAGCACTGCCATGGGCAGATGAGGCTGAGCAACAGCTTTCCAGGATAGCACCTTCTGGCTGCCAGCTATCTGCAGACGTTCGCATTTCAAGAGCAGTGCTGCGAAAGGAGCCTAGCAGGTACACCATCTTTCCCACGTTACGTTTGAAGTTTGAGGTGGCAAGACAAGCAAGCAGCGCCATTCTCTGTGCCTCTGTGCGAGCACTGCCATGGGCAGAGGAGGCTGAGCAACAGCTTTCCAGGCTAGCCCCTTCTGGCTGCCAGGTATCTGCAGACGTTCGCACTTTCGGAGCAGGGCTGCGAAAGGAGCCTGGCTGGGACACCAACTTTCCCAGCATGCGTTTGAAGTTTGAGGTGACAAGACAAGCAAGCAGCCCCATTCTCTGTGCATCTGTGCGAGCACTGCCATGGGCAGATGAGGCTGAGCAACAGCTTTCCAGGCTAGCCCCTTCTGGCTGCCAGCTATCTGCAGACATTCGCACTTTCGGAGCAGGGCTGCGAAAGGAGCCTGGCAGGGACACCACCATTCCCAGCATGCGTTTGAAGTTTGAGGTGGCAAGACAAGCAAGCAGCCGCATTCTCTGTGCCTCTGTGCGAGCACTGCCATGGGCAGATGAGGCTGAGCAACAGCTTTCCAGGCTAGCCCCTTCTGCCTGCCAGCTATCTGCAGACGATCGCATTTCAAGAGCAGGGCTGAGATAGGAGCCTAGGAGGTACACCATCTTTCCCAGGCTACGTTTGAAGTTTGAGGTGGCAAGACAAGCAAGCAGCCCCATTCTCTGTGCCTCTGTGCGAGCACTGCCATGGGCAGATGAGGCTGAGCAACAGCTTTCCAGGCTAGCCTCTTCTGGCTGCCAGCTATCTGCAGACATTCGCATTTTCGGAGCAGGCTAGGAATTGTGCCTGGCAGGCACACCCTCCAATCCCAGTCTACGTTTGAAGTTTGAGGTGGCAAGACAAGCAAGCAGCCCCATTCTCTGTGCCTCTGTGCGAGCACTGCCATGGGCAGATGAGGCTGAGCAACAGCTTTCCAGGCTAGCCTCTTCTGGCTGCCAGCTATCTGCAGACATTCGCACTTTCGGAGCAGGGCTGAGATAGGAGCCTAGGAAGTACACCATCTTTCCCAGGCTACGTTTGAAGTTTGAGGTGGCAAGACAAGCAAGCAGCCGCATTCTCTGTGCCTCTGTGCGAGCACTGCCATGGGCAGATGAGGCTGAGCAACAGCTTTCCAGGCTAGCCTCTTCTGGCTGCCAGCTATCTGCAGACATTCGCATTTTCGGAGCAGGCTAGGAATTGTGCCTGGCAGGCACACCCTCCAATCCCAGTCTACGTTTGAAGTTTGAGATGGCAAGATAAGCAAGCAGCCCCATTCTCTGTGCCTCTATGCAAACAGTGCCATGGACAGATGAGGCTGAGCAACAGCTTTCCAGGCTAGCCCCTTCTGGCTGCCAGCTATCTGCAGACGTTCGCATTTCAAGAGCAGGGGTGCGAAAGGAGCCTAGCAGGTACACCATGTTTCCCAGGCTACGTTTGAACTTTGAGATGGCAAGACAAGCAAGCAGCCCCATTTTCTGTGCCTCTGTGCGAACAGTGCCATGGGCAGATGAGGCTGAGCAACAGCTTACCAGGCTAGCACCTTCTGGCTGCCAGCTATCTGCAGACTTTCGCACTTTCGGAGCAGGGCTGCGAAAGGAGCCTGGCAGGGACACCACCATTCCCAGCATGCGTTTGAAGTTTGAGGTGGCAAGACAAGCAAGCAGCCCCATTCTCTGTGCCTCTGTGCGAGCACTGCCATGGGCAGATGAGGCTGAGCAACAGCTTTCCAGGCTAGCCTCTTCTGGCTGCCAGCTATCTGCAGACATTCGCATTTTCGGAGCAGGCTAGGAATTGTGCCTGGCAGGCACACCCTCCAATCCCAGTCTACGTTTGAAGTTTGAGATGGCAAGATAAGCAAGCAGCCCCATTCTCTGTGCCTCTATGCAAACAGTGCCATGGACAGATGAGGCTGAGCAACAGCTTTCCAGGCTAGCCCCTTCTGGCTGCCAGCTATCTGCAGACGTTCGCATTTCAAGAGCAGGGCTGCGAAAGGAGCCTAGCAGGTACACCATCTTTCCCAGGTTACGTTTGAAGTTTGAGGTGGCAAGACAAGCAAGCAGCCCCATTCTCTGTGCCTCTGTGCGAGCAGTGCCATGGGCAGATGAGGCTGAGCAACAGCTTACCAGGCTAGCACCTTCTGGCTGCCAGCTATCTGCAGATGTTCGCACTTTCGGAGCAGGGCTGCGGAAGGAGCCTGACTGGGACACCATCTTTCCCAGGCTACGTTTGAAGTTTGAGGTGGCAAGACAAGCAAGCAGCCCCATTCTCTGTGCCTCTGTGCGAGCACTGCCATGGGCAGATGAGGCTGAGCAACAGCTTTCCAGGCTAGCCCCTTCTGGCTGCCAGCTATCTGCAGACGTTCGCACTTTCGGAGCAGGGCTGCGAAAGGAGCCTGGCTGGGACACCAACTTTCCCAGGCTACGTTTGAAGTTTGAGGTGGCAAGACAAGCAAGCAGCCCCATTCTCTGTGCCTCTGCGCGAGCACTGCCATGGGCAGATGAGGCTGAGGAACAGCTTTCCAGGATAGCCCCTTCTGCCAGCCAGCTATCTGCAGACGTTCGCATTTCAAGAGCAGTGCTGCGAAAGGAGCCTAGCAGGTACACCATCTTTCCCAGGTTACGTTTGAAGTTTGAGGTGGCAAGACAAGCAAGCAGCCCCATTCTCTGTGCCTCTGTGCGAGCAGTGCCATGGGCAGATGAGGCTGAGCAACAGCTTTCCAGGCTAGCCCCTTCTGGCTGCCAGCTATCTGCAGACGTTCGCACTTTCGGAGCAGGGCTGCGAAAGGAGCCTGGATGGGACACCAACTTTCCCAGGATACGTTTGAAGTTTGAGGTGGCAAGACAAGCAAGCAGCCCCATTCTCTGTGCCTCTGTGCGAGCACTGCCATGGGCAGATGAGGCTGAGCAACAGCTTTCCAGGATAGCCCTTTCTGGCTGCCAGCTATCTGCAGACGTTCGCACTTTCGGAGCAGGGCTGCGAAAGGAGCCTGGCTGGGACACCACCATTCCCAGCATGCGTTTGAAGTTCAAGAGGCAAGACAAGCAAGCAGCCCCATTCTCTGTGCCTCTGTGCGAACAGTGCCATGGGCAGATGAGGCTGAGCAACAGCTTTCCAGGCTAACCCCTTCTGGCTGCCAGCTATCTGCAGACTTTCGCACTTTCGGAGCAGGGCTGCAAAAGGAGTCTGGCTGGGATACCAACTTTCCCAGGCTACGTTTGAAGTTTGAGGTGACAATACAAGCAAGCAGCTATAGTCTCTGTGCCTCTGTGAGAGCAGTGCCATGGGCAGATGAGGCTGAGCAACAGCTTTCCAGGCTAGCCCCTTCTGGCTGCCAGCTATCTGCAGACGTTCGCACTTTCGGAGCAGGGCTGCGAAAGGAGCCTAGCAGGTACACCATCTTTCCCAGGCTACGTTTCAAGTTTGAGGTGGCAAGACAAGCAAGTAGCCCCATTCTCTGTGCCTCTGTGCGAGCAGTGCCATGGGCAGATGAGGCTGAGCAACAGCTTACCAGGCTAGCCCCTTCTGGCTGCCAGCTATCTGCAGACGTTCGCATTTCAAGAGCAGGGCTGAGATAGGAGCCTGGCAGGAACACCATCTTTCCCAGGCTACGTTTGAAGTTTGAGGTGGCAAGACAAGCAAGCAGCCCCATTCTCTGTGCCTCTGTGCGAGCAGTGCCATGGGCAGATGAGGCTGAGCAACAGCTTTCCAGGCTAGCCCCTTCTGGCTGCCAGCTATCTGCAGACGTTCTCATTTCAAGAGCAGGGCTGCGAAAGGAGCCTGGCTGGGACACCTACTTTCCCAGGATACGTTTGAAGTTTGAGGTGGCAAGACAAGCAAGCAGCCCCATTCTCTGTGCCTCTGTGCGAGCACTGCCATGGGCAGATGAGGCTGAGCAACAGCTTTCCAGGATAGCCCTTTCTGGCTGCTGGCTATCTGCAGACGTTCGCACTTTGGGAGCAGGGCTGCGAAAGGAGCCTGGCTGGGACACCACCATTCCCAGCATGCGTTTGAAGTTCAAGTGGCAAGACAAGCAAGCAGCCCCATTCTCTGTGCCTCTGTGCGAGCACTGCCATGGGCAGATGAGGCTGAGCAACAGCTTTCCAGGCTAGCCTCTTCTGGCTGCCAGCTATCTGCAGACATTCGCATTTTCGGAGCAGGGCTAGGAATGGTGCCTGGCAGGCACACCCTCCAATCCCAGGCTACGTTTGAAGTTTGAGGTGGCAAGACAAGCAAGCAGCCCCATTCTCTGTGCCTCTGTGCGAGCACTGCCATGGGCAGATGAGGCTGAGCAACAGCTTTCCAGGATAGCACCTTCTGGCTGCCAGCTATCTGCAGACGTTCGCATTTCAAGAGCAGTGCTGCGAAAGGAGCCTAGCAGGTACACCATCTTTCCCACGTTACGTTTGAAGTTTGAGGTGGCAAGACAAGCAAGCAGCGCCATTCTCTGTGCCTCTGTGCGAGCACTGCCATGGGCAGAGGAGGCTGAGCAACAGCTTTCCAGGCTAGCCCCTTCTGGCTGCCAGGTATCTGCAGACGTTCGCACTTTCGGAGCAGGGCTGCGAAAGGAGCCTGGCTGGGACACCAACTTTCCCAGCATGCGTTTGAAGTTTGAGGTGACAAGACAAGCAAGCAGCCCCATTCTCTGTGCATCTGTGCGAGCACTGCCATGGGCAGATGAGGCTGAGCAACAGCTTTCCAGGCTAGCCCCTTCTGGCTGCCAGCTATCTGCAGACATTCGCACTTTCGGAGCAGGGCTGCGAAAGGAGCCTGGCAGGGACACCACCATTCCCAGCATGCGTTTGAAGTTTGAGGTGGCAAGACAAGCAAGCAGCCGCATTCTCTGTGCCTCTGTGCGAGCACTGCCATGGGCAGATGAGGCTGAGCAACAGCTTTCCAGGCTAGCCCCTTCTGCCTGCCAGCTATCTGCAGACGATCGCATTTCAAGAGCAGGGCTGAGATAGGAGCCTAGGAGGTACACCATCTTTCCCAGGCTACGTTTGAAGTTTGAGGTGGCAAGACAAGCAAGCAGCCCCATTCTCTGTGCCTCTGTGCGAGCACTGCCATGGGCAGATGAGGCTGAGCAACAGCTTTCCAGGCTAGCCTCTTCTGGCTGCCAGCTATCTGCAGACATTCGCATTTTCGGAGCAGGCTAGGAATTGTGCCTGGAAGGCACACCCTCCAATCCCAGTCTACGTTTGAAGTTTGAGGTGGCAAGACAAGCAAGCAGCCCCATTCTCTGTGCCTCTGTGCGAGCACTGCCATGGGCAGATGAGGCTGAGCAACAGCTTTCCAGGCTAGCCTCTTCTGGCTGCCAGCTATCTGCAGACATTCGCACTTTCGGAGCAGGGCTGAGATAGGAGCCTAGGAGGTACACCATCTTTCCCAGGCTACGTTTGAAGTTTGAGGTGGCAAGACAAGCAAGCAGCCGCATTCTCTGTGCCTCTGTGCGAGCACTGCCATGGGCAGATGAGGCTGAGCAACAGCTTTCCAGGCTAGCCTCTTCTGGCTGCCAGCTATCTGCAGACATTCGCATTTTCGGAGCAGGCTAGGAATTGTGCCTGGCAGGCACACCCTCCAATCCCAGGCTACGTTTGAAGTTTGAGATGGCAAGATAAGCAAGCAGCCCCATTCTCTGTGCCTCTATGCAAACAGTGCCATGGACAGATGAGGCTGAGCAACAGCTTTCCAGGCTAGCCCCTTCTGGCTGCCAGCTATCTGCAGACGTTCGCATTTCAAGAGCAGGGCTGCGAAAGGAGCCTAGCAGGTACACCATCTTTCCCAGTCTACGTTTGAAGTTTGAGATGGCAAGACAAGCAAGCAGCCCCATTCTCTGTGCCTCTGTGCGAGCAGTGCCATGGGCAGATGAGGCTGAGCAACAGCTTACCAGGCTAGCACCTTCTGGCTGCCAGCTATCTGCAGATGTTCGCACTTTCGGAGCAGGGCTGCGGAAGGAGCCTGACTGGGACACCATCTTTCCCAGGCTACGTTTGAAGTTTGAGGTGGCAAGACAAGCAAGCAGCCCCATTCTCTGTGCCTCTGTGCGAGCACTGCCATGGGCAGATGAGGCTGAGCAACAGCTTTCCAGGCTAGCCCCTTCTGGCTGCCAGCTATCTGCAGACGTTCGCACATTCGGAGCAGGGCTGCGAAAGGAGCCTGGCTGGGACACCAACTTTCCCAGGCTACGTTTGAAGTTTGAGGTGGCAAGACAAGCAAGCATCCCCATTTTCTGTGCCTCTGTGCGAGCAGTGCCATGGGCAGATGAGGCTGAGCAACAGCTTTCCAGGCTAGCCCCTTCTGGCTGCCAGCTATCTGCAGACGTTCGCACTTTCGGAGCAGGGCTGCGAAAGGAGCCTGGCTGGGACACCTACTTTCCAAGGATACGTTTGAAGTTTGAGGTGGCAAGACAAGCAAGCAGCCCCATTTTCTGTGCCTCTGTGCGAGCACTGCCATGGGCAGATGAGGCTGAGCAACAGCTTTCCAGGATAGCCCTTTCTGGCTGCCAGCTATCTGCAGACGTTCGCACTTTCGGAGCAGGGCTGCGAAAGGAGCCTGGCTGGGACAGCACCATTCCCAGCATGCGTTTGAAGTTCAAGTGGCAAGACAAGCAAGCAGCCCCATTCTCTGTGCCTCTGTGCGAACAGTGCCATGGGCAGATGAGGCTGAGCAACAGCTTTCCAGGCTAGGCCCTTCTGGCTTCCAGCTATCTGCAGACTTTCGCACTTTCGGAGCAGGGCTGCAAAAGGAGTCTGGCTGGGATACCAACTTTCCCAGGCTACGTTTGAAGTTTGAGGTGACAAGACAAGCAAGCAGCTATAGTCTCTGCGCCTCTGTGCGAGCAGTGCCATGGGCAGATGAGGCTGAGGAACAGCTTTCCAGGCTAGCCCCTTCTGCCTGCCAGCTATCTGCAGACGTTCGCACTTTCGGAGCAGGGCTGCGAAAGGAGCCTAGCAGGTACACCATCTTTCCCAGGCTACGTTTGAAGTTTCAGGTGGCAAGACAAGCAAGGAGCCCCATTCTCTGTGCCTCTGTGCGAGCAGTGCCATGGGCAGATGAGGCTGAGCAACAGCTTTCCAGGCTAGCCCCTTCTGGCTGCCAGCTATCTGCAGACGTTCGCATTTCAAGACCAGGGCTGAGATAGGAGCCTGGCAGGTACACCAAATTTCCCAGGCTACTTTTGAAGTTTGAGGTGGCAAGACAAGCAAGCAGCGCCATTCTCTGTGCCTCTGTGCGAGCACTGCCATGGGCAGAGGAGGCTGAGCAACAGCTTTCCAGGCTAGCCCCTTCTGGCTGCCAGCTATCTGCAGACGTTCGCACTTTCGGAGCAGGGCTGCGAAAGGAGCCTGGCTGGGACACCAACTTTCCCAGCATGCGTTTGAAGTTTGAGGTGACAAGACAAGCAAGCAGCCCCATTCTCTGTGCATCTGTGCGAGCACTGCCATGGGCAGATGAGGCTGAGCAACAGCTTTCCAGGCTAGCCCCTTCTGGCTGCCAGCTATCTGCAGACATTCGCACTTTCGGAGCAGGGCTGCGAAAGGAGCCTGGCTGGGACACCAACTTTCCCAGGCTACGTTTGAAGTTTGAGGTGGCAAGACAAGCAAGCAGCCCCATTCTCTGTGCCTCTGTGCGAGCACTGCCATGGGCAGATGAGGCTGAGCAACAGCTTTCCAGGCTAGCCTCTTCTGCCTGCCAGCTATCTACAGACATTCGCACTTTCGGAGCAGGGCTGCGAAAGGAGCCTGGCAGGGACACCACCATTCCCAGCATGCGTTTGAAGTTTGAGGTGGCAAGACAAGCAAGCAGCCCCATTCTCTGTGCCTCTGTGCGAGCACTGCCATGGGCAGATGAGGCTGAGCAACAGCTTTCCAGGCTAGCCCCTTCTGCCTGCCAGCTATCTGCAGACGATCGCATTTCAAGAGCAGGGCTGAGATAGGAGACTAGGAGGTATACCATCTTTCCCAGGCTACGTTTGAAGTTTGAGGTGGCAAGACAAGCAAGCAGCCCCATTCTCTGTGCCTCTGTGCGAGCACTGCCATGGGCAGATGAGGCTGAGCAACAGCTTTCCAGGCTAGCCTCTTCTGGCTGCCAGCTATCTGCAGACATTCGCATTTTCGGAGCAGGCTAGGAATTGTGCCTGGCAGGCACACCCTCCAATCCCAGTCTACGTTTGAAGTTTGAGATGGCAAGATAAGCAAGCAGCCCCATTCTCTGTGCCTCTATGCAAACAGTGCCATGGACAGATGAGGCTGAGCAACAGCTTTCCAGGCTAGCCCCTTCTGGCTGCCAGCTATCTGCAGACGTTCGCATTTCAAGAGCAGGGCTGCGAAAGGAGCCTAGCAGGTACACCATCTTTCCCAGGTTACGTTTGAAGTTTGAGGTGGCAAGACAAGCAAGCAGCCCCATTCTCTGTGCCTCTGTGCGAGCAGTGCCATGGGCAGATGAGGCTGAGCAACAGCTTACCAGGCTAGCACCTTCTGGCTGCCAGCTATCTGCAGATGTTCGCACTTTCGGAGCAGGGCTGCGGAAGGAGCCTGACTGGGACACCATCTTTCCCAGGCTACGTTTGAAGTTTGAGGTGGCAAGACAAGCAAGCAGCCCCATTCTCTGTGCCTCTGTGCGAGCACTGCCATGGGCAGATGAGGCTGAGCAACAGCTTTCCAGGCTAGCCCCTTCTGGCTGCCAGCTATCTGCAGACGTTCGCACTTTCGGAGCAGGGCTGCGAAAGGAGCCTGGCTGGGACACCAACTTTCCCAGGCTACGTTTGAAGTTTGAGGTGGCAAGACAAGCAAGCAGCCCCATTCTCTGTGCCTCTGCGCGAGCACTGCCATGGGCAGATGAGGCTGAGGAACAGCTTTCCAGGATAGCCCCTTCTGCCAGCCAGCTATCTGCAGACGTTCGCATTTCAAGAGCAGTGCTGCGAAAGGAGCCTAGCAGGTACACCATCTTTCCCAGGTTACGTTTGAAGTTTGAGGTGGCAAGACAAGCAAGCAGCCCCATTCTCTGTGCCTCTGTGCGAGCAGTGCCATGGGCAGATGAGGCTGAGCAACAGCTTTCCAGGCTAGCCCCTTCTGGCTGCCAGCTATCTGCAGACGTTCGCACTTTCGGAGCAGGGCTGCGAAAGGAGCCTGGATGGGACACCATCTTTCCCAGGATACGTTTGAAGTTTGAGGTGGCAAGACAAGCAAGCAGCCCCATTCTCTGTGCCTCTGTGCGAGCACTGCCATGGGCAGATGAGGCTGAGCAACAGCTTTCCAGGATAGCCCTTTCTGGCTGCCAGCTATCTGCAGACGTTCGCACTTTCGGAGCAGGGCTGCGAAAGGAGCCTGGCTGGGACACCACCATTCCCAGCATGCGTTTGAAGTTCAAGAGGCAAGACAAGCAAGCAGCCCCATTCTCTGTGCCTCTGTGCGAACAGTGCCATGGGCAGATGAGGCTGAGCAACAGCTTTCCAGGCTAACCCCTTCTGGCTGCCAGCTATCTGCAGACTTTCGCACTTTCGGAGCAGGGCTGCAAAAGGAGTCTGGCTGGGATACCAACTTTCCCAGGCTACGTTTGAAGTTTGAGGTGACAATACAAGCAAGCAGCTATAGTCTCTGTGCCTCTGTGAGAGCAGTGCCATGGGCAGATGAGGCTGAGCAACAGCTTTCCAGGCTAGCCCCTTCTGGCTGCCAGCTATCTGCAGACGTTCGCACTTTCGGAGCAGGGCTGCGAAAGGAGCCTAGCAGGTACACCATCTTTCCCAGGCTACGTTTGAAGTTTGAGGTGGCAAGACAAGCAAGTAGCCCCATTCTCTGTGCCTCTGTGCGAGCAGTGCCATGGGCAGATGAGGCTGAGCAACAGCTTACCAGGCTAGCCCCTTCTGGCTGCCAGCTATCTGCAGACGTTCGCATTTCAAGAGCAGGGCTGAGATAGGAGCCTGGCAGGAACACCATCTTTCCCAGGCTACGTTTGAAGTTTAAGGTGGCAAGACAAGCAAGCAGCCCCATTCTCTGTGCCTCTGTGCGAGCAGTGCAATGGGCAGATGAGGCTGAGCAACAGCTTTCCAGGCTAGCCCCTTCTGGCTGCCAGCTATCTGCAGACGTTCTCATTTCAAGAGCAGGGCTGCGAAAGGAGCCTGGCTGGGACACCTACTTTCCCAGGATACGTTTGAAGTTTGAGGTGGCAAGACAAGCAAGCAGCCCCATTCTCTGTGCCTCTGTGCGAGCACTGCCATGGGCAGATGAGGCTGAGCAACAGCTTTCCAGGATAGCACCTTCTGGCTGCCAGCTATCTGCAGACGTTCGCATTTCAAGAGCAGTGCTGCGAAAGGAGCCTAGCAGGTACACCATCTTTCCCACGTTACGTTTGAAGTTTGAGGTGGCAAGACAAGCAAGCAGCGCCATTCTCTGTGCCTCTGTGCGAGCACTGCCATGGGCAGAGGAGGCTGAGCAACAGCTTTCCAGGCTAGCCCCTTCTGGCTGCCAGGTATCTGCAGACGTTCGCACTTTCGGAGCAGGGCTGCGAAAGGAGCCTGGCTGGGACACCAACTTTCCCAGCATGCGTTTGAAGTTTGAGGTGACAAGACAAGCAAGCAGCCCCATTCTCTGTGCATCTGTGCGAGCACTGCCATGGGCAGATGAGGCTGAGCAACAGCTTTCCAGGCTAGCCCCTTCTGGCTGCCAGCTATCTGCAGACATTCGCACTTTCGGAGCAGGGCTGCGAAAGGAGCCTGGCAGGGACACCACCATTCCCAGCATGCGTTTGAAGTTTGAGGTGGCAAGACAAGC
The DNA here is from genome assembly GCF_030867145.1 of Opisthocomus hoazin. NCBI lineage: Eukaryota > Metazoa > Chordata > Aves > Opisthocomiformes > Opisthocomidae > Opisthocomus > Opisthocomus hoazin. The sequence continues at coordinate 3,261,416 of NC_134433.1, forward strand.
AAGCAGCCGCATTCTCTGTGCCTCTGTGCGAGCACTGCCATGGGCAGATGAGGCTGAGCAACAGCTTTCCAGGCTAGCCCCTTCTGCCTGCCAGCTATCTGCAGACGATCGCATTTCAAGAGCAGGGCTGAGATAGGAGCCTAGGAGGTACACCATCTTTCCCAGGCTACGTTTGAAGTTTGAGGTGGCAAGACAAGCAAGCAGCCCCATTCTCTGTGCCTCTGTGCGAGCACTGCCATGGGCAGATGAGGCTGAGCAACAGCTTTCCAGGCTAGCCTCTTCTGGCTGCCAGCTATCTGCAGACATTCGCATTTTCGGAGCAGGCTAGGAATTGTGCCTGGCAGGCACACCCTCCAATCCCAGTCTACGTTTGAAGTTTGAGGTGGCAAGACAAGCAAGCAGCCCCATTCTCTGTGCCTCTGTGCGAGCACTGCCATGGGCAGATGAGGCTGAGCAACAGCTTTCCAGGCTAGCCTCTTCTGGCTGCCAGCTATCTGCAGACATTCGCATTTTCGGAGCAGGCTAGGAATTGTGCCTGGCAGGCACACCCTCCAATCCCAGTCTACGTTTGAAGTTTGAGATGGCAAGATAAGCAAGCAGCCCCATTCTCTGTGCCTCTATGCAAACAGTGCCATGGACAGATGAGGCTGAGCAACAGCTTTCCAGGCTAGCCCCTTCTGGCTGCCAGCTATCTGCAGACGTTCGCATTTCAAGAGCAGGGCTGCGAAAGGAGCCTAGCAGGTACACCATCTTTCCCAGTCTACGTTTGAAGTTTGAGATGGCAAGACAAGCAAGCAGCCCCATTCTCTGTGCCTCTGTGCGAGCAGTGCCATGGGCAGATGAGGCTGAGCAACAGCTTACCAGGCTAGCACCTTCTGGCTGCCAGCTATCTGCAGATGTTCGCACTTTCGGAGCAGGGCTGCGGAAGGAGCCTGACTGGGACACCATCTTTCCCAGGCTACGTTTGAAGTTTGAGGTGGCAAGACAAGCAAGCAGCCCCATTCTCTGTGCCTCTGTGCGAGCACTGCCATGGGCAGATGAGGCTGAGCAACAGCTTTCCAGGCTAGCCCCTTCTGGCTGCCAGCTATCTGCAGACGTTCGCACTTTCGGAGCAGGGCTGCGAAAGGAGCCTGGCTGGGACACCAACTTTCCCAGGCTACGTTTGAAGTTTGAGGTGGCAAGACAAGCAAGCAGCCCCATTTTCTGTGCCTCTGTGCGAGCAGTGCCATGGGCAGATGAGGCTGAGCAACAGCTTTCCAGGCTAGCCCCTTCTGGCTGCCAGCTATCTGCAGACGTTCGCACTTTCGGAGCAGGGCTGCGAAAGGAGCCTGGCTGGGACACCTACTTTCCCAGGATACGTTTGAAGTTTGAGGTGGCAAGACAAGCAAGCAGCCCCATTTTCTGTGCCTCTGTGCGAGCACTGCCATGGGCAGATGAGGCTGAGCAACAGCTTTCCAGGATAGCCCTTTCTGGCTGCCAGCTATCTGCAGACGTTCGCACTTTCGGAGCAGGGCTGCGAAAGGAGCCTGGCTGGGACAGCACCATTCCCAGCATGCGTTTGAAGTTCAAGTGGCAAGACAAGCAAGCAGCCCCATTCTCTGTGCCTCTGTGCGAACAGTGCCATGGGCAGATGAGGCTGAGCAACAGCTTTCCAGGCTAGCCCCTTCTGGCTTCCAGCTATCTGCAGACTTTCGCACTTTCGGAGCAGGGCTGCAAAAGGAGTCTGGCTGGGATACCAACTTTCCCAGGCTACGTTTGAAGTTTGAGGTGACAAGACAAGCAAGCAGCCCCATTCTCTGTGCATCTGTGCGAGCACTGCCATGGGCAGATGAGGCTGAGCAACAGCTTTCCAGGCTAGCCCCTTCTGGCTGCCAGCTATCTGCAGACATTCGCACTTTCGGAGCAGGGCTGCGAAAGGAGCCTGGCTGGGACACCAACTTTCCCAGGCTACGTTTGAAGTTTGAGGTGGCAAGACAAGCAAGCAGCCCCATTCTCTGTGCCTCTGTGCGAGCACTGCCATGGGCAGATGAGGCTGAGCAACAGCTTTCCAGGCTAGCCTCTTCTGCCTGCCAGCTATCTACAGACATTCGCACTTTCGGAGCAGGGCTGCGAAAGGAGCCTGGCAGGGACACCACCATTCCCAGCATGCGTTTGAAGTTTGAGGTGGCAAGACAAGCAAGCAGCCCCATTCTCTGTGCCTCTGTGCGAGCACTGCCATGGGCAGATGAGGCTGAGCAACAGCTTTCCAGGCTAGCCCCTTCTGCCTGCCAGCTATCTGCAGACGATCGCATTTCAAGAGCAGGGCTGAGATAGGAGACTAGGAGGTATACCATCTTTCCCAGGCTACGTTTGAAGTTTGAGGTGGCAAGACAAGCAAGCAGCCCCATTCTCTGTGCCTCTGTGCGAGCACTGCCATGGGCAGATGAGGCTGAGCAACAGCTTTCCAGGCTAGCCTCTTCTGGCTGCCAGCTATCTGCAGACATTCGCATTTTCGGAGCAGGCTAGGAATTGTGCCTGGCAGGCACACCCTCCAATCCCAGTCTACGTTTGAAGTTTGAGATGGCAAGATAAGCAAGCAGCCCCATTCTCTGTGCCTCTATGCAAACAGTGCCATGGACAGATGAGGCTGAGCAACAGCTTTCCAGGCTAGCCCCTTCTGGCTGCCAGCTATCTGCAGACGTTCGCATTTCAAGAGCAGGGCTGCGAAAGGAGCCTAGCAGGTACACCATCTTTCCCAGGTTACGTTTGAAGTTTGAGGTGGCAAGACAAGCAAGCAGCCCCATTCTCTGTGCCTCTGTGCGAGCAGTGCCATGGGCAGATGAGGCTGAGCAACAGCTTACCAGGCTAGCACCTTCTGGCTGCCAGCTATCTGCAGATGTTCGCACTTTCGGAGCAGGGCTGCGGAAGGAGCCTGACTGGGACACCATCTTTCCCAGGCTACGTTTGAAGTTTGAGGTGGCAAGACAAGCAAGCAGCCCCATTCTCTGTGCCTCTGTGCGAGCACTGCCATGGGCAGATGAGGCTGAGCAACAGCTTTCCAGGCTAGCCCCTTCTGGCTGCCAGCTATCTGCAGACGTTCGCACTTTCGGAGCAGGGCTGCGAAAGGAGCCTGGCTGGGACACCAACTTTCCCAGGCTACGTTTGAAGTTTGAGGTGGCAAGACAAGCAAGCAGCCCCATTCTCTGTGCCTCTGCGCGAGCACTGCCATGGGCAGATGAGGCTGAGGAACAGCTTTCCAGGATAGCCCCTTCTGCCAGCCAGCTATCTGCAGACGTTCGCATTTCAAGAGCAGTGCTGCGAAAGGAGCCTAGCAGGTACACCATCTTTCCCAGGTTACGTTTGAAGTTTGAGGTGGCAAGACAAGCAAGCAGCCCCATTCTCTGTGCCTCTGTGCGAGCAGTGCCATGGGCAGATGAGGCTGAGCAACAGCTTTCCAGGCTAGCCCCTTCTGGCTGCCAGCTATCTGCAGACGTTCGCACTTTCGGAGCAGGGCTGCGAAAGGAGCCTGGATGGGACACCATCTTTCCCAGGATACGTTTGAAGTTTGAGGTGGCAAGACAAGCAAGCAGCCCCATTCTCTGTGCCTCTGTGCGAGCACTGCCATGGGCAGATGAGGCTGAGCAACAGCTTTCCAGGATAGCCCTTTCTGGCTGCCAGCTATCTGCAGACGTTCGCACTTTCGGAGCAGGGCTGCGAAAGGAGCCTGGCTGGGACACCACCATTCCCAGCATGCGTTTGAAGTTCAAGAGGCAAGACAAGCAAGCAGCCCCATTCTCTGTGCCTCTGTGCGAACAGTGCCATGGGCAGATGAGGCTGAGCAACAGCTTTCCAGGCTAACCCCTTCTGGCTGCCAGCTATCTGCAGACTTTCGCACTTTCGGAGCAGGGCTGCAAAAGGAGTCTGGCTGGGATACCAACTTTCCCAGGCTACGTTTGAAGTTTGAGGTGACAATACAAGCAAGCAGCTATAGTCTCTGTGCCTCTGTGAGAGCAGTGCCATGGGCAGATGAGGCTGAGCAACAGCTTTCCAGGCTAGCCCCTTCTGGCTGCCAGCTATCTGCAGACGTTCGCACTTTCGGAGCAGGGCTGCGAAAGGAGCCTAGCAGGTACACCATCTTTCCCAGGCTACGTTTGAAGTTTGAGGTGGCAAGACAAGCAAGTAGCCCCATTCTCTGTGCCTCTGTGCGAGCAGTGCCATGGGCAGATGAGGCTGAGCAACAGCTTACCAGGCTAGCCCCTTCTGGCTGCCAGCTATCTGCAGACGTTCGCATTTCAAGAGCAGGGCTGAGATAGGAGCCTGGCAGGAACACCATCTTTCCCAGGCTACGTTTGAAGTTTAAGGTGGCAAGACAAGCAAGCAGCCCCATTCTCTGTGCCTCTGTGCGAGCAGTGCAATGGGCAGATGAGGCTGAGCAACAGCTTTCCAGGCTAGCCCCTTCTGGCTGCCAGCTATCTGCAGACGTTCTCATTTCAAGAGCAGGGCTGCGCAAGGAGCCTGGCTGGGACACCTACTTTCCCAGGATACGTTTGAAGTTTGAGGTGGCAAGACAAGCAAGCAGCCCCATTCTCTGTGCCTCTGTGCGAGCACTGCCATGGGCAGATGAGGCTGAGCAACAGCTTTCCAGGATAGCCCTTTCTGGCTGCTGGCTATCTGCAGACGTTCGCACTTTGGGAGCAGGGCTGCGAAAGGAGCCTGGCTGGGACACCACCATTCCCAGCATGCGTTTGAAGTTCAAGTGGCAAGACAAGCAAGCAGCCCCATTCTCTGTGCCTCTGTGCGAGCACTGCCATGGGCAGATGAGGCTGAGCAACAGCTTTCCAGGCTAGCCTCTTCTGGCTGCCAGCTATCTGCAGACATTCGCATTTTCGGAGCAGGGCTAGGAATGGTGCCTGGCAGGCACACCCTCCAATCCCAGGCTACGTTTGAAGTTTGAGGTGGCAAGACAAGCAAGCAGCCCCATTCTCTGTGCCTCTGTGCGAGCACTGCCATGGGCAGATGAGGCTGAGCAACAGCTTTCCAGGATAGCACCTTCTGGCTGCCAGCTATCTGCAGACGTTCGCATTTCAAGAGCAGTGCTGCGAAAGGAGCCTAGCAGGTACACCATCTTTCCCACGTTACGTTTGAAGTTTGAGGTGGCAAGACAAGCAAGCAGCGCCATTCTCTGTGCCTCTGTGCGAGCACTGCCATGGGCAGAGGAGGCTGAGCAACAGCTTTCCAGGCTAGCCCCTTCTGGCTGCCAGGTATCTGCAGACGTTCGCACTTTCGGAGCAGGGCTGCGAAAGGAGCCTGGCTGGGACACCAACTTTCCCAGCATGCGTTTGAAGTTTGAGGTGACAAGACAAGCAAGCAGCCCCATTCTCTGTGCATCTGTGCGAGCACTGCCATGGGCAGATGAGGCTGAGCAACAGCTTTCCAGGCTAGCCCCTTCTGGCTGCCAGCTATCTGCAGACATTCGCACTTTCGGAGCAGGGCTGCGAAAGGAGCCTGGCAGGGACACCACCATTCCCAGCATGCGTTTGAAGTTTGAGGTGGCAAGACAAGCAAGCAGCCGCATTCTCTGTGCCTCTGTGCGAGCACTGCCATGGGCAGATGAGGCTGAGCAACAGCTTTCCAGGCTAGCCCCTTCTGCCTGCCAGCTATCTGCAGACGATCGCATTTCAAGAGCAGGGCTGAGATAGGAGCCTAGGAGGTACACCATCTTTCCCAGGCTACGTTTGAAGTTTGAGGTGGCAAGACAAGCAAGCAGCCCCATTCTCTGTGCCTCTGTGCGAGCACTGCCATGGGCAGATGAGGCTGAGCAACAGCTTTCCAGGCTAGCCTCTTCTGGCTGCCAGCTATCTGCAGACATTCGCATTTTCGGAGCAGGCTAGGAATTGTGCCTGGCAGGCACACCCTCCAATCCCAGTCTACGTTTGAAGTTTGAGGTGGCAAGACAAGCAAGCAGCCCCATTCTCTGTGCCTCTGTGCGAGCACTGCCATGGGCAGATGAGGCTGAGCAACAGCTTTCCAGGCTAGCCTCTTCTGGCTGCCAGCTATCTGCAGACATTCGCATTTTCGGAGCAGGCTAGGAATTGTGCCTGGCAGGCACACCCTCCAATCCCAGTCTACGTTTGAAGTTTGAGATGGCAAGATAAGCAAGCAGCCCCATTCTCTGTGCCTCTATGCAAACAGTGCCATGGACAGATGAGGCTGAGCAACAGCTTTCCAGGCTAGCCCCTTCTGGCTGCCAGCTATCTGCAGACGTTCGCATTTCAAGAGCAGGGCTGCGAAAGGAGCCTAGCAGGTACACCATCTTTCCCAGTCTACGTTTGAAGTTTGAGATGGCAAGACAAGCAAGCAGCCCCATTCTCTGTGCCTCTGTGCGAGCAGTGCCATGGGCAGATGAGGCTGAGCAACAGCTTACCAGGCTAGCACCTTCTGGCTGCCAGCTATCTGCAGATGTTCGCACTTTCGGAGCAGGGCTGCGGAAGGAGCCTGACTGGGACACCATCTTTCCCAGGCTACGTTTGAAGTTTGAGGTGGCAAGACAAGCAAGCAGCCCCATTCTCTGTGCCTCTGTGCGAGCACTGCCATGGGCAGATGAGGCTGAGCAACAGCTTTCCAGGCTAGCCCCTTCTGGCTGCCAGCTATCTGCAGACGTTCGCACTTTCGGAGCAGGGCTGCGAAAGGAGCCTGGCTGGGACACCAACTTTCCCAGGCTACGTTTGAAGTTTGAGGTGGCAAGACAAGCAAGCAGCCCCATTTTCTGTGCCTCTGTGCGAGCAGTGCCATGGGCAGATGAGGCTGAGCAACAGCTTTCCAGGCTAGCCCCTTCTGGCTGCCAGCTATCTGCAGACGTTCGCACTTTCGGAGCAGGGCTGCGAAAGGAGCCTGGCTGGGACACCTACTTTCCCAGGATACGTTTGAAGTTTGAGGTGGCAAGACAAGCAAGCAGCCCCATTTTCTGTGCCTCTGTGCGAGCACTGCCATGGGCAGATGAGGCTGAGCAACAGTTTTCCAGGATAGCCCTTTCTGGCTGCCAGCTATCTGCAGACGTTCGCACTTTCGGAGCAGGGCTGCGAAAGGAGCCTGGCTGGGACAGCACCATTCCCAGCATGCGTTTGAAGTTCAAGTGGCAAGACAAGCAAGCAGCCCCATTCTCTGTGCCTCTGTGCGAACAGTGCCATGGGCAGATGAGGCTGAGCAACAGCTTTCCAGGCTAGCCCCTTCAGGCTTCCAGCTATCTGCAGACTTTCGCACTTTCGGAGCAGGGCTGCAAAAGGAGTCTGGCTGGGATACCAACTTTCCCAGGCTACGTTTGAAGTTTGAGGTGACAAGACAAGCAAGCAGCTATAGTCTCTGCGCCTCTGTGCGAGCAGTGCCATGGGCAGATGAGGCTGAGGAACAGCTTTCCAGGCTAGCCCCTTCTGCCTGCCAGCTATCTGCAGACGTTCGCACTTTCGGAGCAGGGCTGCGAAAGGAGCCTAGCAGGTACACCATCTTTCCCAGGTTACATTTGAAGTTTGAGGTGGCAAGACAAGCAAGCAGCCCCATTCTCTGTGCCTCTGTGCGAGCAGTGCCATGGGCAGATGAGGCTGAGCAACAGCTTTCCAGGCTAGCCCCTTCTGGCTGCCAGCTATCTGCAGACGTTCGCACTTTCGGAGCAGGGCTGCGGAAGGAGCCTGACTGGGACACCATCTTTCCCAGGCTACGTTTGAAGTTTGAGGTGGCAAGACAAGCAAGCAGCCCCATTCTCTGTGCCTCTGTGCGAGCACTGCCATGGGCAGATGAGGCTGAGCAACAGCTTTCCAGGCTAGCCTCTTCTGGCTGCCAGCTATCTGCAGACGTTCGCACTTTCGGAGCAGGGCTGCGAAAGGAGCCTGGCTGGGACACCAACTTTCCCAGGCTACGTTTGAAGTTTGAGGTGGCAAGACAAGCAAGCAGCCCCATTCTCTGTGCCTCTGTGCGAGCACTGCCATGGGCAGATGAGGCTGAGCCACAGCTTTCCAGGATAGCCCTTTCTGGCTGCCAGCTATCTGCAGACGTTCGCACTTTCGGAGCAGGGCTGCGAAAGGAGCCTGGCTGGGACACCACCATTCCCAGCATGCGGTTGAAGTTCAAGTGGCAAGACAAGCAAGCAGCCCCATTCTCTGTGCCTCTGTGCGAGCACTGCCATGGGCAGATGAGGCTGAGCAACAGCTTTCCAGGCTAGCCCCTTCTGCCAGCCAGCTATCTGCAGACGTTCGCATTTCAAGAGCAGTGCTGCGAAAGGAGCCTAGCAGGTACACTATCTTTCCCAGGTTACGTTTGAAGTTTGAGGTGGCAAGACAAGCAAGCAGCCCCATTCTCTGTGCCTCTGTGCGAGCAGTGCCATGGGCAGATGAGGCTGAGCAACAGCTTTCCAGGCTAGCCCCTTCTGGCTGCCAGCTATCTGCAGACGTTCGCACTTTCGGAGCAGGGCTGCGAAAGGAGCCTGGCTGGGACACCTACTTTCCCAGGATACGTTTGAAGTTTGAGGTGGCAAGACAAGCAAGCAGCCCCATTTTCTGTGCCTCTGTGCGAGCACTGCCATGGGCAGATGAGGCTGAGCAACAGCTTTCCAGGATAGCCCTTTCTGGCTGCCAGCTATCTGCAGACGTTCGCACTTTCGGAGCAGGGCTGCGAAAGGAGCCTGGCTGGGACACCACCATTCCCAGCATGCGTTTGAAGTTCAAGTGGCAAGACAAGCAAGCAGCCCCATTCTCTGTGCCTCTGTGCGAACAGTGCCATGGGCAGATGAGGCTGAGCAACAGCTTTCCAGGCTAGCCCCTTCTGGCTGCCAGCTATCTGCAGACTTTCGCACTTTCGGAGCAGGGCTGCAAAAGGAGTCTGGCTGGGATACCAACTTTCCCAGGCTACGTTTGAAGTTTGAGGTGACAAGACAAGCAAGCAGCTATAGTCTCTGCGCCTCTGTGCGAGCAGTGCCATGGGCAGATGAGGCTGAGCAACAGCTTTCCAGGCTAGCCCCTTCTGGCTGCCAGCTATCTGCAGACGTTCGCACTTTCGGAGCAGGGCTGCGAAAGGAGCCTAGCAGGTACACCATCTTTCCCAGGCTACGTTTGAAGTTTGAGGTGGCAAGACAAGCAAGGAGCCCCATTCTCTGTGCCTCTGTGCGAGCAGTGCCATGGGCAGATGAGGCTGAGCAACAGCTTTCCAGGCTAGCCCCTTCTGGCTGCCAGCTATCTGCAGACGTTCGCATTTCAAGAGCAGGGCTGAGATAGGAGCCTGGCAGGTACACCAACTTTCCCAGGCTACTTTTGAAGTTTGAGGTGGCAAGACAAGCAAGCAGCGCCATTCTCTGTGCCTCTGTGCGAGCAGTGCCATGGGCAGAGGAGGCTGAGCAACAGCTTTCCAGGCTAGCCCCTTCTGGCTGCCAGCTATCTGCAGACGTTCGCACTTTCGGAGCAGGGCTGCGAAAGGAGCCTGGCTGGGACACCAACTTTCCCAGCATGCGTTTGAAGTTTGAGGTGACAAGACAAGCAAGCAGCCCCATTCTCTGTGCATCTGTGCGAGCACTGCCATGGGCAGATGAGGCTGAGCAACAGCTTTCCAGGCTAGCCCCTTCTGGCTGCCAGCTATCTGCAGACATTCGCACTTTCGGAGCAGGGCTGCGAAAGGAGCCTGGCTGGGACACCAACTTTCCCAGGCTACGTTTGAAGTTTGAGGTGGCAAGACAAGCAAGCAGCCCCATTCTCTGTGCCTCTGTGCGAGCACTGCCATGGGCAGATGAGGCTGAGCAACAGCTTTCCAGGCTAGCCTCTTCTGGCTGCCAGCTATCTGCAGACATTCGCATTTTCGGAGCAGGCTAGGAATTGTGCCTGGCAGGCACACCCTCCAATCCCAGTCTACGTTTGAAGTTTGAGATGGCAAGATAAGCAAGCAGCCCCATTCTCTGTGCCTCTATGCAAACAGTGCCATGGACAGATGAGGCTGAGCAACAGCTTTCCAGGCTAGCCCCTTCTGGCTGCCAGCTATCTGCAGACGTTCGCATTTCAAGAGCAGGGCTGCGAAAGGAGCCTAGCAGGTACACCATCTTTCCCAGGCTACATTTGAAGTTTGAGGTGGCAAGACAAGCAAGCAGCCCCATTCTCTGTGCCTCTGTGCGAGCAGTGCCATGGGCAGATGAGGCTGAGCAACAGCTTACCAGGCTAGCACCTTCTGGCTGCCAGCTATCTGCAGACGTTCGCACTTTCGGAGCAGGGCTGCAGAAGGAGCCTGACTGGGACACCTACTTTCCCAGGATACGTTTGAAGTTTGAGGTGGCAAGACAAGCAAGCAGCCCCATTCTCTGTGCCTCTGTGCGAGCAGTGCCATGGGCAGATGAGGCTGAGCAACAGCTTTCCAGGCTAGCCCCTTCTGGCTGCCAGCTATCTGCAGACGTTCGCACTTTCGGAGCAGGGCTGCGGAAGGAGCCTGACTGGGACACCATCTTTCCCAGGCTACGTTTGAAGTTTGAGGTGGCAAGACAAGCAAGCAGCCCCATTCTCTGTGCCTCTGTGCGAGCACTGCCATGGGCAGATGAGGCTGAGCAACAGCTTTCCAGGCTAGCCCCTTCTGGCTGCCAGCTATCTGCAGACGTTCGCACTTTCGGAGCAGGGCTGCGGAAGGAGCCTGGCTGGGACACCACCATTCCCAGCATGCGTTTGAAGTTCAAGTGGCAAGACAAGCAAGCAGCCCCATTCTCTGTGCCTCTGTGCGAACAGTGCCATGGGCAGATGAGGCTGAGCAACAGCTTTCCAGGCTAGCCCCTTCTGGCTGCCAGCTATCTGCAGACTTTCGCACTTTCGGAGCAGGGCTGCAAAAGGAGTCTGGCTGGGATACCAACTTTCCCAGGCTACGTTTGAAGTTTGAGGTGACAAGACAAGCAAGCAGCTATAGTCTCTGTGCCTCTGTGCGAGCAGTGCCATGGGCAGATGAGGCTGAGCAACAGCTTTCCAGGCTAGCCCCTTCTGGCTGCCAGCTATCTGCAGACATTCGCACTTTCGGAGCAGGGCTGCGAAAGGAGCCTAGCAGGTACACCATCTTTCCCAGGCTACGTTTGAAGTTTGAGGTGGCAAGACAAGCAAGTAGCCCCATTCTCTGTGCCTCTGTGCGAGCAGTGCCATGGGCAGATGAGGCTGAGCAACAGCTTTCCAGGCTAGCCCCTTCTGGCTGCCAGCTATCTGCAGACGTTCGCACTTTCGGAGCAGGGCTGCGAAAGGAGCCTAGCAGGTACACCATCTTTCCCAGGCTACGTTTGAAGTTTGAGGTGGCAAGACAAGCAAGTAGCCCCATTCTCTGTGCCTCTGTGCGAGCAGTGCCATGGGCAGATGAGGCTGAGCAACAGCTTTCCAGGCTAGCCTCTTCTGGCTGCCAGCTATCTGCAGACGTTCGCACTTTCGGAGCAGGGCTGCGAAAGGAGCCTGGCTGGGACACCAACTTTCCCAGGCTACGTTTGAAGTTTGAGGTGGCAAGACAAGCAAGCAGCCCCATTCTCTGTGCCTCTGTGCGAGCACTGCCATGGGCAGATGAGGCTGAGCAACAGCTTTCCAGGATAGCCCCTTCTGCCAGCCAGCTATCTGCAGACGTTCGCATTTCAAGAGCAGTGCTGCGAAAGGAGCCTAGCAGGTACACCATCTTTCCCAGGTTACATTTGAAGTTTGAGGTGGCAAGACAAGCAAGCAGCCCCATTCTCTGTGCCTCTGTGCGAGCAGTGCCATGGGCAGATGAGGCTGAGCAACAGCTTTCCAGGCTAGCCCCTTCTGGCTGCCAGCTATCTGCAGACGTTCGCACTTTCGGAGCAGGGCTGCGGAAGGAGCCTGACTGGGACACCATCTTTCCCAGGCTACGTTTGAAGTTTGAGGTGGCAAGACAAGCAAGCAGCCCCATTCTCTGTGCCTCTGTGCGAGCACTGCCATGGGCAGATGAGGCTGAGCAACAGCTTTCCAGGCTAGCCCCTTCTGTCTGCCAGCTATCTGCAGACGTTCGCACTTTCGGAGCAGGGCTGCGAAAGGAGCCTGGCTGGGACACCACCATTCCCAGCATGCGTTTGAAGTTCAAGTGGCAAGACAAGCAAGCAGCCCCATTCTCTGTGCCTCTGTGCGAACAGTGCCATGGGCAGATGAGGCTGAGCAACAGCTTTCCAGGCTAGCCCCTTCTGGCTGCCAGCTATCTGCAGACTTTCGCACTTTCGGAGCAGGGCTGCAAAAGGAGTCTGGCTGGGATACCAACTTTCCCAGGCTACGTTTGAAGTTTGAGGTGACAAGACAAGCAAGCAGCTATAGTCTCTGTGCCTCTGTGCGAGCAGTGCCATGGGCAGATGAGGCTGAGCAACAGCTTTCCAGGCTAGCCCCTTCTGGCTGCCAGCTATCTGCAGACGTTCGCACTTTCGGAGCAGGGCTGCGAAAGGAGCCTAGCAGGTACACCATCTTTCCCAGGCTACGTTTGAAGTTTGAGGTGGCAAGACAAGCAAGTAGCCCCATTCTCTGTGCCTCTGTGCGAGCAGTGCCATGGGCAGATGAGGCTGAGCAACAGCTTTCCAGGCTAGCCTCTTCTGGCTGCCAGCTATCTGCAGACGTTCGCACTTTCGGAGCAGGGCTGCGAAAGGAGCCTGGCTGGGACACCAACTTTCCCAGGCTACGTTTGAAGTTTGAGGTGGCAAGACAAGCAAGCAGCCCCATTCTCTGTGCCTCTGTGCGAGCACTGCCATGGGCAGATGAGGCTGAGCAACAGCTTTCCAGGATAGCCTCTTCTGCCAGCCAGCTATCTGCAGACGTTCGCATTTCAAGAGCAGTGCTGCGAAAGGAGCCTAGCAGGTACACCAACTTTCCCAGGCTACGTTTGAAGTTTGAGGTGGCAAGACAAGCAAGCAGCCCCATTCTCTGTGCCTCTGTGCGAGCAGTGCCATGGGCAGATGAGGCTGAGCAACAGCTTTCCAGGCTAGCCCCTTCTGGCTGCCAGCTATCTGCAGACGTTCGCACTTTCGGAGCAGGGCTGCGAAAGGAGCCTGGCTGGGACACCAACTTTCCCAGGCTACGTTTGAAGTTTGAGGTGGCAAGACAAGCAAGCAGCCCCATTCTCTGTGCCTCTGTGCGAGCACTGCCATGGGCAGATGAGGCTGAGCAACAGCTTTCCAGGCTAGCCTCTTCTGGCTGCCAGCTATCTGCAGACATTCGCATTTTCGGAGCAGGCTAGGAATTGTGCCTGGCAGGCACACCCTCCAATCCCAGTCTACGTTTGAAGTTTGAGATGGCAAGATAAGCAAGCAGCCCCATTCTCTGTGCCTCTATGCAAACAGTGCCATGGACAGATGAGGCTGAGCAACAGCTTTCCAGGCTAGCCCCTTCTGGCTGCCAGCTATCTGCAGACTTTCGCACTTTCGGAGCAGGGCTGCAAAAGGAGTCTGGCTGGGATACCAACTTTCCCAGGCTACGTTTGAAGTTTGAGGTGACAAGACAAGCAAGCAGCTATAGTCTCTGTGCCTCTGTGCGAGCAGTGCCATGGGCAGATGAGGCTGAGCAACAGCTTTCCAGGCTAGCCCCTTCTGGCTGCCAGCTATCTGCAGACGTTCGCACTTTCGGAGCAGGGCTGCGAAAGGAGCCTAGCAGGTACACCAGCTTTCCCAGGCTACGTTTCAAGTTTGAGGTGGCAAGACAAGCAAGTAGCCCCATTCTCTGTACCTCTGTGCGAGCAGTGCCATGGGCAGATGAGGCTGAGCAACAGCTTTCCAGGCTAGCCTCTTCTGGCTGCCAGCTATCTGCAGACGTTCGCACTTTCGGAGCAGGGCTGCGAAAGGAGCCTGGCTGGGACACCAACTTTCCCAGGCTACGTTTGAAGTTTGAGGTGGCAAGACAAGCAAGCAGCCCCATTCTCTGTGCCTCTGTGCGAGCACTGCCATGGGCAGATGAGGCTGAGCAACAGCTTTCCAGGATAGCCCCTTCTGCCAGCCAGCTATCTGCAGACGTTCGCATTTCAAGAGCAGTGCTGCGAAAGGAGCCTAGCAGGTACACCATCTTTCCCAGGTTACATTTGAAGTTTGAGGTGGCAAGACAAGCAAGCAGCCCCATTCTCTGTGCCTCTGTGCGAGCAGTGCCATGGGCAGATGAGGCTGAGCAACAGCTTTCCAGGCTAGCCCCTTCTGGCTGCCAGCTATCTGCAGACGTTCGCACTTTCGGAGCAGGGCTGCGGAAGGAGCCTGACTGGGACACCATCTTTCCCAGGCTACGTTTGAAGTTTGAGGTGGCAAGACAAGCAAGCAGCCCCATTCTCTGTGCCTCTGTGCGAGCACTGCCATGGGCAGATGAGGCTGAGCAACAGCTTTCCAGGCTAGCCCCTTCTGTCTGCCAGCTATCTGCAGACGTTCGCACTTTCGGAGCAGGGCTGCGAAAGGAGCCTGGCTGGGACACCACCATTCCCAGCATGCGTTTGAAGTTCAAGTGGCAAGACAAGCAAGCAGCCCCATTCTCTGTGCCTCTGTGCGAACAGTGCCATGGGCAGATGAGGCTGAGCAACAGCTTTCCAGGCTAGCCCCTTCTGGCTGCCAGCTATCTGCAGACTTTCGCACTTTCGGAGCAGGGCTGCAAAAGGAGTCTGGCTGGGATACCAACTTTCCCAGGCTACGTTTGAAGTTTGAGGTGACAAGACAAGCAAGCAGCTATAGTCTCTGTGCCTCTGTGCGAGCAGTGCCATGGGCAGATGAGGCTGAGCAACAGCTTTCCAGGCTAGCCCCTTCTGGCTGCCAGCTATCTGCAGACGTTCGCACTTTCGGAGCAGGGCTGCGAAAGGAGCCTAGCAGGTACACCATCTTTCCCAGGCTACGTTTGAAGTTTGAGGTGGCAAGACAAGCAAGTAGCCCCATTCTCTGTGCCTCTGTGCGAGCAGTGCCATGGGCAGATGAGGCTGAGCAACAGCTTTCCAGGCTAGCCCCTTCTGGCTGCCAGCTATCTGCAGACGTTCGCACTTTCGGAGCAGGGCTGCGAAAGGAGCCTAGCAGGTACACCAGCTTTCCCAGGCTACGTTTGAAGTTTGAGGTGGCAAGACAAGCAAGTAGCCCCATTCTCTGTGCCTCTGTGCGAGCAGTGCCATGGGCAGATGAGGCTGAGCAACAGCTTTACAGGCTAGCCTCTTCTGGCTGCCAGCTATCTGCAGACGTTCGCACTTTCGGAGCAGGGCTGCGAAAGGAGTCTGGCTGGGACACCAACTTTCCCAGGCTACGTTTGAAGTTTGAGGTGGCAAGACAAGCAAGCAGCCCCATTCTCTGTGCCTCTGTGCGAGCACTGCCATGGGCAGATGAGGCTGAGCAACAGCTTTCCAGGATAGCCCCTTCTGCCAGCCAGCTATCTGCAGACGTTCGCATTTCAAGAGCAGTGCTGCGAAAGGAGCCTAGCAGGTACACCATCTTTCCCAGGTTACATTTGAAGTTTGAGGTGGCAAGACAAGCAAGCAGCCCCATTCTCTGTGCCTCTGTGCGAGCAGTGCCATGGGCAGATGAGGCTGAGCAACAGCTTTCCAGGCTAGCCCCTTCTGGCTGCCAGCTATCTGCAGACGTTCGCACTTTCGGAGCAGGGCTGCGGAAGGAGCCTGACTGGGACACCATCTTTCCCAGGCTACGTTTGAAGTTTGAGGTGGCAAGACAAGCAAGCAGCCCCATTCTCTGTGCCTCTGTGCGAGCACTGCCATGGGCAGATGAGGCTGAGCAACAGCTTTCCAGGCTAGCCCCTTCTGGCTGCCAGCTATCTGCAGACGTTCGCACTTTCGGAGCAGGGCTGCGAAAGGAGCCTGGCTGGGACACCACCATTCCCAGCATGCGTTTGAAGTTCAAGTGGCAAGACAAGCAAGCAGCCCCATTCTCTGTGCCTCTGTGCGAACAGTGCCATGGGCAGATGAGGCTGAGCAACAGCTTTCCAGGCTAGCCCCTTCTGGCTGCCAGCTATCTGCAGACTTTCGCACTTTCGGAGCAGGGCTGCAAAAGGAGTCTGGCTGGGATACCAACTTTCCCAGGCTACGTTTGAAGTTTGAGGTGACAAGACAAGCAAGCAGCTATAGTCTCTGTGCCTCTGTGCGAGCAGTGCCATGGGCAGATGAGGCTGAGCAACAGCTTTCCAGGCTAGCCCCTTCTGGCTGCCAGCTATCTGCAGACGTTCGCACTTTCGGAGCAGGGCTGCGAAAGGAGCCTAGCAGGTACACCATCTTTCCCAGGCTACGTTTGAAGTTTGAGGTGGCAAGACAAGCAAGTAGCCCCATTCTCTGTGCCTCTGTGCGAGCAGTGCCATGGGCAGATGAGGCTGAGCAACAGCTTTCCAGGCTAGCCTCTTCTGGCTGCCAGCTATCTGCAGACGTTCGCACTTTCGGAGCAGGGCTGCGAAAGGAGCCTGGCTGGGACACCAACTTTCCCAGGCTACGTTTGAAGTTTGAGGTGGCAAGACAAGCAAGCAGCCCCATTCTCTGTGCCTCTGTGCGAGCACTGCCATGGGCAGATGAGGCTGAGCAACAGCTTTCCAGGATAGCCTCTTCTGCCAGCCAGCTATCTGCAGACGTTCGCATTTCAAGAGCAGTGCTGCGAAAGGAGCCTAGCAGGTACACCAACTTTCCCAGGCTACGTTTGAAGTTTGAGGTGGCAAGACAAGCAAGCAGCCCCATTCTCTGTGCCTCTGTGCGAGCAGTGCCATGGGCAGATGAGGCTGAGCAACAGCTTTCCAGGCTAGCCCCTTCTGGCTGCCAGCTATCTGCAGACGTTCGCACTTTCGGAGCAGGGCTGCGAAAGGAGCCTGGCTGGGACACCAACTTTCCCAGGCTACGTTTGAAGTTTGAGGTGGCAAGACAAGCAAGCAGCCCCATTCTCTGTGCCTCTGTGCGAGCACTGCCATGGGCAGATGAGGCTGAGCCACAGCTTTCCAGGATAGCCCTTTCTGGCTGCCAGCTATCTGCAGACGTTCGCACTTTCGGAGCAGGGCTGCGAAAGGAGCCTGGCTGGGACACCACCATTCCCAGCATGCGTTTGAAGTTCAAGTGGCAAGACAAGCAAGCAGCCCCATTCTCTGTGCCTCTGTGCGAACAGTGCCATGGGCAGATGAGGCTGAGCAACAGCTTTCCAGGCTAGCCCCTTCTGGCTGCCAGCTATCTGCAGACTTTCGCACTTTCGGAGCAGGGCTGCAAAAGGAGTCTGGCTGGGATACCAACTTTCCCAGGCTACGTTTGAAGTTTGAGGTGACAAGACAAGCAAGCAGCTATAGTCTCTGTGCCTCTGTGCGAGCAGTGCCATGGGCAGATGAGGCTGAGCAACAGCTTTCCAGGCTAGCCCCTTCTGGCTGCCAGCTATCTGCAGACGTTCGCACTTTCGGAGCAGGGCTGCGAAAGGAGCCTAGCAGGTACACCAGCTTTCCCAGGCTACGTTTCAAGTTTAAGGTGGCAAGACAAGCAAGTAGTCCCATTCTCTGTACCTCTGTGCGAGCAGTGCCATGGGCAGATGAGGCTGAGCAACAGCTTTCCAGGCTAGCCTCTTCTGGCTGCCAGCTATCTGCAGACGTTCGCACTTTCGGAGCAGGGCTGCGAAAGGAGCCTGGCTGGGACACCAACTTTCCCAGGCTACGTTTGAAGTTTGAGGTGGCAAGACAAGCAAGCAGCCCCATTCTCTGTGCCTCTGTGCGAGCACTGCCATGGGCAGATGAGGCTGAGCAACAGCTTTCCAGGATAGCCCCTTCTGCCAGCCAGCTATCTGCAGACGTTCGCATTTCAAGAGCAGTGCTGCGAAAGGAGCCTAGCAGGTACACCATCTTTCCCAGGTTACATTTGAAGTTTGAGGTGGCAAGACAAGCAAGCAGCCCCATTCTCTGTGCCTCTGTGCGAGCAGTGCCATGGGCAGATGAGGCTGAGCAACAGCTTTCCAGGCTAGCCCCTTCTGGCTGCCAGCTATCTGCAGACGTTCGCACTTTCGGAGCAGGGCTGCGAAAGGAGCCTGGCTGGGACACCAACTTTCCCAGGCTACGTTTGAAGTTTGAGGTGGCAAGACAAGCAAGCAGCCCCATTCTCTGTGCCTCTGTGCGAGCAGTGCCATGGGCAGATGAGGCTGAGCAACAGCTTTCCAGGCTAGCCCCTTCTGGCTGCCAGCTATCTGCAGACGTTCGCACTTTCGGAGCAGGGCTGCGGAAGGAGCCTGACTGGGACACCATCTTTCCCAGGCTACGTTTGAAGTTTGAGGTGGCAAGACAAGCAAGCAGCCCCATTCTCTGTGCCTCTGTGCGAGCACTGCCATGGGCAGATGAGGCTGAGCAAAAGCTTTCCAGGCTAGCCCCTTCTGGCTGCCAGCTATCTGCAGACGTTCGCACTTTCGGAGCAGGGCTGCGAAAGGAGCCTGGCTGGGACACCACCATTCCCAGCATGCGTTTGAAGTTCAAGTGGCAAGACAAGCAAGCAGCCCCATTCTCTGTGCCTCTGTGCGAACAGTGCCATGGGCAGATGAGGCTGAGCAACAGCTTTCCAGGCTAGCCCCTTCTGGCTGCCAGCTATCTGCAGACTTTCGCACTTTCGGAGCAGGGCTGCAAAAGGAGTCTGGCTGGGATACCAACTTTCCCAGGCTACGTTTGAAGTTTGAGGTGACAAGACAAGCAAGCAGCTATAGTCTCTGTGCCTCTGTGCGAGCAGTGCCATGGGCAGATGAGGCTGAGCAACAGCTTTCCAGGCTAGCCCCTTCTGGCTGCCAGCTATCTGCAGACGTTCGCACTTTCGGAGCAGGGCTGCGAAAGGAGCCTAGCAGGTACACCAGCTTTCCCAGGCTACGTTTCAAGTTTGAGGTGGCAAGACAAGCAAGTAGCCCCATTCTCTGTACCTCTGTGCGAGCAGTGCCATGGGCAGATGAGGCTGAGCAACAGCTTTCCAGGCTAGCCTCTTCTGGCTGCCAGCTATCTGCAGACGTTCGCACTTTCGGAGCAGGGCTGCGAAAGGAGCCTGGCTGGGACACCAACTTTCCCAGGCTACGTTTGAAGTTTGAGGTGGCAAGACAAGCAAGCAGCCCCATTCTCTGTGCCTCTGTGCGAGCACTGCCATGGGTAGATGAGGCTGAGCAACAGCTTTCCAGGATAGCCCCTTCTGCCAGCCAGCTATCTGCAGACGTTCGCATTTCAAGAGCAGTGCTGCGAAAGGAGCCTAGCAGGTACACCATCTTTCCCAGTTTACATTTGAAGTTTGAGGTGGCAAGACAAGCAAGCAGCCCCATTCTCTGTGCCTCTGTGCGAGCAGTGCCATGGGCAGATGAGGCTGAGCAACAGCTTTCCAGGCTAGCCCCTTCTGGCTGCCAGCTATCTGCAGACGTTCGCACTTTCGGAGCAGGGCTGCGAAAGGAGCCTGGCTGGGACACCTACTTTCCCAGGCTACGTTTGAAGTTTGAGGTGGCAAGACAAGCAAGCAGCCCCATTCTCTGTGCCTCTGTGCGAGCACTGCCATGGGCAGATGAGGCTGAGCAACAGCTTTCCAGGATAGCCCTTTCTGGCTGCCAGCTATCTGCAGACGTTCGCACTTTCGGAGCAGGGCTGCGAAAGGAGCCTGGCTGGGACACCACCATTCCCAGCATGCGTTTGAAGTTCAAGTGGCAAGACAAGCAAGCAGCCCCATTCTCTGTGCCTCTGTGCGAACAGTGCCATGGGCAGATGAGGCTGAGCAACAGCTTTCCAGGCTAGCCCCTTCTGGCTGCCAGCTATCTGCAGACGTTCTCACTTTCGGAGCAGGGCTGCAAAAGGAGTCTGGCTGGGATACCAACTTTCCCAGGCTACGTTTGAAGTTTGAGGTGACAAGACAAGCAAGCAGCTATAGTCTCTGCGCCTCTGTGAGAGCAGTGCCATGGGCAGATGAGGCTGAGCAACAGCTTTCCAGGCTAGCCCCTTCTGGCTGCCAGCTATCTGCAGACGTTCGCACTTTCGGAGCAGGGCTGCGAAAGGAGCCTAGCAGGTACACCATCTTTCCCAGGCTACGTTTGAAGTTTGAGGTGGCAAGACAAGCAAGTAGCCCCATTCTCTGTGCCTCTGTGCGAGCAGTGCCATGGGCAGATGAGGCTGAGCAACAGCTTTCCAGGCTAGCCCCTTCTGGCTGCCAGCTATCTGCAGACGTTCGCACTTTCGGAGCAGGGCTGCGAAAGGAGCCTGGCTGGGACACCTACTTTCCCAGGCTACGTTTGAAGTTTGAGGTGGCAAGACAAGCAAGCAGCCCCATTCTCTGTGCCTCTGTGCGAGCACTGCCATGGGCAGATGAGGCTGAGCAACAGCTTTCCAGGATAGCCCCTTCTGGCTGCCAGCTATCTGCAGACGTTCGCACTTTCGGAGCAGGGCTGCGAAAGGAGCCTGGCTGGGACACCACCATTCCCAGCATGCGTTTGAAGTTCAAGTGGCAAGACAAGCAAGCAGCCCCATTCTCTGTGCCTCTGTGCGAACAGTGCCATGGGCAGATGAGGCTGAGCAACAGCTTTCCAGGCTAGCCCCTTCTGGCTGCCAGCTATCTGCAGACGTTCGCACTTTCGGAGCAGGGCTGCGAAAGGAGCCTGGCTGGGACACCTACTTTCCCAGGCTACGTTTGAAGTTTGAGGTGGCAAGACAAGCAAGCAGCCCCATTCTCTGTGCCTCTGTGCGAGCACTGCCATGGGCAGATGAGGCTGAGCAACAGCTTTCCAGGATAGCCCTTTCTGGCTGCCAGCTATCTGCAGACGTTCGCACTTTCGGAGCAGGGCTGCGAAAGGAGCCTGGCTGGGACACCACCATTCCCAGCATGCGTTTGAAGTTCAAGTGGCAAGACAAGCAAGCAGCCCCATTCTCTGTGCCTCTGTGCGAACAGTGCCATGGGCAGATGAGGCTGAGCAACAGCTTTCCAGGCTAGCCCCTTCTGGCTGCCAGCTATCTGCAGACGTTCTCACTTTCGGAGCAGGGCTGCAAAAGGAATCTGGCTGGGATACCAACTTTCCCAGGCTACGTTTGAAGTTTGAGGTGACAAGACAAGCAAGCAGCTATAGTCTCTGCGCCTCTGTGCGAGCAGTGCCATGGGCAGATGAGGCTGAGCAACAGCTTTCCAGGCTAGCCCCTTCTGGCTGCCAGCTATCTGCAGACGTTCGCACTTTCGGAGCAGGGCTGCGAAAGGAGCCTGGCAGGTACACCAACTTTCCCAGGCTACTTTTGAAGTTTGAGGTGGCAAGACAAGCAAGCAGCCCCATTCTCTGTGCCTCTGTGCGAGCACTGCCATGGGCAGATGAGGCTGAGCAACAGCTTTCCAGGCTAGCCTCTTCTGGCTGCCAGCTATCTGCAGACATTCGCATTTTCGGAGCAGGGCTAGGAATGGTGCCTGGCAGGCACACCCTCCAATCCCAGGCTACGTTTGAGGTGGCAAGACAAGCAAGCAGCCCCATTCTCTGTGCCTCTGTGCGAGCACTGCCATGGGCAGATGAGGCTGAGCAACAGCTTTCCAGGCTAGCCCCTTTTGGCTGCCAGCTATCTGCAGACGTTCGCACTTTCGGAGCAGGGCTGCGAAAGGAGCCTAGCAGGTACACCATCTTTCCCAGGCTACGTTTGAAGTTTGAGGTGGCAAGACAAGCAAGCAGCCCCATTCTCTGTGCCTCTGTGCGAGCAGTGCCATGGGCAGATGAGGCTGAGCAACAGCTTTCCAGGCTAGCCCCTTCTGGCTGCCAGCTATCTGCAGACGTTCGCACTTTCGGAGCAGGGCTGCGGAAGGAGCCTGACTGGGACACCATCTTTCCCAGGCTACGTTTGAAGTTTGAGGTGGCAAGACAAGCAAGCAGCCCCATTCTCTGTGCCTCTGTGCGAGCACTGCCATGGGCAGATGAGGCTGAGCAACAGCTTTCCAGGCTAGCCCCTTCTGGCTGCCAGCTATCTGCAGACGTTCGCACTTTCGGAGCAGGGCTGCGAAAGGAGCCTGGCTGGGACACCACCATTCCCAGCATGCGTTTGAAGTTCAAGTGGCAAGACAAGCAAGCAGCCCCATTCTCTGTGCCTCTGTGCGAACAGTGCCATGGGCAGATGAGGCTGAGCAACAGCTTTCCAGGCTAGCCCCTTCTGGCTGGCAGCTATCTGCAGACTTTCGCACTTTCGGAGCAGGGCTGCAAAAGGAGTCTGGCTGGGATACCAACTTTCCCAGGCTACGTTTGAAGTTTGAGGTGACAAGACAAGCAAGCAGCTATAGTCTCTGTGCCTCTGTGCGAGCAGTGCCATGGGCAGATGAGGCTGAGCAACAGCTTTCCAGGCTAGCCCCTTCTGGCTGCCAGCTATCTGCAAACGTTCGCACTTTCGGAGCTGGGCTGCGAAAGGAGCCTAGCAGGTACACCAGCTTTCCCAGGCTACGTTTCAAGTTTGAGGTGGCAAGACAAGCAAGTAGCCCCATTCTCTGTACCTCTGTGCGAGCAGTGCCATGGGCAGATGAGGCTGAGCAACAGCTTTCCAGGCTAGCCTCTTCTGGCTGCCAGCTATCTGCAGACGTTCGCACTTTCGGAGCAGGGCTGCGAAAGGAGCCTGGCTGGGACACCAACTTTCCCAGGCTACGTTTGAAGTTTGAGGTGGCAAGACAAGCAAGCAGCCCCATTCTCTGTGCCTCTGTGCGAGCAGTGCCATGGGCAGATGAGGCTGAGCAACAGCTTTCCAGGCTAGCCCCTTCTGGCTGCCAGCTATCTGCAGACGTTCGCACTTTCGGAGCAGGGCTGCGAAAGGAGCCTGGCAGGGACACCAACTTTCCCAGGCTACGTTTGAAGTTTGAGGTGGCAAGACAAGCAAGCAGCCCCATTCTCTGTGCCTCTGTGCGAGCACTGCCATGGGCAGATGAGGCTGAGCCACAGCTTTCCAGGATAGCCCTTTCTGGCTGCCAGCTATCTGCAGACGTTCGCACTTTCGGAGCAGGGCTGCGAAAGGAGCCTGGCTGGGACACCACCATTCCCAGCATGAGTTTGAAGTTCAAGTGGCAAGACAAGCAAGCAGCCCCATTCTCTGTGCCTCTGTGCGAACAGTGCCATGGGCAGATGAGGCTGAGCAACAGCTTTCCAGGCTAGCCCCTTCTGGCTGCCAGCTATCTGCAGACGTTCTCACTTTCGGAGCAGGGCTGCAAAAGGAGTCTGGCTGGGATACCAACTTTCCCAGGCTACGTTTGAAGTTTGAGGTGACAAGACAAGCAAGCAGCTATAGTCTCTGCGCCTCTGTGCGAGCAGTGCCATGGGCAGATGAGGCTGAGCAACAGCTTTCCAGGCTAGCCCCTTCTGGCTGCCAGCTATCTGCAGACGTTCGCACTTTCGGAGCAGGGCTGCTAAAGGAGCCTGGCAGGTACACCAACTTTCCCAGGCTACTTTTGAAGTTTGAGGTGGCAAGACAAGCAAGCAGCCCCATTCTCTGTGCCTCTGTGCGAGCACTGCCATGGGCAGATGAGGCTGAGCAACAGCTTTCCAGGCTAGCCTCTTCTGGCTGCCAGCTATCTGCAGACATTCGCATTTTCGGAGCAGGGCTAGGAATGGTGCCTGGCAGGCACACCCTCCAATCCCAGGCTACGTTTGAGGTGGCAAGACAAGCAAGCAGCCCCATTCTCTGTGCCTCTGTGCGAGCACTGCCATGGGCAGATGAGGCTGAGCAACAGCTTTCCAGGATAGCACCTTCTGGCTGCCAGCTATCTGCAGACGTTCGCACTTTCGGAGCAGGGCTGCAAAAGGAGTCTGGCTGGGATACCAACTTTCCCAGGCTACGTTTGAAGTTTGAGGTGACAAGACAAGCAAGCAGCTATAGTCTCTGTGCCTCTGTGCGAACAGTGCCATGGGCAGATGAGGCTGAGCAACAGCTTTCCAGGCTAGCCCCTTCTGGCTGCCAGCTATCTGCAGACGTTCGCACTTTCGGAGCAGGGCTGCGAAAGGAGCCTGGCTGGGACACCAACTTTCCCAGGCTACGTTTGAAGTTTGAGGTGGCAAGACAAGCAAGCAGCCCCATTCTCTGTGCCTCTGTGCGAGCACTGCCATGGGCAGATGAGGCTGAGCAACAGCTTTCCAGGATAGCCCCTTCTGCCAGCCAGCTATCTGCAGACGTTCGCATTTCAAGAGCAGTGCTGCGAAAGGAGCCTAGCAGGTACACCATCTTTCCCAGGTTACATTTGAAGTTTGAGGTGGCAAGACAAGCAAGCAGCCCCATTCTCTGTGCCTCTGTGCGAGCAGTGCCATGGGCAGATGAGGCTGAGCAACAGCTTTCCAGGCTAGCCCCTTCTGGCTGCCAGCTATCTGCAGACGTTCGCACTTTCGGAGCAGGGCTGCGGAAGGAGCCTGACTTGGACACCATCTTTCCCAGGCTACGTTTGAAGTTTGAGGTGGCAAGACAAGCAAGCAGCCCCATTCTCTGTGCCTCTGTGCGAGCACTGCCATGGGCAGATGAGGCTGAGCAACAGCTTTCCAGGCTAGCCCCTTCTGGCTGCCAGCTATCTGCAGACGTTCGCACTTTCGGAGCAGGGCTGCGAAAGGAGCCTGGCTGGGACACCACCATTCCCAGCATGCGTTTGAAGTTCAAGTGGCAAGACAAGCAAGCAGCCCCATTCTCTGTGCCTCTGTGCGAACAGTGCCATGGGCAGATGAGGCTGAGCAACAGCTTTCCAGGCTAGCCCCTTCTGGCTGCCAGCTATCTGCAGACTTTCGCACTTTCGGAGCAGGGCTGCAAAAGGAGTCTGGCTGGGATACCAACTTTCCCAGGCTACGTTTGAAGTTTGAGGTGACAAGACAAGCAAGCAGCTATAGTCTCTGTGCCTCTGTGCGAGCAGTGCCATGGGCAGATGAGGCTGAGCAACAGCTTTCCAGGCTAGCCCCTTCTGGCTGCCAGCTATCTGCAGACGTTCGCACTTTCGGAGCAGGGCTGCGAAAGGAGCCTAGCAGGTACACCATCTTTCCCAGGCTACGTTTGAAGTTTGAGGTGGCAAGACAAGCAAGTAGCCCCATTCTCTGTGCCTCTGTGCGAGCAGTGCCATGGGCAGATGAGGCTGAGCAACAGCTTTCCAGGCTAGCCTCTTCTGGCTGCCAGCTATCTGCAGACGTTCGCACTTTCGGAGCAGGGCTGCGAAAGGAGCCTGGCTGGGACACCAACTTTCCCAGGCTACGTTTGAAGTTTGAGGTGGCAAGACAAGCAAGCAGCCCCATTCTCTGTGCCTCTGTGCGAGCACTGCCATGGGCAGATGAGGCTGAGCAACAGCTTTCCAGGATAGCCCCTTCTGCCTGCCAGCTATCTGCAGACGTTCGCATTTCAAGAGCAGTGCTGCAAAAGGAGCCTAGCAGGTACACCATCTTTCCCAGGTTACATTTGAAGTTTGAGGTGGCAAGACAAGCAAGCAGCCCCATTCTCTGTGCCTCTGTGCGAGCAGTGCCATGGGCAGATGAGGCTGAGCAACAGCTTTCCAGGATAGCCCCTTCTGGCTGCCAGCTATCTGCAGACGTTCGCACTTTCGGAGCAGGGCTGCGAAAGGAGCCTGGCTGGGACACCAACTTTCCCAGGCTACGTTTGAAGTTTGAGGTGGCAAGACAAGCAAGCAGCCCCATTCTCTGTGCCTCTGTGCGAGCACTGCCATGGGCAGATGAGGCTGAGCCACAGCTTTCCAGGATAGCGCTTTCTGGCTGCCAGCTATCTGCAGACGTTCGCACTTTCGGAGCAGGGCTGCGAAAGGAGCCTGGGGGGGACACCACCATTCCCAGCATGCGTTTGAAGTTCAAGTGGCAAGACAAGCAAGCAGCCCCATTCTCTGTGCCTCTGTGCGAACAGTGCCATGGGCAGATGAGGCTGAGCAACAGCTTTCCAGGCTAGCCCCTTCTGGCTGCCAGCTATCTGCAGACTTTCGCACTTTCGGAGCAGGGCTGCAAAAGGAGTCTGGCTGGGATACCAACTTTCCCAGGCTACGTTTGAAGTTTGAGGTGGCAAGACAAGCAAGCAGCCCCATTCTCTGTGCCTCTGTGCGAGCACTGCCATGGGCAGATGAGGCTGAGCAACAGCTTTCCAGGCTAGCCCCTTCTGGCTGCCAGCTATCTGCAGACGTTCGCACTTTCGGAGCAGGGCTGCGAAAGGAGCCTAGCAGGTACACCAGCTTTCCCAGGCTACGTTTGAAGTTTGAGGTGGCAAGACAAGCAAGTAGCCCCATTCTCTGTACCTCTGTGCGAGCAGTGCCATGGGCAGATGAGGCTGAGCAACAGCTTTCCAGGCTAGCCTCTTCTGGCTGCCAGCTATCTGCAGACGTTCGCACTTTCGGAGCAGGGCTGCGAAAGGAGCCTGGCTGGGACACCAACTTTCCCAGGCTACGTTTGAAGTTTGAGGTGGCAAGACAAGCAAGCAGCCCCATTCTCTGTGCCTCTGTGCGAGCACTGCCATGGGCAGATGAGGCTGAGCAACAGCTTTCCAGGATAGCCCCTTCTGCCAGCCAGCTATCTGCAGACTTTAGCACTTTCGGAGCAGGGCTGCAAAAGGAGTCTGGCTGGGATACCAACTTTCCCAGGCTACGTTTGAAGTTTGAGGTGACAAGACAAGCAAGCAGCTATAGTCTCTGTGCCTCTGTGAGAGCAGTGCCATGGGCAGATGAGGCTGAGCAACAGCTTTCCAGGATAGCCCCTTCTGGCTGCCAGCTATCTGCAGACGTTCGCACTTTCGGAGCAGGGCTGCGAAAGGAGCCTAGCAGGTACACCATCTTTCGCAGGCTACGTTTGAAGTTTGAGGTGGCAAGACAAGCAAGTAGCCCCATTCTCTGTGCCTCTGTGCGAGCAGTGCCATGGGCAGATGAGGCTGAGCAACAGCTTTCCAGGCTAGCCCCTTCTGGCTGCCAGCTATCTGCAGACGTTCGCACTTTCGGAGCAGGGCTGCGAAAGGAGCCTGGCTGGGACACCTACTTTCCCAGGCTACGTTTGAAGTTTGAGGTGGCAAGACAAGCAAGCAGCCCCATTCTCTGTGCCTCTGTGCGAGCACTGCCATGGGCAGATGAGGCTGAGCAACAACTTTCCAGGATAGCCCTTTCTGGCTGCCAGCTATCTGCAGACGTTCGCACTTTCGGAGCAGGGCTGCGAAAGGAGCCTGGCTGGGACACCACCATTCCCAGCATGCGTTTGAAGTTCAAGTGGCAAGACAAGCAAGCAGCCCCATTCTCTGTGCCTCTGTGCGAACAGTGCCATGGGCAGATGAGGCTGAGCAACAGCTTTCCAGGCTAGCCCCTTCTGGCTGCCAGCTATCTGCAGACGTTCGCACTTTCGGAGCAGGGCTGCGAAAGGAGCCTGGCTGGGACACCTACTTTCCCAGGCTACGTTTGAAGTTTGAGGTGGCAAGACAAGCAAGCAGCCCCATTCTCTGTGCCTCTGTGCGAGCACTGCCATGGGCAGATGAGGCTGAGCAACACCTTTCCAGGATAGCCCTTTCTGGCTGCCAGCTATCTGCAGACGTTCGCACTTTCGGAGCAGGGCTGCGAAAGGAGTCTGGTTGGGATACCAACTTTCCCAGGCTACGTTTGAAGTTTGAGGTGACAAGACAAGCAAGCAGCTATAGTCTCTGCGCCTCTGTGCGAGCAGTGCCATGGGCAGATGAGGCTGAGCAACAGCTTTCCAGGATAGCCCCTTCTGGCTGCCAGCTATCTGCAGACGTTCGCACTTTCGGAGCAGGGCTGTGATAGGAGCCTAGCAGGTACACCATCTTTCGCAGGCTACGTTTGAAGTTTGAGGTGGCAAGACAAGCAAGTAGCCCCATTCTCTGTGCCTCTGTGCGAGCAGTGCCATGGGCAGATGAGGCTGAGCAACAGCTTTCCAGGCTAGCCCCTTCTGGCTGCCAGCTATCTGCAGACGTTCGCACTTTCGGAGCAGGGCTGCGAAAGGAGCCTAGCAGGTACACCATCTTTCGCAGGCTACGTTTGAAGTTTGAGGTGGCAAGACAAGCAAGTAGCCCCATTCTCTGTGCCTCTGTGCGAGCAGTGCCATGGGCAGATGAGGCTGAGCAACAGCTTTCCAGGCTAGCCCCTTCTGCCTGCCAGCTATCTGCAGACGTTCGCACTTTCGGAGCAGGGCTGCGAAAGGAGCCTGGCTGGGACACCTACTTTCCCAGGCTACGTTTGAAGTTTGAGGTGGCAAGACAAGCAAGCAGCCCCATTCTCTGTGCCTCTGTGCGAGCACTGCCATGGGCAGATGAGGCTGAGCAACAACTTTCCAGGCTAGCCTCTTCTGGCTGCCAGCTATCTGCAGACGTTCGCACTTTCGGAGCAGGGCTGCGAAAGGAGCCTGGCTGGGACACCACCATTCCCAGCATGCGTTTGAAGTTCAAGTGGCAAGACAAGCAAGCAGCCCCATTCTCTGTGCCTCTGTGCGAACAGTGCCATGGGCAGATGAGGCTGAGCAACAGCTTTCCAGGCTAGCCCCTTCTGGCTGCCAGCTATCTGCAGACGTTCTCACTTTCGGAGCAGGGCTGCAAAAGGAGTCTGGTTGGGATACCAACTTTCCCAGGCTACGTTTGAAGTTTGAGGTGACAAGACAAGCAAGCAGCTATAGTCTCTGCGCCTCTGTGCGAGCAGTGCCATGGGCAGATGAGGCTGAGCAACAGCTTTCCAGGCTAGCCCCTTCTGGCTGCCAGCTATCTGCAGACGTTCGCACTTTCGGAGCAGGGCTGCGAAAGGAGCCTGGCAGGTACACCAACTTTCCCAGGCTACTTTTGAAGTTTGAGGTGGCAAGACAAGCAAGCAGCCCCATTCTCTGTGCCTCTGTGCGAGCACTGCCATGGGCAGATGAGGCTGAGCAACAGCTTTCCAGGCTAGCCTCTTCTGGCTGCCAGCTATCTGCAGACATTCGCATTTTCGGAGCAGGGCTAGGAATGGTGCCTGGCAGGTACACCCTCCAATCCCAGGCTACGTTTGAGGTGGCAAGACAAGCAAGCAGCCCCATTCTCTGTGCCTCTGTGCGAGCACTGCCATGGGCAAATGAGGCTGAGCAACAGCTTTCCAGGATAGCACGTTCTGGCTGCCAGCTATCTGCAGACGTTCGCATTTCAAGAGCAGTGCTGCGAAAGGAGACTAGCAGGTACACCATCTTTCCCACGTTACGTTTGAAGTTTGAGGTGGCAAGACAAGCAAGCAGCGCCATTCTCTGTGCCTCTGTGCGAGCACTGCCATGGGCAGAGGAGGCTGAGCAACAGCTTTCCAGGCTAGCCCCTTCTGGCTGCCAGGTATCTGCAGACGTTCGCACTTTCGGAGCAGGGCTGCGAAAGGAGCCTGGCTGGGACACCAACTTTCCCAACATGCGTTTGAAGTTTGAGGTGAAAAGACAAGCAAGCAGCCCCATTCTCTGTGCATCTGTGCGAGCACTGCCATGGGCAGATGAGGCTGAGCAACAGCTTTCCAGGCTAGCCCCTTCTGGCTGCCAGCTATCTGCAGACATTCGCACTTTCGGAGCAGGGCTGCGAAAGGAGCCTGGGTGGGACACCAACTTTCCCAGGCTACGTTTGAAGTTTGAGGTGGCAAGACAAGCAAGCAGCCCCATTCTCTGTGCCTCTGTGCGAGCACTGCCATGGGCAGATGAGGCTGAGCAACAGCTTTCCAGGCTAGCCTCTTCTGCCTGCCAGCTATCTGCAGACATTCGCACTTTCGGAGCAGGGCTGCGAAAGGAGCCTGGCAGGGACACCACCATTCCCAGCATGCGTTTGAAGTTTGAGGTGGCAAGACAAGCAAGCAGCCCCATTCTCTGTGCCTCTGTGCGAGCACTGCCATGGGCAGATGAGGCTGAGCAACAGCTTTCCAGGCTAGCACCTTCTGGCTGCCAGCTATCTGCAGACTTTCGCACTTTCGGAGCAGGGCTGCAAAAGGAGTCTGGCTGGGATACCAACTTTCCCAGGCTACGTTTGAAGTTTGAGGTGACAAGACAAGCAAGCAGCTATAGTCTCTGTGCCTCTGTGCGAGCAGTGCCATGGGCAGATGAGGCTGAGCAACAGCTTTCCAGGCTAGCCCCTTCTGGCTGCCAGCTATCTGCAGACGTTCGCACTTTCGGAGCAGGGCTGCGAAAGGAGCCTGGGTGGGACACCAACTTTCCCAGGCTACGTTTGAAGTTTGAGGTGGCAAGACAAGCAAGCAGCCCCATTCTCTGTGCCTCTGTGCGAGCACTGCCATGGGCAGATGAGGCTGAGCAACAGCTTTCCAGGCTAGCCTCTTCTGCCTGCCAGCTATCTGCAGACATTCGCACTTTCGGAGCAGGGCTGCGAAAGGAGCCTGGCAGGGACACCACCATTCCCAGCATGCGTTTGAAGTTTGAGGTGGCAAGACAAGCAAGCAGCCCCATTCTCTGTGCCTCTGTGCGAGCACTGCCATGGGCAGATGAGGCTGAGCAAAAGCTTTCCAGGCTAGCACCTTCTGGCTGCCAGCTATCTGCAGACTTTCGCACTTTCGGAGCAGGGCTGCAAAAGGAGTCTGGCTGGGATACCAACTTTCCCAGGCTACGTTTGAAGTTTGAGGTGACAAGACAAGCAAGCAGCTATAGTCTCTGTGCCTCTGTGCGAGCAGTGCCATGGGCAGATGAGGCTGAGCAACAGCTTTCCAGGCTAGCCCCTTCTGGCTGCCAGCTATCTGCAGACGTTCGCACTTTCGGAGCAGGGCTGCGAAAGGAGCCTAGCAGGTACACCATCTTTCCCAGGCTACGTTTGAAGTTTGAGGTGGCAAGACAAGCAAGCAGCCCCATTCTCTGTGCCTCTGTGCGAGCACTGCCATGGGCAGATGAGGCTGAGCAACAGCTTTCCAGGATAGCCCCTTCTGCCAGCCAGCTATCTGCAGACGTTCGCATTTCAAGAGCAGTGCTGCGAAAGGAGCCTAGCAGGTACACCATCTTTCCCAGGTTACATTTGAGGTTTGAGGTGGCAAGACAAGCAAGCAGCCCCATTCTCTGTGCCTCTGTGCGAGCAGTGCCATGGGCAGATGAGGCTGAGCAACAGCTTTCCAGGCTAGCCCCTTCTGGCTGCCAGCTATCTGCAGACGTTCGCACTTTCGGAGCAGGGCTGCGAAAGGAGCCTGGCTGGGACACCAACTTTCCCACGCTACGTTTGAAGTTTGAGGTGGCAAGACAAGCAAGCAGCCCCATTCTCTGTGCCTCTGTGCGAGCACTGCCATGGGCAGATGAGGCTGAGTCACAGCTTTCCAGGATAGCCCTTTCTGGCTGCCAGCTATCTGCAGACATTCGCACTTTCGGAGCAGGGCTGCGAAAGGAGCCTGGCTGGGACACCACCATTCCCAGCATGCGTTTGAAGTTCAAGTGGCAAGACAAGCAAGCAGCCCCATTCTCTGTGCCTCTGTGCGAACAGTGCCATGGGCAGATGAGGCTGAGCAACAGCTTTCCAGGCTAGCCCCTTCTGGCTGCCAGCTATCTGCAGACGTTCGCACTTTCGGAGCAGGGCTGCGAAAGGAGTCTGGCTGGAATACCAACTTTCCCTGGCTACGTTTGAAGTTTGAGGTGACAAGACAAGCAAGCAGCTATAGTCTCTGTGCCTCTGTGCGAGCAGTGCCATGGGCAGATGAGGCTGAGCAACAGCTTTCCAGGCTAGCCCCTTCTGGCTGCCAGCTATCTGCAGACGTTCGCACTTTCGGAGCAGGGCTGCGAAAGGAGCCTAGCAGGTACACCATCTTTCCCAGGCTACGTTTGAAGTTTGAGGTGGCAAGACAAGCAAGCAGCCCCATTCTCTGTGCCTCTGTGCGAGCACTGCCATGGGCAGATGAGGCTGAGCAACAGCTTTCCAGGATAGCCCTTTCTGGCTTTCAGCTATTGGCAGACGTTCTCCCTTTCGGAGCAGGGCTGCGGAAGGAGCCTGGCAGGGACACCAACTTTCACAGGCTACGTTTGAAGTTTGAGGTGGCAAGACAAGCAAGCAGCCCCATTCTCTGTGCCTCTGTGCGAGCACTGCCATGGGCAGATGAGGCTGAGCAACAGCTTTCCAGGCTAGCCCCTTCTGCCTGCCAGATATCTGCAGACATTCGCATTTTCGGAGCAGGGCTGCGAAAGGAGCCTGGCAGGCACCCCCTCCATTCCCAGGCTACGTTTGAAGTTTGAGGTGGCAAGAAAAGCAAGCAGCCCCATTCTCTGTGCCTCTGTGCGAGCAGTGCCATGGGCAGATGAGGCTGAGCAACAGCTTTCCAGGCTAGCACCTTCTGGCTGCCAGCTATCTGCAGACGTTCGCACTTTGGGAGCAGGGCTGCGAAAGGAGCCTGGCTGGGACACCAACTTTCCCAGGTTACGTTTGAAGTTTGAGGTGGCAAGACAAGCAAGCAGCCCCATTCTCTGTGCCTCTGTGCGAGCAGTGCCATGGGCAGATGAGGCTGAGCTACAGCTTTCCAGGCTATCCCCTTCTGCCTGCCAGCTATCTGCAGACGTTCGCACTTTCGGAGCAGGGCTGCGAAAGGAGCCTGGCTGGGACACCAACTTTCCCAGGCTACGTTTGAAGTTTGAGGTGGCAAGACAAGCAAGCAGCCCCATTCTCTGTGCCTCTGTGCGAGCACTGCCATGGACAGATGAGGCTGAGCAACAGCTTTCCAGGCTAGCCTCTTCTGGCTGCCAGCTATCTGCAGACATTCGCATTTTCGGAGCAGGGCTAGGAATGGTGCCTGGCAGGCACACCCTCCAATCCCAGGCTACGTTTGAAGTTTGAGGTGGCAAGACAAGCAAGCAGCCCCATTATCTGTGCCTCTGTGCGAGCACTGCCATGGGCAGATGAGGCTGAGCAACAGCTTTCCAGGATAGCCCTTTCTGGCTGCCAGCTATCTGCAGACGTTCGCACTTTCGGAGCAGGGGTGCGAAAGGAGCCTGGCTGGGACACCACCATTCCCAGCATGCGTTTGAAGTTCAAGTGGCAAGACAAGCAAGCAGCCCCATTCTCTGTGCCTCTGTGCGAACAGTGCCATGGGCAGATGAGGCTGAGCAACAGCTTTCCAGGCTAGCCCCTTCTGGCTGCCAGCTATCTGCAGACGTTCGCACTTTCGGAGCAGGGCTGCGAAAGGAGTCTGGCTGGAATACCAACTTTTCCTGGCTACGTTTGAAGTTTGAGGTGACAAGACAAGCAAGCAGCTATAGTCTCTGTGCCTCTGTGCGAGCAGTGCCATGGGCAGATGAGGCTGAGCAACAGCTTTCCAGGCTAGCCCCTTCTGGCTGCCAGCTATCTGCAGACGTTCGCACTTTCGGAGCAGGGCTGCGAAAGGAGCCTAGCAGGTACACCATCTTTCCCAGGCTACGTTTGAAGTTTGAGGTGGCAAGACAAGCAAGCAGCCCCATTCTCTGTGCCTATGTGCGAGCACTGCCATGGGCAGATGAGGCTGAGCAACAGCTTTCCAGGATAGCCCTTTCTGGCTTTCAGCTATTGGCAGACGTTCTCCCTTTCGGAGCAGGGCTGCGGAAGGAGCCTGGCAGGGACACCAACTTTCCCAGGCTACGTTTGAAGTTTGAGGTGGCAAGACAAGCAAGCAGCCCCATTCTCTGTGCCTCTGTGCGAGCAGTGCCATGGGCAGATGAGGCTGAGCTACAGCTTTCCAGGCTAGCCCCTTCTGCCTGCCAGATATCTGCAGACATTCGCATTTTCGGAGCAGGGCTGCGAAAGGAGCCTGGCAGGCACCCCCTCCATTCCCAGGCTACGTTTGAAGTTTGAGGTGGCAAGAAAAGCAAGCAGCCGCATTCTCTGTGCCTCTGTGCGAGCAGTGCCATGGGCAGATGAGGCTGAGCAACAGCTTTCCAGGCTAGCACCTTCTGGCTGCCAGCTATCTGCAGACGTTCGCACTTTGGGAGCAGGGCTGCGAAAGGAGCCTGGCTGGGACACCAACTTTCCCAGGTTACTTTTGAAGTTTGAGGTGGCAAGACAAGCAAGCAGCCCCATTCTCTGTGCCTCTGTGCGAGCAGTGCCATGGGCAGATGAGGCTGAGCTACAGCTTTCCAGGCTATCCCCTTCTGCCTGCCAGCTATCTGCAGACGTTCGCACTTTCGGAGCAGGGCTGCGAAAGGAGCCTGGCTGGGACACCAACTTTCCCAGGCTACGTTTGAAGTTTGAGGTGGCAAGACAAGCAAGCAGCCCCATTCTCTGTGCCTCTGTGCGAGCACTGCCATGGGCAGATGAGGCTGAGCAACAGCTTTCCAGGCTAGCCTCTTCTGGCTGCCAGCTATCTGCAGACATTCGCATTTTCGGAGCAGGGCTAGGAATGGTGCCTGGCAGGCACACCCTCCAATCCCAGGCTACGTTTGAAGTTTGAGGTGGCAAGACAAGCAAGCAGCCCCATTATCTGTGCCTCTGTGCGAGCAGTGCCATGGGCAGATGAGGCTGAGCAACAGCTTTCCAGGCTAGCCCCTTCTGGCTGCCAGCTATCTGCAGACGTTCTCACTTTCGGAGCAGGGCTGCGAAAGGAGCCTGGCTGGGACACCACCATTCCCAGCATGCGTTTGAAGTTTGAGGTGGCAAGACAAGCAAGCAGCCCCATTCTCTGTGCCTCTGTGCGAACAGTGCCATGGGCAGATGAGGCTGAGCAACAGCTTTCCAGGCTAGCCCCTTCTGCCTGCCAGCTATCTGCAGACGTTCGCACTATCGAGCAGGGCTGCGAAAGGAGTCTGGCTGGGACACCAACTTTCCCAGGCTACGTTTGAAGTTTGAGGTGACAAGACAAGCAAGCAGCTATAGTCTCTGTGCCTCTGTGCGAGCACTGCCATGGGCAGATGAGGCTGAGCAACAGCTTTCCAGGCTAGCACCTTCTGGCTGCCAGCTATCTGCAGACGTTCGCATTTTCGGAGCAGGGCTGCGAAAAAAGCCTGGCTGTGACACCGACTTTCCCAGGTTACGTTTGAAGTTTGAGGTGGCAAGACAAGCAAGCAGCCCCATTCTCTGTGCCTCTGTGCGAGCACTGCCATGGACAGATGAGGCTGAGCAACAGCTTTCCAGGCTAGCCCCTTCTGCCTGCCAGATGTCGGCAGACGTTCGCATTTCAAGAGAAGGGCTGCGAAAGGAGCCTAGCAGGTACACCATCTTTCCCAGGCTACGTTTGAAGTTTGAGGTGGCAAGACAAGCAAGCAGCCCCAGTCTCTGTGCCTCTGTGCGAACAGTGCCATGGGCAGATGAGGCTGAGCAACAACTTTCCAGGCTAGCACCTTCTGGCTGCCAGCTATCTGCAGACGTTCGCACTTTCGGAGCAGGGCTGCGAAAGGAGCCTGGCAGGTACACCATCTTTCCCAGGCTACGTTTGAAGTTTCAAGTGGCAAGACAAGCAAGCAGCCCCATTCTCTGTGCCTCTGTGCGAGCAGTGCCATGGACAGATGAGGCTGAGCAACAGCTTTCCAGGCTAGCCTCTTCTGGCTGCCAGCTATCTGCAGACATTCGCATTTTCGGAGCAGGGGTAGGAATGGTGCCTGGCAGGCACACCCTCCAATCCCAGGCTACGTTTGAAGTTTGAGGTGGCAAGACAAGCAAGCAGCCCCATTCTCTGTGCCTCTGTGCGAGCAGTGCCATGGGCAGATGAGGCTGAGCAACAGCTTTCCAGGCTAGCCCCTTCTGCCTGCCAGCTATCTGCAGACGTTCGCACTTTCGGAGCAGGGCTGCGGAAGGAGCCTGACAGGGACACCATCTTTCCCAGGTTACGTTTGAAGTTTGAGGTGGCAAGACAAGCAAGCAGCCCCATTCTCTGTGCCTCTGTGCGAGCACTGCCATGGGCAGATGAGGCTGAGCAACAGCTTTCCAGGCTAGCCCCTTCTGGCTGCCAGCTATCTGCAGACGTTCGCACTTTCGGAGCAGGGCTGCGAAAGGAGCCTGGCTGGGACACCAACTTTCCCAGGCTACGTTTGAAGTTTGAGGTGGCAAGACAAGCAAGCAGCCCCATTCTCTGTGCCTCTGTGCGAGCACTGCCATGGGCAGATGAGGCTGAGGAACAGCTTTCCAGGATAGCCCCTTCTGCCAGCCAGCTATCTGCAGACGTTCGGATTTCAAGAACAGTGCTGCGAAAGGAGCCTAGCAGGTACACAATCTTTCCCAGGTTACGTTTGAAGTTTGAGGTGGCAAGACAAGCAAGCAGCCCCATTCTCTGTGCCTCTGTGCGAGCAGTGCCATGGACAGATGAGGCTGAGCAACAGCTTTCCAGGCTAGCCTCTTCTGGCTGCCAGCTATCTGCAGACATTCGCATTTTCGGAGCAGGGGTAGGAATGGTGCCTGGCAGGCACACCCTCCAATCCCAGGCTACGTTTGAAGTTTGAGGTGGCAAGACAAGCAAGCAGCCCCATTCTCTGTGCCTCTGTGCGAGCAGTGCCATGGGCAGATGAGGCTGAGCAACAGCTTTCCAGGCTAGCCCCTTCTGCCTGCCAGCTATCTGCAGACGTTCGCACTTTCGGAGCAGGGCTGCGGAAGGAGCCTGACAGGGACACCATCTTTCCCAGGCTACGTTTGAAGTTTGAGGTGGCAAGACAAGCAAGCAGCCCCATTCTCTGTGCCTCTGTGCGAGCACTGCCATGGGCAGATGAGGCTGAGCAACAGCTTTCCAGGCTAGCCCCTTCTGGCTGCCAGCTATCTGCAGACGTTCGCACTTTCGGAGCAGGGCTGCGAAAGGAGCCTGGCTGGGACACCAACTTTCCCAGGCTACGTTTGAAGTTTGAGGTGGCAAGACAAGCAAGCAGCCCCATTCTCTGTGCCTCTGTGCGAGCAGTGCCATGGGCAGATGAGGCTGAGGAACAGCTTTCCAGGATAGCCCCTTCTGCCAGCCAGCTATCTGCAGACGTTCGGATTTCAAGAACAGTGCTGCGAAAGGAGCCTAGCAGGTAAACAATCTTTCCCAGGTTACGTTTGAAGTTTGAGGTGGCAAGACAAGCAAGCAGCCCCATTCTCTGTGCCTCTGTGCGAGCACTGCCATGGGCAGATGAGGCTGAGCAACAGCTTTCCAGGCTAGCCCCTTCTGACTGCCAGCTATCTGCAGACGTTCGCACTTTCGGAGCAGGGCTGCGAAAGGAGCCTGGCTGGGACACCAACTTTCCCAGGCTACGTTTGAAGTTTGAGGTGGCAAGACAAGCAAGCAGCCCCATTCTCTGTGCCTCTGCGAGCACTGCCATGGGCAGATGAGGGTGAGCAACAGCTTTCCAGGATAGCCCTTTCTGGCTGCCAGCTATCTGCAGACGTTCGCACTTTCGGAGCAGGGCTGCGAAAGGAGCCTGGCTGGGACACCACCATTCCCAGCATGCGTTTGAAGTTTCAAGTGGCAAGACAAGCAAGCAGCCCCATTCTCTGTGCCTCTGTGCGAGCAGTGCCATGGGCAGATGAGGCTGAGCAACAGCTTTCCAGGCTAGCCCCTTCTGGCTGCCAGCTATCTGCAGACGTTCGCACTTTCGGAGCAGGGCTGCGAAAGGAGCCTAGCAGGTACACCATCTTTCCCAGGCTACTTTTGAAGTTTGAGGTGGCAAGACAAGCAAGTAGCCCCATTCTCTGTGCCTCTGTGCGAGCAGTGCCATGGGCAGATGAGGCTGAGCAACAGCTGTCCAGGCTAGCCCCTTCTGGCTGCCAGCTATCTGCAGACGTTCGCACTTTCGGAGCAGGGCTGCGAAAGGAGCCTGGCTGGGACACCAACTTTCCCAGGCTACGTTTGAAGTTTGAGGTGGCAAGACAAGCAAGCAGCCCCATTCTCTGTGCCTCTGTGCGAGCACTGCCATGGGCAGATGAGGCTGAGCAACAGCTTTCCAGGATAGCCCTTTCTGGCTGCCAGCTATCTGCAGACGTTCGCACTTTCGGAGCAGGGCTGCGAAAGGAGCCTGGCTGGGACACCACCATTCCCAGCATGCGTTTGAAGTTCAAGTGGCAAGACAAGCAAGCAGCCCCATTCTCTGTGCCTCTGTGCGAACAGTGCCATGGGCAGATGAGGCTGAGCAACAGCTTTCCAGGCTAGCCCCTTCTGGCTGGCAGCTATCTGCAGACTTTCGCACTTTCGGAGCAGGGCTGCAAAAGGAGTCTGGCTGGGATACCAACTTTCCCAGGCTACGTTTGAAGTTTGAGATGACAAGACAAGCAAGCAGCTATAGTCTCTGTGCCTCTGTGCGAGCAGTGCCATGGGCAGATGAGGCTGAGCAACAGCTTTCCAGGCTAGCCCCTTCTGGCTGCCAGCTATCTGCAGACGTTCGCACTTTCGGAGCAGGGCTGCGAAATTAGTCTAGCAGGTACACCATCTTTCCCAGGCTACGTTTGAAGTTTGAGGTGGCAAGACAAGCAAGTAGCCCCATTCTCTGTGCCTCTGTGCGAGCAGTGCCATGGGCAGATGAGGCTGAGCAACAGCTTTCCAGGCTAGCCCCTTCTGGCTGCCAGCTATCTGCAGACGTTCGCATTTCAAGAGCAGGGCTGAGATAGGAGCCTGGCAGGTACACCAACTTTCCCAGGCTACGTTTGAAGTTTGAGGTGGCAAGACAAGCAAGCAGCCCCATTCTCTGTGCCTCTGTGCGAGCACTGCCATGGGCAGATGAGGCTGAGCAACAGCTTTCCAGGCTAGCCTCTTCTGGCTGCCAGCTATCTGCAGACATTCGCATTTTCGGAGCAGGGCTAGGAATGGTGCCTGGCAGGCACACCCTCCAATCCCAGGCTACGTTTGAAGTTTGAGGTGGCAAGACAAGCAAGCAGCCCCATTCTCTGTGCCTCTGTGCGAACAGTGCCATGGGCAGATGAGGCTGAGCAACAGCTTTCCAGGCTAGCCCCTTCTGGCTGGCAGCTATCTGCAGACTTTCGCACTTTCGGAGCAGGGCTGCAAAAGGAGTCTGGCTGGGATACCAACTTTCCCAGGCTACGTTTGAAGTTTGAGATGACAAGACAAGCAAGCAGCTATAGTCTCTGTGCCTCTGTGCGAGCAGTGCCATGGGCAGATGAGGCTGAGCAACAGCTTTCCAGGCTAGCCCCTTCTGGCTGCCAGCTATCTGCAGACGTTCGCACTTTCGGAGCAGGGCTGCGAAATTAGTCTAGCAGGTACACCATCTTTCCCAGGCTACGTTTGAAGTTTGAGGTGGCAAGACAAGCAAGTAGCCCCATTCTCTGTGCCTCTGTGCGAGCAGTGCCATGGGCAGATGAGGCTGAGCAACAGCTTTCCAGGCTAGCCCCTTCTGGCTGCCAGCTATCTGCAGACGTTCGCATTTCAAGAGCAGGGCTGAGATAGGAGCCTGGCAGGTACACCAACTTTCCCAGGCTACGTTTGAAGTTTGAGGTGGCAAGACAAGCAAGCAGCCCCATTCTCTGTGCCTCTGTGCGAGCACTGCCATGGGCAGATGAGGCTGAGCAACAGCTTTCCAGGCTAGCCTCTTCTGGCTGCCAGCTATCTGCAGACATTCGCATTTTCGGAGCAGGGCTAGGAATGGTGCCTGGCAGGCACACCCTCCAATCCCAGGCTACGTTTGAAGTTTGAGGTGGCAAGACAAGCAAGGAGCCCCATTCTCTGTGCCTCTGTGCGAGCACTGCCATGGGCAGATGAGGCTGAGCAACAGCTTTCCAGGATAGCACCTTCTGGCTGCCAGCTATCTGCAGACGTTCGCATTTCAAGAGCAGTGCTGCGAAAGGAGCCTAGCAGGTACACCATCTTTCCCAGGTTACGTTTGAAGTTTGAGGTGGCAAGACAAGCAAGCAGCGCCATTCTCTGTGCCTCTGTGCGAGCACTGCCATGGGCAGAGGAGGCTGAGCAACAGCTTTCCAGGCTAGCCCCTTCTGGCTGCCAGGTATCTGCAGACGTTCGCACTTTCGGAGCAGGGCTGCGAAAGGAGCCTGGCTGGGACACTAACTTTCCCAGCATGCGTTTGAAGTTTGAGGTGACAAGACAAGCAAGCAGCCCCATTCTCTGTGCATCTGTGCGAGCACTGCCATGGGCAGATGAGGCTGAGCAACAGCTTTCCAGGCTAGCCCCTTCTGCCTGCCAGCTATCTGCAGACATTCGCACTTTCGGAGCAGGGTTGCGAAAGGAGCCTGGCTGGGACACCAACTTTCCCAGGCTACGTTTGAAGTTTGAGGTGGCAAGACAAGCAAGCAGCCCCATTCTCTGTGCCTCTGTGCGAGCACTGCCATGGGCAGATGAGGCTGAGCAACAGCTTTCCAGGCTAGCCTCTTCTGCCTGCCAGCTATCTGCAGACATTCGCACTTTCGGAGCAGGGCTGCGAAAGGAGCCTGGCAGGGACACCACCATTCCCAGCATGCGTTTGAAGTTTGAGGTGGCAAGACAAGCAAGCAGCCCCATTCTCTGTGCCTCTGTGCGAGCACTGCCATGGGCAGATGAGGCTGAGCAACAGCTTTCCAGGCTAGCCTCTTCTGGCTGCCAGCTATCTGCAGACATTCGCATTTTCGGAGCAGGGCTAGGAATTGTGCCTGGCAGGCACACCCTCCAATCCCAGTCTACGTTTGAAGTTTGAGATGGCAAGATAAGCAAGCAGCCCCATTCTCTGTGCCTCTATGCAAACAGTGCCATGGACAGATGAGGCTGAGCAACAGCTTTCCAGGCTAGCCCCTTCTGGCTGCCAGCTATCTGCAGACGTTCGCATTTCAAGAGCAGGGCTGCGAAAGGAGCCTAGCAGGTACACCATCTTTCCCAGGCTACGTTTGAAGTTTGAGGTGGCAAGACAAGCAAGCAGCCCCATTCTCTGTGCCTCTGTGCGAGCAGTGCCATGGGCAGATGAGGCTGAGCAACAGCTTACCAGGCTAGCACCTTCTGGCTGCCAGCTATCTGCAGATGTTCGCACTTTCGGAGCAGGGCTGCGGAAGGAGCCTGACTGGGACACCATCTTTCCCAGGCTACGTTTGAAGTTTGAGGTGGCAAGACAAGCAAGCAGCCCCATTCTCTGTGCCTCTGTGCGAGCAGTGCCATGGGCAGATGAGGCTGAGCAACAGCTTTCCAGGCTAGCCCCTTCTGCCTGCCAGCTATCTGCAGACGTTCGCACTTTCGGAGCAGGGCTGCGAAAGGAGCCTGGCTGGGACACCAACTTTCCCAGGCTACGTTTGAAGTTTGAGGTGGCAAGACAAGCAAGCAGCCCCATTCTCTGTGCCTCTGCGAGCACTGCCATGGGCAGATGAGGGTGAGCAACAGCTTTCCAGGCTAGCCTCTTCTGGCTGCCAGCTATCTGCAGACGTTCGCACTTTCGGAGCAGGGCTGCGAAAGGAGCCTGGCTGGGACACCACCATTCCCAGCATGCGTTTGAAGTTCAAGTGGCAAGACAAGCAAGCAGCCCCATTCTCTGTGCCTCTGTGCGAGCAGTGCCATGGGTAGATGAGGCTGAGCAACAGCTTTCCAGGCTAGCACCTTCTGGCTGCCAGCTATCTGCAGACGTTCGCACTTTCGGAGCAGGGCTGCGAAAGGAGCCTAGCAGGTACACCATCTTTCCCAGGCTACGTTTGAAGTTTGAGGTGGCAAGACAAGCAAGTAGCCCCATTCTCTGTGCCTCTGTGCGAGCAGTGCCATGGGCAGATGAGGCTGAGCAACAGCTGTCCAGGCTAGCCCCTTCTGGCTGCCAGCTATCTGCAGACGTTCGCACTTTCGGAGCAGGGCTGCGAAAGGAGCCTGGCTGGGACACCAACTTTCCCAGGCTACGTTTGAAGTTTGAGGTGGCAAGACAAGCAAGCAGCCCCATTCTCTGTGCCTCTGTGCGAGCACTGCCATGGGCAGATGAGGCTGAGCAACAGCTTTCCAGGATAGCCCTTTCTGGCTGCCAGCTATCTGCAGACGTTCGCACTTTCGGAGCAGGGCTGCGAAAGGAGCCTGGCTGGGACACCACCATTCCCAGCATGCGTTTGAAGTTCAAGTGGCAAGACAAGCAAGCAGCCCCATTCTCTGTGCCTCTGTGCGAACAGTGCCATGGGCAGATGAGGCTGAGCAACAGCTTTCCAGGCTAGCCCCTTCTGGCTGGCAGCTATCTGCAGACATTCGCACTTTCGGAGCAGGGCTGCAAAAGGAGTCTGGCTGGGATACCAACTTTCCCAGGCTACGTTTGAAGTTTGAGGTGACAAGACAAGCAAGCAGCTATAGTCTCTGTGCCTCTGTGCGAGCAGTGCCATGGGCAGATGAGGCTGAGCAACAGCTTTCCAGGCTAGCCCCTTCTGCCTGCCAGCTATCTGCAGACGTTCGCACTTTCGGAGCAGGGCTGCGAAAGGAGTCTAGCAGGTACACCATCTTTCCCAGGCTACGTTTGAAGTTTCAGGTGGCAAGACAAGCAAGGTGCCCCATTCTCTGTGCCTCTGTGCGAGCAGTGCCATGGGCAGATGAGGCTGAGCAACAGCTTTCCAGGCTAGCCCCTTCTGGCTGCCAGCTATCTGCAGACGTTCGCATTTCAAGAGCAGGGCTGAGATAGGAGCCTGGCAGGTACACCAACTTTCCCAGGCTACGTTTGAAGTTTGAGGTGGCAAGACAAGCAAGCAGCCCCATTCTCTGTGCCTCTGTGCGAGCACTGCCATGGGCAGATGAGGCTGAGCAACAGCTTTCCAGGCTAGCCTCTTCTGGCTGCCAGCTATCTGCAGACATTCGCATTTTCGGAGCAGGGCTAGGAATGGTGCCTGGCAGGCACACCCTCCAATCCCAGGCTACGTTTGAAGTTTGAGGTGGCAAGACAAG
This sequence comes from Opisthocomus hoazin, assembly GCF_030867145.1. NCBI lineage: Eukaryota > Metazoa > Chordata > Aves > Opisthocomiformes > Opisthocomidae > Opisthocomus > Opisthocomus hoazin. The sequence continues at coordinate 3,303,947 of NC_134433.1, forward strand.
CAAGGAGCCCCATTCTCTGTGCCTCTGTGCGAGCACTGCCATGGGCAGATGAGGCTGAGCAACAGCTTTCCAGGATAGCCCCTTCTGCCAGCCAGCTATCTGCAGACGTTCGCATTTCAAGAGCAGTGCTGCGAAAGGAGCCTAGCAGGTACACCATCTTTCCCAGGTTACGTTTGAAGTTTGAGGTGGCAAGACAAGCAAGCAGCGCCATTCTCTGTGCCTCTGTGCGAGCACTGCCATGGGCAGATGAGGCTGAGCAACAGCTTTCCAGGCTAGCCCCTTCTGGCTGCCAGGTATCTGCAGACGTTCGCACTTTCGGAGCAGGGCTGCGAAAGGAGCCTGGCTGGGACACCAACTTTCCCAGCATGCGTTTGAAGTTTGAGGTGACAAGACAAGCAAGCAGCCCCATTCTCTGTGCATCTGTGCGAGCACTGCCATGGGCAGATGAGGCTGAGCAACAGCTTTCCAGGCTAGCCCCTTCTGGCTGCCAGCTATCTGCAGACATTCGCACTTTCGGAGCAGGGTTGCGAAAGGAGCCTGGCAGGGACACCAACTTTCCCAGGCTACGTTTGAAGTTTGAGGTGGCAAGACAAGCAAGCAGCCCCATTCTCTGTGCCTCTGTGCGAGCACTGCCATGGGCAGATGAGGCTGAGCAACAGCTTTCCAGGCTAGCCTCTTCTGCCTGCCAGGTATCTGCAGACATTCGCACTTTCGGAGCAGGGCTGCGAAAGGAGCCTGGCAGGGACACCACCATTCCCAGCATGCGTTTGAAGTTTGAGGTGGCAAGACAAGCAAGCAGCCCCATTCTCTGTGCCTCTGTGCGAGCACTGCCATGGGCAGATGAGGCTGAGCAACAGCTTTCCAGGCTAGCCCCTTCTGCCTGCCAGCTATCTGCAGACGATCGCATTTCAAGAGCAGGGCTGAGATAGGAGCCTAGCAGGTACACGATCTTTCCCAGGCTACGTTTGAAGTTTGAGGTGGCAAGACAAGCAAGCAGCCCCATTCTCTGTGCCTCTGTGCGAGCACTGCCATGGGCAGATGAGGCTGAGCAACAGCTTTCCAGGCTAGCCTCTTCTGGCTGCCAGCTATCTGCAGACATTCGCATTTTCGGAGCAGGGCTAGGAATTGTGCCTGGCAGGCACACCCTCCAATCCCAGTCTACGTTTGAAGTTTGAGATGGCAAGATAAGCAAGCAGCCCCATTCTCTGTGCCTCTATGCAAACAGTGCCATGGACAGATGAGGCTGAGCAACAGCTTTCCAGGCTAGCCCTTTCTGGCTGCCAGCTATCTGCAGACGTTCGCATTTCAAGAGCAGGGCTGCGAAAGGAGCCTAGCAGGTACACCATCTTTCCCAGGCTACGTTTGAAGTTTGAGGTGGCAAGAAAAGCAAGCAGCCCCATTCTCTGTGCCTCTGTGCGAGCAGTGCCATGGGCAGATGAGGCTGAGCAACAGCTTACCAGGCTAGCACCTTCTGGCTGCCAGCTATCTGCAGATGTTCGCACTTTCGGAGCAGGGCTGCGGAAGGAGCCTGACTGGGACACCATCTTTCCCAGGCTACGTTTGAAGTTTGAGGTGGCAAGACAAGCAAGCAGCCCCATTCTCTGTGCCTCTGTGCGAGCACTGCCATGGGCAGATGAGGCTGAGCAACAGCTTTCCAGGCTAGCCCCTTCTGGCTGCCAGCTATCTGCAGACGTTCGCACTTTCGGAGCAGGGCTGCGAAAGGAGCCTGGCTGGGACACCAACTTTCCCAGGCTACGTTTGAAGTTTGAGGTGGCAAGACAAGCAAGCAGCCCCATTCTCTGTGCCTCTGTGCGAGCACTGCCATGGGCAGATGAGGCTGAGCAACAGCTTTCCAGGCTAGCCCCTTCTGCCAGCCAGCTATCTGCAGACGTTCGCATTTCAAGAGCAGTGCTGCGAAAGGAGCCTAGCAGGTACACCATCTTTCCCAGGTTACGTTTGAAGTTTGAGGTGGCAAGACAAGCAAGCAGCCCCATTCTCTGTGCCTCTGTGCGAGCAGTGCCATGGGCAGATGAGGCTGAGCAACAGCTTTCCAGGATAGCCCTTTCTGGCTGCCAGCTATCTGCAGACGTTCGCACTTTCGGAGCAGGGCTGCGAAAGGAGCCTGGCTGGGACACCACCATTCCCAGCATGCGTTTGAAGTTCAAGTGGCAAGACAAGCAAGCAGCCCCATTCTCTGTGCCTCTGTGCGAGCAGTGCCATGGGCAGATGAGGCTGAGCAACAGCTTTCCAGGCTAGCACCTTCTGGCTGCCAGCTATCTGCAGACGTTCGCACTTTCGGAGCAGGGCTGCGAAAGGAGCCTAGCAGGTACACCATCTTTCCCAGGCTACGTTTGAAGTTTGAGGTGGCAAGACAAGCAAGTAGCCCCATTCTCTGTGCCTCTGTGCGAGCAGTGCCATGGGCAGATGAGGCTGAGCAACAGCTGTCCAGGCTAGCCCCTTCTGGCTGCCAGCTATCTGCAGACGTTCGCACTTTCGGAGCAGGGCTGCGAAAGGAGCCTGGCTGGGACACCAACTTTCCCAGGTTACGTTTGAAGTTTGAGGTGGCAAGACAAGCAAGCAGCCCCATTCTCTGTGCCTCTGTGCGAGCACTGCCATGGGCAGATGAGGCTGAGCAACAGCTTTCCAGGATAGCCCTTTCTGGCTGCCAGCTATCTGCAGACGTTCGCACTTTCGGAGCAGGGCTGCGAAAGGAGCCTGGCTGGGACACCACCATTCCCAGCATGCGTTTGAAGTTTCAAGTGGCAAGACAAGCAAGCAGCCCCATTCTCTGTGCCTCTGTGCGAGCACTGCCATGGGCAGATGAGGCTGAGCAACAGCTTTCCAGGCTAGCCCCTTCTGCCTGTCAGCTATCTGCAGACGTTCGCACTTTCGGAGCAGGGCTGCAAAACGAGTCTGGCTGGGATACCAACTTTCCCAGGCTACGTTTGAAGTTTGAGGTTGCAAGACAAGCAAGCAGCTATAGTCTCTGTGCCTCTGTGCGAGCAGTGCCATGGGCAGATGAGGCTGAGCAACAGCTTTCCAGGCTAGCCCCTTCTGGCTGCCAGCTATCTGCAGACGTTCGCACTTTCGGAGCAGGGCTGCGAAAGGAGTCTAGCAGGTACACCATCTTTCCCAGGCTACGTTTGAAGTTTGAGGTGGCAAGACAAGCAAGTAGCCCCATTCTCTGTGCCTCTGTGCGAGCAGTGCCATGGGCAGAGGAGGCTGAGCAACAGCTTTCCAGGCTAGCCCCTTCTGGCTGCCAGCTATCTGCAGACGTTCGCATTTCAAGAGCAGGGCTGAGATAGGAGCCTGGCAGGTACACCAACTTTCCCAGGCTACGTTTGAAGTTTGAGGTGGCAAGACAAGCAAGCAGCCCCATTCTCTGTGCCTCTGTGCGAGCACTGCCATGGGCAGATGAGGCTGAGCAACAGCTTTCCAGGCTAGCCTCTTCTGGCTGCCAGCTATCTGCAGACATTCGCATTTTCGGAGCAGGGCTAGGAATGGTGCCTGGCAGGCACACCCTCCAATCCCAGGCTACGTTTGAAGTTTGAGGTGGCAAGACAAGCAAGCAGCCCCATTCTCTGTGCCTCTGTGCGAGCACTGCCATGGGCAGATGAGGCTGAGCAACAGCTTTCCAGGATAGCACCTTCTGGCTGCCAGCTATCTGCAGACGTTCGCATTTCAAGAGCAGGGCTGCGAAAGGAGCCTAGCAGGTACACCATCTTTCCCAGGCTACGTTTGAAGTTTGAGGTGGCAAGACAAGCAAGCAGCCCCATTCTCTGTGCCTCTGTGCGAGCAGTGCCATGGGCAGATGAGGCTGAGCAACAGCTTTCCAGGCTAGCACCTTCTGGCTGCCAGCTATCTGCAGATGTTCGCACTTTCGGAGCAGGGCTGCGGAAGGAGCCTGACTGGGACACCATCTTTCCCAGGCTACGTTTGAAGTTTGAGGTGGCAAGACAAGCAAGCAGCTATAGTCTCTGTGCCTCTGTGCGAGCAGTGCCATGGGCAGATGAGGCTGAGCAACAGCTTTCCAGGCTAGCCCCTTCTGGCTGCCAGCTATCTGCAGACGTTCGCACTTTCGGAGCAGGGCTGCGAAAGGAGCCTGGCTGGGACACCAACTTTCCCAGGCTACGTTTGAAGTTTGAGGTGGCAAGACAAGCAAGCAGCCCCATTCTCTGTGCCTCTGTGCGAGCACTGCCATGGGCAGATGAGGCTGAGCAACAGCTTTCCAGGATAGCCCCTTCTGCCAGCCAGCTATCTGCAGACGTTCGCATTTCAAGAGCAGTGCTGCGAAAGGAGCCTAGCAGGTACACCATCTTTCCCAGGTTACGTTTGAAGTTTGAGGTGGCAAGACAAGCAAGCAGCCCCATTCTCTGTGCCTCTGTGCGAGCACTGCCATGGGCAGATGAGGGTGAGCAACAGCTTTCCAGGCTAGCCCCTTCTGGCTGCCAGCTATCTGCAGACGTTCGCACTTTCGGAGCAGGGCTGCGAAAGGAGTCTGGCTGGAATACCAACTTTCCCTGGCTATGTTTGAAGTTTGAGGTGACAAGACAAGCAAGCAGCTATAGTCTCTGTGCCTCTGTGCGAGCAGTGCCATGGGCAGATGAGGCTGAGCAACAGCTTTCCAGGCTAGCCCCTTCTGGCTGCCAGCTATCTGCAGACGTTCGCACTTTCGGAGCAGGGCTGCGAAAGGAGCCTAGCAGGTACACCATCTTTCCCAGGCTACGTTTGAAGTTTGAGGTGGCAAGACAAGCAAGCAGCCCCATTCTCTGTGCCTCTGTGCGAGCACTGCCATGGGCAGATGAGGCTGAGCAACAGCTTTCCAGGCTAGCCTCTTCTGGCTGCCAGCTATCTGCAGACATTCGCATTTTCGGAGCAGGGCTAGGAATGGTGCCTGGCAGGCACACCCTCCAATCCCAGGCCACGTTTGAAGTTTGAGGTGGCAAGACAAGCAAGCAGCCCCATTCTCTGTGCCTCTGTGCGAGCAGTGATATGGGCAGATGAGGCTGAGCAACAGCTTTCCAGGCTAGCACCTTCTGGCTGCCAGCTATCTGCAGACGTTCGCACTTTCGGAGCAGGGCTGCGGAAGGAGCCTGACAGGGACACCATCTTTCCCAGCATGCGTTTGAAGTTTGAGGTGACAAGACAAGCAAGCAGCCCCATTCTCTGTGCATCTGTGCGAGCACTGCCATGGGCAGATGAGGCTGAGCAACAGCTTTCCAGGCTAGCCCCTTCTGGCTGCCAGCTATCTGCAGACATTCGCACTTTCGGAGCAGGGTTGCGAAAGGAGCCTGGCAGGGACACCAACTTTCCCAGGCTACGTTTGAAGTTTGAGGTGGCAAGACAAGCAAGCAGCCCCATTCTCTGTGCCTCTGTGCGAGCACTGCCATGGGCAGATGAGGCTGAGCAACAGCTTTCCAGGCTAGCCTCTTCTGCCTGCCAGGTATCTGCAGACATTCGCACTTTCGGAGCAGGGCTGCGAAAGGAGCCTGGCAGGGACACCACCATTCCCAGCATGCGTTTGAAGTTTGAGGTGGCAAGACAAGCAAGCAGCCCCATTCTCTGTGCCTCTGTGCGAGCACTGCCATGGGCAGATGAGGCTGAGCAACAGCTTTCCAGGCTAGCCCCTTCTGCCTGCCAGCTATCTGCAGACGATCGCATTTCAAGAGCAGGGCTGAGATAGGAGCCTAGCAGGTACACGATCTTTCCCAGGCTACGTTTGAAGTTTGAGGTGGCAAGACAAGCAAGCAGCCCCATTCTCTGTGCCTCTGTGCGAGCACTGCCATGGGCAGATGAGGCTGAGCAACAGCTTTCCAGGCTAGCCTCTTCTGGCTGCCAGCTATCTGCAGACATTCGCATTTTCGGAGCAGGGCTAGGAATTGTGCCTGGCAGGCACACCCTCCAATCCCAGTCTACGTTTGAAGTTTGAGATGGCAAGATAAGCAAGCAGCCCCATTCTCTGTGCCTCTATGCAAACAGTGCCATGGACAGATGAGGCTGAGCAACAGCTTTCCAGGCTAGCCCTTTCTGGCTGCCAGCTATCTGCAGACGTTCGCATTTCAAGAGCAGGGCTGCGAAAGGAGCCTAGCAGGTACACCATCTTTCCCAGGCTACGTTTGAAGTTTGAGGTGGCAAGAAAAGCAAGCAGCCCCATTCTCTGTGCCTCTGTGCGAGCAGTGCCATGGGCAGATGAGGCTGAGCAACAGCTTACCAGGCTAGCACCTTCTGGCTGCCAGCTATCTGCAGATGTTCGTACTTTCGGAGCAGGGCTGCGGAAGGAGCCTGACTGGGACACCATCTTTCCCAGGCTACGTTTGAAGTTTGAGGTGGCAAGACAAGCAAGCAGCCCCATTCTCTGTGCCTCTGTGCGAGCACTGCCATGGGCAGATGAGGCTGAGCAACAGCTTTCCAGGCTAGCCCCTTCTGGCTGCCAGCTATCTGCAGACGTTCGCACTTTCGGAGCAGGGCTGCGAAAGGAGCCTGGCTGGGACACCAACTTTCCCAGGCTACGTTTGAAGTTTGAGGTGGCAAGACAAGCAAGCAGCCCCATTCTCTGTGCCTCTGTGCGAGCACTGCCATGGGCAGATGAGGCTGAGCAACAGCTTTCCAGGCTAGCCCCTTCTGCCAGCCAGCTATCTGCAGACGTTCGCATTTCAAGAGCAGTGCTGCGAAAGGAGCCTAGCAGGTACACCATCTTTCCCAGGTTACGTTTGAAGTTTGAGGTGGCAAGACAAGCAAGCAGCCCCATTCTCTGTGCCTCTGTGCGAGCAGTGCCATGGGCAGATGAGGCTGAGCAACAGCTTTCCAGGATAGCCCTTTCTGGCTGCCAGCTATCTGCAGACGTTCGCACTTTCGGAGCAGGGCTGCGAAAGGAGCCTGGCTGGGACACCACCATTCCCAGCATGCGTTTGAAGTTCAAGTGGCAAGACAAGCAAGCAGCCCCATTCTCTGTGCCTCTGTGCGAGCAGTGCCATGGGCAGATGAGGCTGAGCAACAGCTTTCCAGGCTAGCACCTTCTGGCTGCCAGCTATCTGCAGACGTTCGCACTTTCGGAGCAGGGCTGCGAAAGGAGCCTAGCAGGTACACCATCTTTCCCAGGCTACGTTTGAAGTTTGAGGTGGCAAGACAAGCAAGTAGCCCCATTCTCTGTGCCTCTGTGCGAGCAGTGCCATGGGCAGATGAGGCTGAGCAACAGCTGTCCAGGCTAGCCCCTTCTGGCTGCCAGCTATCTGCAGACGTTCGCACTTTCGGAGCAGGGCTGCGAAAGGAGCCTGGCTGGGACACCAACTTTCCCAGGTTACGTTTGAAGTTTGAGGTGGCAAGACAAGCAAGCAGCCCCATTCTCTGTGCCTCTGTGCGAGCACTGCCATGGGCAGATGAGGCTGAGCAACAGCTTTCCAGGATAGCCCTTTCTGGCTGCCAGCTATCTGCAGACGTTCGCACTTTCGGAGCAGGGCTGCGAAAGGAGCCTGGCTGGGACACCACCATTCCCAGCATGCGTTTGAAGTTTCAAGTGGCAAGACAAGCAAGCAGCCCCATTCTCTGTGCCTCTGTGCGAGCACTGCCATGGGCAGATGAGGCTGAGCAACAGCTTTCCAGGCTAGCCCCTTCTGCCTGTCAGCTATCTGCAGACGTTCGCACTTTCGGAGCAGGGCTGCAAAACGAGTCTGGCTGGGATACCAACTTTCCCAGGCTACGTTTGAAGTTTGAGGTTGCAAGACAAGCAAGCAGCTATAGTCTCTGTGCCTCTGTGCGAGCAGTGCCATGGGCAGATGAGGCTGAGCAACAGCTTTCCAGGCTAGCCCCTTCTGGCTGCCAGCTATCTGCAGACGTTCGCACTTTCGGAGCAGGGCTGCGAAAGGAGTCTAGCAGGTACACCATCTTTCCCAGGCTACGTTTGAAGTTTGAGGTGGCAAGACAAGCAAGTAGCCCCATTCTCTGTGCCTCTGTGCGAGCAGTGCCATGGGCAGAGGAGGCTGAGCAACAGCTTTCCAGGCTAGCCCCTTCTGGCTGCCAGCTATCTGCAGACGTTCGCATTTCAAGAGCAGGGCTGAGATAGGAGCCTGGCAGGTACACCAACTTTCCCAGGCTACGTTTGAAGTTTGAGGTGGCAAGACAAGCAAGCAGCCCCATTCTCTGTGCCTCTGTGCGAGCACTGCCATGGGCAGATGAGGCTGAGCAACAGCTTTCCAGGCTAGCCTCTTCTGGCTGCCAGCTATCTGCAGACATTCGCATTTTCGGAGCAGGGCTAGGAATGGTGCCTGGCAGGCACACCCTCCAATCCCAGGCTACGTTTGAAGTTTGAGGTGGCAAGACAAGCAAGCAGCCCCATTCTCTGTGCCTCTGTGCGAGCACTGCCATGGGCAGATGAGGCTGAGCAACAGCTTTCCAGGATAGCACCTTCTGGCTGCCAGCTATCTGCAGACGTTCGCATTTCAAGAGCAGGGCTGCGAAAGGAGCCTAGCAGGTACACCATCTTTCCCAGGCTACGTTTGAAGTTTGAGGTGGCAAGACAAGCAAGCAGCCCCATTCTCTGTGCCTCTGTGCGAGCAGTGCCATGGGCAGATGAGGCTGAGCAACAGCTTTCCAGGCTAGCACCTTCTGGCTGCCAGCTATCTGCAGATGTTCGCACTTTCGGAGCAGGGCTGCGGAAGGAGCCTGACTGGGACACCATCTTTCCCAGGCTACGTTTGAAGTTTGAGGTGGCAAGACAAGCAAGCAGCTATAGTCTCTGTGCCTCTGTGCGAGCAGTGCCATGGGCAGATGAGGCTGAGCAACAGCTTTCCAGGCTAGCCCCTTCTGGCTGCCAGCTATCTGCAGACGTTCGCACTTTCGGAGCAGGGCTGCGAAAGGAGCCTGGCTGGGACACCAACTTTCCCAGGCTACGTTTGAAGTTTGAGGTGGCAAGACAAGCAAGCAGCCCCATTCTCTGTGCCTCTGTGCGAGCACTGCCATGGGCAGATGAGGCTGAGCAACAGCTTTCCAGGATAGCCCCTTCTGCCAGCCAGCTATCTGCAGACGTTCGCATTTCAAGAGCAGTGCTGCGAAAGGAGCCTAGCAGGTACACCATCTTTCCCAGGTTACGTTTGAAGTTTGAGGTGGCAAGACAAGCAAGCAGCCCCATTCTCTGTGCCTCTGTGCGAGCACTGCCATGGGCAGATGAGGGTGAGCAACAGCTTTCCAGGCTAGCCCCTTCTGGCTGCCAGCTATCTGCAGACGTTCGCACTTTCGGAGCAGGGCTGCGAAAGGAGCCTGGCTGGGACACCAACTTTCCCAGGCTACGTTTGAAGTTTGAGGTGGCAAGACAAGCAAGCAGCCCCATTCTCTGTGCCTCTGTGCGAGCACTGCCATGGGCAGATGAGGCTGAGCAACAGCTTTCCAGGATAGCCCTTTCTGGCTGCCAGCTATCTGCAGACGTTCGCACTTTGGGAGCAGGGCTGCGAAAGGAGCCTGGCTGGGACACCACCATTCCCAACATGCGTTTGAAGTTCAAGTGGCAAGACAAGCAAGCAGCCCCATTCTCTGTGCCTCTGTGCGAACAGTGCCATGGGCAGATGAGGCTGAGCAACAGCTTTCCAGGCTAGCCCCTTCTGGCTGCCAGCTATCTGCAGACGTTCGCACTTTCGGAGCAGGGCTGCGAAAGGAGTCTGGCTGGAATACCAACTTTCCCTGGCTATGTTTGAAGTTTGAGGTGACAAGACAAGCAAGCAGCTATAGTCTCTGTGCCTCTGTGCGAGCAGTGCCATGGGCAGATGAGGCTGAGCAACAGCTTTCCAGGCTAGCCCCTTCTGGCTGCCAGCTATCTGCAGACGTTCGCACTTTCGGAGCAGGGCTGCGAAAGGAGCCTAGCAGGTACACCATCTTTCCCAGGCTACGTTTGAAGTTTGAGGTGGCAAGACAAGCAAGCAGCCCCATTCTCTGTGCCTCTGTGCGAGCACTGCCATGGGCAGATGAGGCTGAGCAACAGCTTTCCAGGCTAGCCTCTTCTGGCTGCCAGCTATCTGCAGACATTCGCATTTTCGGAGCAGGGCTAGGAATGGTGCCTGGCAGGCACACCCTCCAATCCCAGGCTACGTTTGAAGTTTGAGGTGGCAAGACAAGCAAGCAGCCCCATTCTCTGTGCCTCTGTGCGAGCAGTGCCATGGGCAGATGAGGCTGAGCAACAGCTTTCCAGGATAGCACCTTCTGGCTGCCAGCTATCTGCAGACGTTCGCACTTTCGGAGCAGGGCTGCGGAAGGAGCCTGACAGGGACACCATCTTTCCCAGGCTACGTTTGAAGTTTGAGGTGGCAAGACAAGCAAGCAGCCCCATTCTCTGTGCCTCTGTGCGAGCAGTGCCATGGGCAGATGAGGCTGAGCAACAGCTTTCCAGGCTAGCCTCTTCTGGCTGCCAGCTATCTGCAGACGTTCGCACTTTCGGAGCAGGGCTGCGAAAGGAGCCTGGCTGGGACACCAACTTTCCCAGGCTACGTTTGAAGTTTGAGGTGGCAAGACAAGCAAGCAGCCCCATTCTCTGTGCCTCTGTGCGAGCAGTGCCATGGGCAGATGAGGCTGAGCAACAGCTTTCTAGGCTAGCCCCTTCTGGCTGCCAGCTATCTGCAGAAGTTCGCACTTTCGGAGCAGGGCTGCGAAAGGAGCCTGGCTGGGACACAGACTTTCCCAGGTTAGGTTTGAAGTTTGAGGTGGCAAGACAAGCAAGCAGCCCCATTCTCTGTGCCTCTGTGCGAGCACTGCCATGGGCAGATGAGGCTGAGCAACAGCTTTCCAGGCTAGACTCTTCTGGCTGCCAGCTATCTGCAGACATTCGCATTTTCGGAGCAGGGCTAGGAATGGTGCCTGGCAGGCACACCCTCCAATCCCAGGCTACGTTTGAAGTTTGAGGTGGCAAGACAAGCAAGCAGCCCCATTCTCTGTGCCTCTGTGCGAGCACTGCCATGGGCAGATGAGGCTGAGCAACAGCTTTCCAGGATAGCACCTTCTGGCTGCCAGCTATCTGCAGACGTTCGCACTTTCGGAGCAGGGCTGCGGAAGGAGCCTGACAGGGACACCATCTTTCCCAGGCTACGTTTGAAGTTTGAGGTGGCAAGACAAGCAAGCAGCCCCATTCTCTGTGCCTCTGTGCGAGCAGTGCCATGGGCAGATGAGGCTGAGCAACAGCTTTCCAGGCTAGCCTCTTCTGGCTGCCAGCTATCTGCAGACGTTCGCACTTTCGGAGCAGGGCTGCGAAAGGAGCCTGGCTGGGACACCAACTTTCCCAGGCTACGTTTGAAGTTTGAGGTGGCAAGACAAGCAAGCAGCCCCATTCTCTGTGCCTCTGTGCGAGCAGTGCCATGGGCAGATGAGGCTGAGCAACAGCTTTCCAGGCTAGTCCCTTCTGGCTGCCAGCTATCTGCAGAAGTTCGCACTTTCGGAGCAGGGCTGCGAAAGGAGCCTGGCTGGGACACAGACTTTCCCAGGTTAGGTTTGAAGTTTGAGGTGGCAAGACAAGCAAGCAGCCCCATTCTCTGTGCCTCTGTGCGAGCACTGCCATGGGCAGATGAGGCTGAGCAACAGCTTTCCAGGCTAGCCTCTTCTGGCTGCCAGCTATCTGCAGACATTCGCATTTTCGGAGCAGGGCTAGGAATGGTGCCTGGCAGGCACACCCTCCAATCCCAGGCTACGTTTGAAGTTTGAGGTGGCAAGACAAGCAAGCAGCCCCATTCTCTGTGCCTCTGTGCGAGCAGTGCCATGGGCAGATGAGGCTGAGCAACAGCTTTCCAGGATAGCACCTTCTGGCTGCCAGCTATCTGCAGACGTTCGCACTTTCGGAGCAGGGCTGCGGAAGGAGCCTGACAGGGACACCATCTTTCCCAGGCTACGTTTGAAGTTTGAGGTGGCAAGACAAGCAAGCAGCCCCATTCTCTGTGCCTCTGTGCGAGCAGTGCCATGGGCAGATGAGGCTGAGCAACAGCTTTCCAGGCTAGCCTCTTCTGGCTGCCAGCTATCTGCAGACGTTCGCACTTTCGGAGCAGGGCTGCGAAAGGAGCCTGGCTGGGACACCAACTTTCCCAGGCTACGTTTGAAGTTTGAGGTGGCAAGACAAGCAAGCAGCCCCATTCTCTGTGCCTCTGTGCGAGCAGTGCCATGGGCAGATGAGGCTGAGCAACAGCTTTCTAGGCTAGCCCCTTCTGGCTGCCAGCTATCTGCAGAAGTTCGCACTTTCGGAGCAGGGCTGCGAAAGGAGCCTGGCTGGGACACAGACTTTCCCAGGTTAGGTTTGAAGTTTGAGGTGGCAAGACAAGCAAGCAGCCCCATTCTCTGTGCCTCTGTGCGAGCACTGCCATGGGCAGATGAGGCTGAGCAACAGCTTTCCAGGCTAGACTCTTCTGGCTGCCAGCTATCTGCAGACATTCGCATTTTCGGAGCAGGGCTAGGAATGGTGCCTGGCAGGCACACCCTCCAATCCCAGGCTACGTTTGAAGTTTGAGGTGGCAAGACAAGCAAGCAGCCCCATTCTCTGTGCCTCTGTGCGAGCACTGCCATGGGCAGATGAGGCTGAGCAACAGCTTTCCAGGATAGCACCTTCTGGCTGCCAGCTATCTGCAGACGTTCGCACTTTCGGAGCAGGGCTGCGGAAGGAGCCTGACAGGGACACCATCTTTCCCAGGCTACGTTTGAAGTTTGAGGTGGCAAGACAAGCAAGCAGCCCCATTCTCTGTGCCTCTGTGCGAGCAGTGCCATGGGCAGATGAGGCTGAGCAACAGCTTTCCAGGCTAGCCTCTTCTGGCTGCCAGCTATCTGCAGACGTTCGCACTTTCGGAGCAGGGCTGCGAAAGGAGCCTGGCTGGGACACCAACTTTCCCAGGCTACGTTTGAAGTTTGAGGTGGCAAGACAAGCAAGCAGCCCCATTCTCTGTGCCTCTGTGCGAGCAGTGCCATGGGCAGATGAGGCTGAGCAACAGCTTTCCAGGCTAGTCCCTTCTGGCTGCCAGCTATCTGCAGAAGTTCGCACTTTCGGAGCAGGGCTGCGAAAGGAGCCTGGCTGGGACACAGACTTTCCCAGGTTAGGTTTGAAGTTTGAGGTGGCAAGACAAGCAAGCAGCCCCATTCTCTGTGCCTCTGTGCGAGCACTGCCATGGGCAGATGAGGCTGAGCAACAGCTTTCCAGGCTAGACCCTTCTGCCTGCCAGCTATCTGCAGAGGTTCGCATTTCAAGAGCAGGGCTGCGAAAGGAGCCTAGCAGGTACACCATCTTTCCCAGGCTACGTTTGAAGTTTGAGGTGGCAAGACAAGCAAGCAGCCCCATTCTCTGTGCCTCTGTGCGAGCAGTGCCATGGGCAGATGAGGCTGAGCTACAGCTTTCCAGGCTAGCCCCTTCTGCCTGCCAGATATCTGCAGACATTCGCATTTTCGGAGCAGGTCTGCGAAAGGAGCCTGGCAGGCACCCCCTCCATTCCCAGGCTACGTTTGAAGTTTGAGGTGGCAAGAAAAGCAAGCAGCCGCATTCTCTGTGCCTCTGTGCGAGCAGTGCCATGGGCAGATGAGGCTGAGCAACAGCTTTCCAGGCTAGCACCTTCTGGCTGCCAGCTATCTGCAGACGTTCGCACTTTCGGAGCAGGGCTGCGAAAGGAGCCTGACAGGGACACCAACTTTCCCAGGCTACGTTTGAAGTTTGAGGTGGCAAGACAAGCAAGCAGCCCCATTATCTGTGCCTCTGTGCGAGCACTGCCATGGGCAGATGAGGCTGAGCAACAGCTTTCCAGGCTAGCCTCTTCTGGCTGCCAGCTATCTGCAGACATTCGCATTTTCGGAGCAGGGCTAGGAATGGTGCCTGGCAGGCACACCCTCCAATCCCAGGCTACGTTTGAAGTTTGAGGTGGCAAGACAAGCAAGCTTCCCCATTATCTGTGCCTCTGTGCGAGCACTGCCATGGGCAGATGAGGCTGAGCAACAGCTTTCCAGGCTAGCCCCTTCTGGCTGCCAGCTATCTGCAGACGTTCTCACTTTCGGAGCAGGGCTGCCAAAGGAATCTGGCTGGGACACTAACTTTCCCAATTTACGTTTGAAGTTTGAGGTGGCAAGACAAGCAAGCAGCCCCACTCTCTGTGCCTCTGTGCGAGCACTGCCATGGGCAGATGAGGCTGAGCAACAGATTTCCAGGATAGAACCTTCTGGCTGCCAGCTATCTGCAGACGTTCGCATTTCAAGAGCAGGGCTGCGAAAGGAGCCTGGCTGGGACACCACCATTCCCAGCATGCGTTTGAAGTTCAAGTGGCAAGACAAGCAAGCAGCCCCATTCTCTGTGCCTCTGTGCGAACAGTGCCATGGGCAGATGAGGCTGAGCAACAGCTTTCCAGGCTAGCCCCTTCTGGCTGCCAGCTATCTGCAGACGTTCGCACTTTCGGAGCAGGGCTGCGAAAGGAGCCTAGCAGGTACACCATCTTTCCCAGGCTACGTTTGAAGTTTGAGGTGGCAAGACAAGCAAGCAGCCCCATTCTCTGTGCCTCTGTGCGAGCACTGCCATGGGCAGATGAGGCTGAGCAACAGCTTTCCAGGCTAGCCTCTTCTGGCTGCCAGCTATCTGCAGACATTCGCATTTTCGGAGCAGGGCTAGGAATGGTGCCTGGCAGGCACAGCCTCCAATCCCAGGCTACGTTTGAAGTTTGAGGTGGCAAGATAAGCAAGCAGCCCCATTCTCTGTGCCTCTGTGCGAGCACTGCCATGGGCAGATGAGGCTGAGCAACAGCTTTCCAGGATAGCCCCTTCTGCCAGCCAGCTATCTGCAGACGTTCGCATTTCAAGAGCAGTGCTGCGAAAGGAGCCTAGCAGGTACACCATCTTTCCCAGGTTACGTTTGAAGTTTGAGGTGGCAAGACAAGCAAGCAGCCCCATTCTCTGTGCCTCTGTGCGAGCAGTGCCATGGGCAGATGAGGCTGAGCAACAGCTTTCCAGGCTAGCCCCTTCTGGCTGCCAGCTATCTGCAGAAGTTCGCACTTTCGGAGCAGGGCTGCGAAAGGAGTCTGGCTGGGACACAGACTTTCCCAGGTTAGGTTTGAAGTTTGAGGTGGCAAGACAAGCAAGCAGCCCCATTCTCTGTGCCTCTGTGCGAGCACTGCCATGGGCAGATGAGGCTGAGCAACAGCTTTCCAGGCTAGCACCTTCTGCCTGCCAGCTATCTGCAGAGGTTCGCATTTCAAGAGCAGGGCTGCGAAAGGAGCCTAGCAGGTACACCATCTTTCCCAGGCTACGTTTGAAGTTTGAGGTGGCAAGACAAGCAAGCAGCCCCATTCTCTGTGCCTCTGTGCGAGCACTGCCATGGGCAGATGAGGCTGAGCTACAGCTTTCCAGGCTAGCCCCTTCTGCCTGCCAGATATCTGCAGACATTCGCATTTTCGGAGCAGGTCTGCGAAAGGAGCCTGGCAGGCACCCCCTCCATTCCCAGGCTACGTTTGAAGTTTGAGGTGGCAAGAAAAGCAAGCAGCCGCATTCTCTGTGCCTCTGTGCGAGCAGTGCCATGGGCAGATGAGGCTGAGCAACAGCTTTCCAGGCTAGCACCTTCTGGCTGCCAGCTATCTGCAGACGTTCGCACTTTCGGAGCAGGGCTGCGAAAGGAGCCTGGCTGGGACACCAACTTTCCCAGGCTACGTTTGAAGTTTGAGGTGGCAAGACAAGCAAGCAGCCCCATTATCTGTGCCTCTGTGCGAGCAGTGCCATGGGCAGATGAGGCTGAGCAACAGCTTTCCAGGATAGCCCCTTCTGGCTGCCAGCTATCTAAAGACGTTCGCACTTTCGGAGCAGGGCTGCGAAAGGAGTCTGGCTGGGAAACCAACTTTCCCAATTTACGTTTGAAGTTTGAGGTGGCAAGACAAGCAAGCAGCCCCACTCTCTGTGCCTCTGTGCGAGCACTGCCATGGGCAGATGAGGCTGAGCAACAGATTTCCAGGATAGAACCTTCTGGCTGCCAGCTATCTGCAGACGTTCGCATTTCAAGAGCAGGGCTGCGAAAGGAGCCTGGCTGGGACACCACCATTCCCAGCATGCGTTTGAAGTTCAAGTGGCAAGACAAGCAAGCAGCCCCATTCTCTGTGCCTCTGTGCGAACAGTGCCATGGGCAGATGAGGCTGAGCAACAGCTTTCCAGGCTAGCACCTTCTGCCTGCCAGCTAGCTGCAGACGTTCGCACTTTCGAGCAGGGCTGCGAAAGGAGTCTGGCTGGGACACCAACTTTCCCAGGCTACGTTTGAAGTTTGAGGTGACAAGACAAGCAAGCAGCTATAGTCTCTGTGCCGCTGTGCGAGCACTGCCATGGGCAGATGAGGCTGAGCAACAGCTTTCCAGGCTAGCACCTTCTGGCTGCCAGCTATCTGCAGACGTTCGCATTTTCGGAGCAGGGCTGCGAAAGGAGCCTGGCTGTGACACCGACTTTCCCAGGCTACGTTTGAAGTTTGAGGTGGCAAGACAAGCAAGCAGCCCCATTCTCTGTGCCTCTGTGCGAGCACTGCCATGGACAGATGAGGCTGAGCAACAGCTTTCCAGGCTAGCCCCTTCTGCCTGCCAGATATCGGCAGACGTTCGCATTTCAAGAGCAGGGCTGCGAAAGGAGCCTAGCAGGTACACCATCTTTCGCAGGTTACGTTTGAAGTTTGAGGTGGCAAGACAAGCAAGCAGCCCCAGTCTCTGTGCCTCTGTGCGAACAGTGCCATGGGCAGATGAGGCTGAGCAACAACTTTCCAGGCTAGCACCTTCTGGCTGCCAGCTATCTGCAGACGTTCGCACTTTCGGAGCAGGGCTGCGAAAGGAGCCTGGCAGGTACACCATCTTTCCCAGGCTACGTTTGAAGTTTGAGGTGGCAAGACAAGCAAGCAGCCCCATTCTCTGTG
The DNA here is from genome assembly GCF_030867145.1 of Opisthocomus hoazin. NCBI lineage: Eukaryota > Metazoa > Chordata > Aves > Opisthocomiformes > Opisthocomidae > Opisthocomus > Opisthocomus hoazin. The sequence continues at coordinate 3,320,805 of NC_134433.1, forward strand.
CCTCTGTGCGAGCAGTGCCATGGACAGATGAGGCTGAGCAACAGCTTTCCAGGCTAGCCTCTTCTGGCTGCCAGCTATCTGCAGACATTCGCATTTTCGGAGCAGGGCTAGGAATGGTGCCTGGCAGGCACACCCTCCAATCCCAGGCTACGTTTGAAGTTTGAGGTGGCAAGACAAGCAAGCAGCCCCATTCTCTGTGCCTCTGTGCGAGCAGTGCCATGGGCAGATGAGGCTGAGCAACAGCTTTCCAGGCTAGCACCTTCTGGCTGCCAGCTATCTGCAGATGTTCGCACTTTCGGAGCAGGGCTGCGAAAGGAGCCTGGCTGGGACACCACCATTCCCAGCATGCGTTTGAAGTTCAAGTGGCAAGACAAGCAAGCAGCCCCATTCTCTGTGCCTCTGTGCGAGCAGTGCCATGGGCAGATGAGGCTGAGCAACAGCTTTCCAGGCTAGCCCCTTCTGGCTGCCAGCTATCTGCAGACGTTCGCACTTTCGGGGCAGGGCTGCGAAAGGAGCCTAGCAGGTACACCATCTTTCCCAGGCTACGTTTGAAGTTTGAGGTGGCAAGACAAGCAAGTAGCCCCATTCTCTGTGCCTCTGTGCGAGCACTGCCATGGGCAGACGAGGCTGAGCAACAGCTGTCCAGGCTAGCCCCTTCTGGCTGCCAGCTATCTGCAGACGTTCGCACTTTCGGAGCAGGGCTGCGAAAGGAGCCTGGCTGGGACACCAACTTTCCCAGGTTACGTTTGAAGTTTGAGGTGGCAAGACAAGCAAGCAGCCCCATTCTCTGTGCCTTTGTGCGAGCAGTGCCATGGGCAGATGAGGCTGAGCAACAGCTTTCCAGGCTAGACCCTTCTGCCTGCCAGCTATCTGCAGACGTTCGCATTTCAAGAGCAGGGCTGCGAAAGGAGCCTAGCAGGTACACCATCTTTCCCAGGCTACGTTTCAAGTTTGAGGTGGCAAGACAAGCAAGCAGCCCCATTCTCTGTGCCTCTGTGCGAGCACTGCCATGGGCAGATGAGGCTGAGCAACAGCTTTGCAGGATAGCCCTTTCTGGCTTCCAGCTATTGGCAGACGTTCTCCCTTTCGGAGCAGGGCTGCGGAAGGAGCCTGGCAGGGACACCAACTTTCCCAGGCTACGTTTGAAGTTTGAGGTGGCAAGACAAGCAAGCAGCCCCATTCTCTGTGCCTCTGTGCGAGCACTGCCATGGGCAGATGAGGCTGAGCAACAGCTTTCCAGGCTAGCCTCTTCTGGCTGCCAGCTATCTGCAGACATTCGCATTTTCGGAGCAGGGCTAGGAATGGTGCCTGGCAGGCACACCCTCCAATCCCAGGTCTACGTTTGAAGTTTGAGGTGGCAAGATAAGCAAGCAGCCCCATTCTCTGTGCCTCTATGCGAACAGTGCCATGGACAGATGAGGCTGAGGAACAGCTTTCCAGGCTAGCCCCTTCTGCCTGCCAGCTATCTGCAGACTTTCGCACTTTCGGAGCAGGGCTGCGAAAGGAGCCTGGCTGGGACACCAACTTTCCCAGGCTACGTTTGAAGTTTCAGGTGGCAAGACAAGCAAGCAGCCCCATTATCTGTGCCTCTGTGCGAGCACTGCCATGGGCAGATGAGGCTGAGCAACAGCTTTCCAGGATAGCCCTTTCTGGCTGCCAGCTATCTGCAGACGTTCGCAGTTTCGGAGCAGGGCTGTGATAGGAGCCTGACTGTGACACCGACTTTCCCAGCATACGTTTGAAGTTTGAGGTGGCAAGACAAGAAAGCAGCTCCATTCTCTGTGCCTCTGTGCGAGCACTGCCATGGGCAGATGAGGCTGAGCAACAGCTTTCCAGGCTAGCCCCTTCTGCCTGCCAGCTATCTGCAGACGTTCGCATTTCAAGAGCAGGGCTGCGAAAGGAGCGTAGCAGGTACACCATCTTTCCCAGGTTACGTTTGAAGTTTGAGGTGGCAAGACAAGCAAGCAGCCCCATTCTCTGTGCCTCTGTGCGAGCACTGCCATGGGCAGATGAGGCTGAGCAACAGCTTTCCAGGCTAGCCCCTTCTGGCTGCCAGCTATCTGCAGACGTTCGCACTTTCGGAGCAGGGCTGCGAAAGGAGCCTGGCTGGGACACCAACTTTCCCAGGCTACGTTTGAAGTTTGAGGTGGCAAGACAAGCAAGCAGCCCCATTCTCTGTGCCTCTGTGCGAGCACTGCCATGGGCAGATGAGGCTGAGCAACAGCTTTCCATTCTAGCCTCTTCTGGCTGCCAGCTATCTGCAGACATTCGCATTTTCGGAGCAGGGCTAGGAATGGTGCCTGGCAGGCACACCCTCCAATCCCAGGCTACGTTTGAAGTTTGAGGTGGCAAGATAAGCAAGCAGCCGCATTCTCTGTGCGTCTGTGCGAGCACTGCCATGGGCAGATGAGGCTGAGCAACAGCTTTCCAGGCTAGCCCCTTCTGCCTGCCAGCTATCTGCAGACTTTCGCACTTTCGGAGCAGGGCTGCGAAAGGAGCCTAGCAGGTACACCATCTTTCCCAGGCTGCTTTTGAAGTTTGAGTTGGCAAGACAAGCAAGCAGCCCCATTCTCTGTGCCTCTGTGCGAGCACTGCCATGGGTAGATGAGGCTGAGCAACAGCTTTCCAGGCTAGCACCTTCTGGCTGCCAGCTATCTGCAGACGTTCGCACTTTCGGAGCAGGGCTGCGAAAGGAGCCTGGCTGGGACACCAACTTTCCCAGGCTACGTTTGAAGTTTGAGGTGGCAAGACAAGCAAGCAGCCCCAGTCTCTGTGCCTCTGTGCGAACAGTGCCATGGGCAGATGAGGCTGAGCAACAGCTTTCCAGGCTAGCACCTTCTGGCTGCCAGCTATCTGCAGACGTTCGCACTTTCGGAGCAGGGCTGCGAAAGGAGTCTGGCTGGGACACCAACTTTCCCAGGCTACGTTTGAAGTTTGAGGTGACAAGACAAGAAGCAGCTATAGTCTCTGTGCCTCTGTGCGAGCACTGCCATGGGCAGATGAGGCTGAGCAACAGCTTTCCAGGCTAGCCTCTTCTGGCTGCCAGCTATCTGCAGACATTCGCATTTTCGGAGCAGGGCTAGGAATGGTGCCCGGCAGGCACACTCTCCAATCCCAGGTTACGTTTGAAGTTTGAGGTGGCAAGACAAGCAAGCAGCCCCATTCTCTGTGCCTCTGTGCGAGCAGTGCCATGGGCAGATGAGGCTGAGCAACAGCTTTCCAGGCTAGCCCCTTCTGGCTGCCAGCTATCTGCAGACGTTCGCACTTTCGGGGCAGGGCTGCGAAAGGAGCCTAGCAGGTACACCATCTTTCCCAGGCTACGTTTGAAGTTTGAGGTGGCAAGACAAGCAAGTAGCCCCATTCTCTGTGCCTCTGTGCGAGCACTGCCATGGGCAGACGAGGCTGAGCAACAGCTGTCCAGGCTAGCCCCTTCTGGCTGCCAGCTATCTGCAGACGTTCGCACTTTCGGAGCAGGGCTGCGAAAGGAGCCTGGCTGGGACACCAACTTTCCCAGGTTACGTTTGAAGTTTGAGGTGGCAAGACAAGCAAGCAGCCCCATTCTCTGTGCCTTTGTGCGAGCAGTGCCATGGGCAGATGAGGCTGAGCAACAGCTTTCCAGGCTAGACCCTTCTGCCTGCCAGCTATCTGCAGACGTTCGCATTTCAAGAGCAGGGCTGCGAAAGGAGCCTAGCAGGTACACCATCTTTCCCAGGCTACGTTTCAAGTTTGAGGTGGCAAGACAAGCAAGCAGCCCCATTCTCTGTGCCTCTGTGCGAGCACTGCCATGGGCAGATGAGGCTGAGCAACAGCTTTGCAGGATAGCCCTTTCTGGCTTCCAGCTATTGGCAGACGTTCTCCCTTTCGGAGCAGGGCTGCGGAAGGAGCCTGGCAGGGACACCAACTTTCCCAGGCTACGTTTGAAGTTTGAGGTGGCAAGACAAGCAAGCAGCCCCATTCTCTGTGCCTCTGTGCGAGCACTGCCATGGGCAGATGAGGCTGAGCAACAGCTTTCCAGGCTAGCCTCTTCTGGCTGCCAGCTATCTGCAGACATTCGCATTTTCGGAGCAGGGCTAGGAATGGTGCCTGGCAGGCACACCCTCCAATCCCAGGTCTACGTTTGAAGTTTGAGGTGGCAAGATAAGCAAGCAGCCCCATTCTCTGTGCCTCTATGCGAACAGTGCCATGGACAGATGAGGCTGAGGAACAGCTTTCCAGGCTAGCCCCTTCTGCCTGCCAGCTATCTGCAGACTTTCGCACTTTCGGAGCAGGGCTGCGAAAGGAGCCTGGCTGGGACACCAACTTTCCCAGGCTACGTTTGAAGTTTCAGGTGGCAAGACAAGCAAGCAGCCCCATTATCTGTGCCTCTGTGCGAGCACTGCCATGGGCAGATGAGGCTGAGCAACAGCTTTCCAGGATAGCCCTTTCTGGCTGCCAGCTATCTGCAGACGTTCGCAATTTCGGAGCAGGGCTGTGATAGGAGCCTGACTGTGACACCGACTTTCCCAGCATACGTTTGAAGTTTGAGGTGGCAAGACAAGAAAGCAGCTCCATTCTCTGTGCCTCTGTGCGAGCACTGCCATGGGCAGATGAGGCTGAGCAACAGCTTTCCAGGCTAGCCCCTTCTGCCTGCCAGCTATCTGCAGACGTTCGCACTTTCGGAGCAGGGCTGCGAAAGGAGCCTAGCAGGTACACCATCTTTCCCAGGCTGCGTTTGAAGTTTGAGGTGGCAAGACAAGCAAGCAGCCCCATTCTCTGTGCCTCTGTGCGAGCAGTGCCATGGGTAGATGAGGCTGAGCAACAGCTTTGCTGGCTAGCACCTTCTGGCTGCCAGCTATCTGCAGACGTTCGCACTTTCGGAGCAGGGCTGCGAAAGGAGCCTGGCTGGGACACCAACTTTCCCAATCTACGTTTGAAGTTTGAGGTGGCAAGACAAGCAAGCAGCCCCAGTCTCTGTGCCTCTGTGCGAACAGTGCCATGGGCAGATGAGGCTGAGCAACAGCTTTCCAGGCTAGCACCTTCTGCCTGCCAGCTATCTGCAGACGTTCGCACTTTCGGAGCAGGGCTGCGAAAGAAGTCTGGCTGGGACACCAACTTTCCCAGGCTACGTTTCAAGTTTGAGGTGACAAGACAAGCAAGCAGCTATAGTCTCTGTGCCTCTGTGCGAGCACTGCCATGGGCAGATGAGGCTGAGCAAGAGCTTTCCAGGCTAGCACCTTCTGCCTGCCAGATATCTGCAGACGTTCGCACTTTCGGAGCAGGGCTGCGAAAGGAGCCTGGCTGTGACACCGACTTTCCCAGGTTACGTTTGAAGTTTGAGGTGGCAAGACAAGCAAGCAGCCCCATTCTCTGTGCCTCTGTGCGAGCACTGCCATGGACAGATGAGGCTGAGCAACAGCTTTCCAGGCTAGCCCCTTCTGCCTGCCAGATATCGGCAGACGTTCGCATTTCAAGAGCAGGGCTGCGAAAGGAGCCTAGCAGGTACACCATCTTTCCCAGGTTACGTTTGAAGTTTGAGGTGGCAAGACAAGCAAGCAGCCCCAGTCTCTGTGCCTCTGTGCGAGCACTGCCATGGGCAGATGAGGCTGAGCAACAGCTTTCCAGGCTAGCACCTTCTGGCTGCCAGCTATCTGCAGACGTTCGCACTTTCGGAGCAGGGCTGCGAAAGGAGTCTGGCTGGGACACCAACTTTCCCAGGCTACGTTTGAAGTTTGAGGTGACAAGACAAGAAGCAGCTATAGTCTCTGTGCCTCTGTGCGAGCACTGCCATGGGCAGATGAGGCTGAGCAACAGCTTTCCAGGCTAGCCCCTTCTGGCTGCCAGCTATCTGCAGACGTTCGCACTTTCGGAGCAGGGCTGCGAAAGGAGCCTGGCTGTGACACCGACTTTCCCAGGTTACGTTTGAAGTTTGAGGTGGCAAGACAAGCAAGCAGCCCCATTCTCTGCGCCTCTGTGGGAGCACTGCCATGGGCAGATGAGGCTGAGCAACAGCTTTCCAGGCTAGCCCCTTCTGCCTGCCAGATATCTGCAGACGTTCGCATTTCAAGAGCAGGGCTGCGAAAGGAGCGTAGCAGGTACACCATCTTTCCCAGGTTACGTTTGAAGTTTGAGGTGGCAAGACAAGCAAGCAGCCCCATTCTCTGTGCCTCTGTGCGAGCACTGCCATGGGCAGATGAGGCTGAGCAACAGCTTTCCAGGCTAGCCCCTTCTGGCTGCCAGCTATCTGCAGACGTTCGCACTTTCGGAGCAGGGCTGCGAAAGGAGCCTGGCTGGGACACCAACTTTCCCAGGCTACGTTTGAAGTTTGAGGTGGCAAGACAAGCAAGCAGCCCCATTCTCTGTGCCTCTGTGCGAGCACTGCCATGGGCAGATGAGGCTGAGCAACAGCTTTCCATTCTAGCCTCTTCTGGCTGCCAGCTATCTGCAGACATTCGCATTTTCGGAGCAGGGCTAGGAATGGTGCCTGGCAGGCACACCCTCCAATCCCAGGCTACGTTTGAAGTTTGAGGTGGCAAGATAAGCAAGCAGCCGCATTCTCTGTGCGTCTGTGCGAGTACTGCCATGGGCAGATGAGGCTGAGCAACAGCTTTCCAGGCTAGCCCCTTCTGCCTGCCAGCTATCTGCAGACTTTCGCACTTTCGGAGCAGGGCTGCGAAAGGAGCCTAGCAGGTACACCATCTTTCCCAGGCTGCTTTTGAAGTTTGAGTTGGCAAGACAAGCAAGCAGCCCCATTCTCTGTGCCTCTGTGCGAGCACTGCCATGGGTAGATGAGGCTGAGCAACAGCTTTCCAGGCTAGCACCTTCTGGCTGCCAGCTATCTGCAGACGTTCGCACTTTCGGAGCAGGTCTGCGAAAGGAGCCTGGCTGGGACACCAACTTTCCCAGGCTACGTTTGAAGTTTGAGGTGGCAAGACAAGCAAGCAGCCCCAGTCTCTGTGCCTCTGTGCGAACAGTGCCATGGGCAGATGAGGCTGAGCAACAGCTTTCCAGGCTAGCACCTTCTGGCTGCCAGCTATCTGCAGACGTTCGCACTTTCGGAGCAGGGCTGCGAAAGGAGTCTGGCTGGGACACCAACTTTCCCAGGCTACGTTTGAAGTTTGAGGTGACAAGACAAGAAGCAGCTATAGTCTCTGTGCCTCTGTGCGAGCACTGCCATGGGCAGATGAGGCTGAGCAACAGCTTTCCAGGCTAGCCTCTTCTGGCTGCCAGCTATCTGCAGACATTCGCATTTTCGGAGCAGGGCTAGGAATGGTGCCCGGCAGGCACACTCTCCAATCCCAGGTTACGTTTGAAGTTTGAGGTGGCAAGACAAGCAAGCAGCCCCATTCTCTGTGCCTCTGTGCGAGCAGTGCCATGGGTAGATGAGGCTGAGCAACAGCTTTCCAGGCTAGCACCTTCTGGCTGCCAGCTATCTGCAGACGTTCGCACTTTCGGAGCAGGGCTGCGAAAGGAGCCTGGCTGGGACACCAACTTTCCCAGGTTACGTTTGAAGTTTGAGGTGGCAAGACAAGCAAGCAGCCCCAGTCTCTGTGCCTCTGTGCGAACAGTGCCATGGGCAGATGAGGCTGAGCAACAGCTTTCCAGGCTAGCCCCTTCTGGCTGCCAGCTATCTGCAGACGTTCGCACTTTCGGAGCAGGGCTGCGTAAGGAGCCTGGCTGGGACACCAACTTTCCCAGGCTACGTTTGAAGTTTGAGGTGGCAAGACAAGCAAGCAGCCCCATTCTCTGTGCCTCTGTGCGAGCACTGCCATGGGCAGATGAGGCTGAGCAACAGCTTTCCATTCTAGCCTCTTCTGGCTGCCAGCTATCTGCAGACATTCGCATTTTCGGAGCAGGGCTAGGAATGGTGCCTGGCAGGCACAGCCTCCAATCCCAGGCTACGTTTGAAGTTTGAGGTGGCAAGATAAGCAAGCCGCCGCATTCTCTGTGTCTCTGTGCGAGCACTGCCATGGGCAGATGAGGCTGAGCAACAGCTTTCCAGGCTAGCCCCTTCTGCCTGCCAGCTATCTGCAGACTTTCGCACTTTCGGAGCAGGGCTGCCAAAGGAGCCTAGCAGGTACACCATCTTTCCCAGGCTGCGTTTGAAGTTTGAGGTGGCAAGACAAGCAAGCAGCCCCATTCTCTGTGCCTCTGTGCGAGCAGTGCCATGGGTAGATGAGGCTGAGCAACAGCTTTCCAGGCTAGCACCTTCTGGCTGCCAGCTATCTGCAGACGTTCGCACTTTCGGAGCAGGGCTGCGAAAGGAGCCTGGCTGGGACACCAACTTCCCCAATCTACGTTTGAAGTTTGAGGTGGCAAGACAAGCAAGCAGCCCCAGTCTCTGTGCCTCTGTGCGAACAGTGCCATGGGCAGATGAGGCTGAGCAACAGCTTTCCAGGCTAGCACCTTCTGGCTGCCAGCTATCTGCAGACGTTCGCACTTTCGGAGCAGGGCTGCGAAAGGAGTCTGGCTGGGACACCAACTTTCCCAGGCTACGTTTGAAGTTTGAGGTGACAAGACAAGAAGCAGCTATAGTCTCTGTGCCTCTGTGCGAGCACTGCCATGGGCAGATGAGGCTGAGCAACAGCTTTCCAGGCTAGCCCCTTCTGGCTGCCAGCTATCTGCAGACGTTCGCACTTTCGGAGCAGGGCTGCGAAAGGAGCCTGGCTGGGATACCGACTTTCCCAGGTGACGTTTGAAGTTTGAGGTGGCAAGACAAGCAAGCAGCCCCATTCTCTGTGCCTCTGTGCGCGCACTGCCATGGGCAGATGAGGCTGAGCAACAGCTTTCCAGGCTAGCCCCTTCTGGCTGCCAGCTATCTGCAGACTTTCGCACTTTCGGAGCAGGGCTGCGAAAGGAGCCTGGCTGGGACACCAACTTTCCCAGGCTACGTTTGAAGTTTGAGGTGGCAAGACAAGCAAGCAGCCCCATTCTCTGTGCCTCTGTGCGAGCACTGCCATGGGCAGATGAGGCTGAGCAACAGCTTTCCAGGCTAGCCCCTTCTCGCTGCCAGCTATCTGCAGACGTTCGCACTTTCGAAGCAGGGCTGCGAAAGGAGCCTGGCTGGGACACCAACTTTCCCAGGCTACGTTTGAAGTTTGAGGTGGCAAGACAAGCAAGCAGCCCCATTCTCTGTGCCTCTGTGCGAGCAGTGCCATGGGCAGATGAGGCTGAGCAACAGCTTTCCAGGCTAGCCCCTTCTGCCTGCCAGCTATCTGCAGACTTTCGCACTTTCGGAGCAGGGCTGCGAAAGGAGCCTAGCAGGTACACCATCTTTCCCAGGCTGCTTTTGAAGTTTGAGGTGGCAAGACAAGCAAGCAGCCCCATTCTCTGTGCCTCTGTGCGAGCAGTGCCATGGGTAGATGAGGCTGAGCAACAGCTTTCCAGGCTAGCCCCTTCTGGCTGCCAGCTATCTGCAGACGTTCGCACTTTCGGAGCAGGGCTGCGAAAGGAGCCTGGCTGGGACACCAACTTTCCCAATCTACGTTTGAAGTTTGAGGTGGCAAGACAAGCAAGCAGCCCCAGTCTCTGTGCCTCTGTGCGAGCACTGCCATGGGCAGATGAGGCTGAGCAACAGCTTTCCATTCTAGCCTCTTCTGGCTGCCAGCTATCTGCAGACATTCGCATTTTCGGAGCAGGGCTAGGAATGGTGCCCGGCAGGCACACCCTCCAATCCCAGGCTACGTTTGAAGTTTGAGGTGGCAAGATAAGCAAGCAGCCGCATTCTCTGTGCCTCTGTGTGAGCACTGCCATGGGCAGATGAGGCTGAGCAACAGCTTTCCAGGCTAGCACCTTCTGGCTGCCAGCTATCTGCAGACGTTCGCACTTTCGGAGCAGGGCTGCGAAAGGAGCCTGGCTGGGACACCAACTTTCCCAATCTACGTTTGAAGTTTGAGGTGGCAAGACAAGCAAGCAGCCCCAGTCTCTGTGCCTCTGTGCGAGCACTGACATGGGCAGATGAGGCTGAGCAACAGCTTTCCAGGCTAGCCCCTTCTGGCTGCCAGCTATCTGCAGACGTTCGCACTTTCGGAGCAGGGCTGCGAAAGGAGCCTGGCTGGGACACCAACTTTCCCAGGCTACGTTTGAAGTTTGAGGTGGCAAGACAAGCAAGCAGCCCCATTTTCTGTGCCTCTGTGCGAGCACTGACATGGGCAGATGAGGCTGAGCAACAGCTTTCCAGGCTAGCACCTTCTGGCTGCCAGCTATCTGCAGACGTTCGCACTTTCGGAGCAGGGCTGCGAAAGGAGCCTGGCTGGGACACCAACTTTCCCAGGCTACGTTTGAAGTTTGAGGTGACAAGACAAGAAGCAGCTATAGTCTCTGTGCCTCTGTGCGAGCACTGCCATGGGCAGATGAGGCTGAGCAACAGCTTTCCAGGCTAGCCTCTTCTGGCTGCCAGCTATCTGCAGACATTCGCATTTTCGGAGCAGGGCTAGGAATGGTGCCCGGCAGGCACACCCTCCAATCCCAGGTTACGTTTGAAGTTTGAGGTGGCAAGACAAGCAAGCAGCCCCATTCTCTGTGCCTCTGTGCGAGCAGTGCCATGGGTAGATGAGGCTGAGCAACAGCTTTCCAGGCTAGCCCCTTCTGGCTGCCAGCTATCTGCAGACGTTCGCACTTTCGGAGCAGGGCTGCGAAAGGAGCCTGGCTGGGACACCAACTTTCCCAATCTACGTTTGAAGTTTGAGGTGGCAAGACAAGCAAGCAGCCCCAGTCTCTGTGCCTCTGTGCGAGCACTGCCATGGGCAGATGAGGCTGAGCAACAGCTTTCCTTTCTAGCCTCTTCTGGCTGCCAGCTATCTGCAGACATTCGCATTTTCGGAGCAGGGCTAGGAATGGTGCCCGGCAGGCACACCCTCCAATCCCAGGCTACGTTTGAAGTTTGAGGTGGCAAGATAAGCAAGCAGCCGCATTCTCTGTGCCTCTGTGTGAGCACTGCCATGGGCAGATGAGGCTGAGCAACAGCTTTCCAGGCTAGCACCTTCTGGCTGCCAGCTATCTGCAGACGTTCGCACTTTCGGAGCAGGGCTGCGAAAGGAGCCTGGCTGGGACACCAACTTTCCCAATCTACGTTTGAAGTTTGAGGTGGCAAGACAAGCAAGCAGCCCCAGTCTCTGTGCCTCTGTGCGAGCACTGACATGGGCAGATGAGGCTGAGCAACAGCTTTCCAGGCTAGCCCCTTCTGGCTGCCAGCTATCTGCAGACGTTCGCACTTTCGGAGCAGGGCTGCGAAAGGAGCCTGGCTGGGACACCAACTTTCCCAGGCTACGTTTGAAGTTTGAGGTGGCAAGACAAGCAAGCAGCCCCAGTCTCTGTGCCTCTGTGCGAACAGTGCCATGGGCAGATGAGGCTGAGCAACAGCTTTCCAGGCTAGCACCTTCTGGCTGCCAGCTATCTGCAGACGTTCGCACTTTCGGAGCAGGGCTGCGAAAGGAGTCTGGCTGGGACACCAACTTTCCCAGGCTACGTTTGAAGTTTGAGGTGACAAGACAAGAAGCAGCTATAGTCTCTGTGCCTCTGTGCGAGCACTGCCATGGGCAGATGAGGCTGAGCAACAGCTTTCCAGGCTAGCCCCTTCTGCCTGCCAGCTATCTGCAGACATTCGCATTTTCGGAGCAGGGCTAGGAATGGTGCCCGGCAGGCACACCCTCCAATCCCAGGTTACGTTTGAAGTTTGAGGTGGCAAGACAAGCAAGCAGCCCCATTCTCTGTGCCTCTGTGCGAGCAGTGCCATGGGTAGATGAGGCTGAGCAACAGCTTTCCAGGCTAGCACCTTCTGGCTGCCAGCTATCTGCAGACGTTCGCACTTTCGGAGCAGGGCTGCGAAAGGAGCCTGGCTGGGACACCAACTTTCCCAATCTACGTTTGAAGTTTGAGGTGGCAAGACAAGCAAGCAGCCCCAGTCTCTGTGCCTCTGTGCGAACAGTGCCATGGGCAGATGAGGCTGAGCAACAGCTTTCCAGGCTAGCACCTTCTGGCTGCCAGCTATCTGCAGACGTTCGCACTTTCGGAGCAGGGCTGCGAAAGGAGTCTGGCTGGGACACCAACTTTCCCAGGCTACGTTTGAAGTTTGAGGTGACAAGACAAGAAGCAGCTATAGTCTCTGTGCCTCTGTGCGAGCACTGACATGGGCAGATGAGGCTGAGCAACAGCTTTCCAGGCTAGCCCCTTCTGGCTGCCAGCTATCTGCAGACGTTCGCACTTTCGGAGCAGGGCTGCGAAAGGAGCCTGGCTGGGATACCGACTTTCCCAGGTTACGTTTGAAGTTTGAGGTGGCAAGACAAGCAAGCAGCCCCATTCTCTGTGCCTCTGTGCGCGCACTGCCATGGGCAGATGAGGCTGAGCAAGAGCTTTCCAGGCTAGCCCCTTCTGGCTGCCAGCTATCTGCAGACTTTCGCACTTTCGGAGCAGGGCTGCGAAAGGAGCCTGGCTGGGACACCAACTTTCCCAGGCTACGTTTGAAGTTTGAGGTGGCAAGACAAGCAAGCAGCCCCATTCTCTGTGCCTCTGTGCGAGCACTGCCATGGGCAGATGAGGCTGAGCAACAGCTTTCCAGGCTAGCCCCTTCTGGCTGCCAGCTATCTGCAGACGTTCGCACTTTCGGAGCAGGGCTGCGAAAGGAGCCTGGCTGGGACACCAACTTTCCCAGGCTACGTTTGAAGTTTGAGGTGGCAAGACAAGCAAGCAGCCCCATTCTCTGTGCCTCTGTGCGAGCAGTGCCATTGGTAGATAAGGCTGAGCAACAGCTTTCCAGGCTAGCACCTTCTGGCTGCCAGCTATCTGCAGACGTTCGCACTTTCGGAGCAGGGCTGCGAAAGGAGCCTGGCTGGGACACCAACTTTCCCAATCTACGTTTGAAGTTTGAGGTGGCAAGACAAGCAAGCAGCCCCATTCTCTGTGCCTCTGTGCGAGCAGTGCCATGGACAGATGAGGCTGAGCAACAGCTTTGCTGGCTAGCACCTTCTGGCTGCCAGCTATCTGCAGACGTTCGCACTTTCGGAGCAGGGCTGCGAAAGGAGTCTGGCTGGGACACCAACTTTCCCAGGCTACGTTTGAAGTTTGAGGTGACAAGACAAGAAGCAGCTATAGTCTCTGTGCCTCTGTGCGAGCACTGACATGGGCAGATGAGGCTGAGAAACAGCTTTCCAGGCTAGCCCCTTCTGGCTGCCAGCTATCTGCAGACGTTCGCACTTTCGGAGCAGGGCTGCGAAAGGAGCCTGGCTGGGATACCGACTTTCCCAGGTTACGTTTGAAGTTTGAGGTGGCAAGACAAGCAAGCAGCCCCATTCTCTGTGCCTCTGTGCGAGCACTGCCATGGGCAGATGAGGCTGAGCAACAGCTTTCCAGGCTAGCCCCTTCTGGCTGCCAGCTATCTGCAGACTTTCGCACTTTCGGAGCAGGGCTGCGAAAGGAGCCTGGCTGGGACACCAACTTTCCCAGGCTACGTTTGAAGTTTGAGGTGGCAAGACAAGCAAGCAGCCCCATTCTCTGTGCCTCTGTGCGAGCACTGCCATGTGCAGATGAGGCTGAGCAACAGCTTTCCAGGCTAGCCCCTTCTGCCTGCCAGATATCTGCAGACGTTCGCATTTCAAGAGCAGGGCTGCGAAAGGAGCCTAGCAGGTACACCATCTTTCCCAGGTTACGTTTGAAGTTTGAGGTGGCAAGACAAGCAAGCAGCCCCATTCTCTGTGCCTCTGTGCGAGCACTGCCATGGGCAGATGAGGCTGAGCAACAGCTTTCCAGGCTAGCCCCTTCTGGCTGCCAGCTATCTGCAGACGTTCGCACTTTCGGAGCAGGGGCGCGAAAGGAGCCTGGCTGGGATACCAACTTTCCCAGGCTACGTTTGAAGTTTGAGGTGGCAAGACAAGCAAGCAGCCCCATTCTCTGTGCCTCTGTGCGAGCACTGCCATGGGCAGATGAGGCTGAGCAACAGCTTTCCAGGCTAGCCTCTTCTGGCTGCCAGCTATCTGCAGACATTCGCATTTTCGGAGCAGGGCTAGGAATGGTGCCTGGCAGGCACACCCTCCAATCCCAGGCTACGTTTGAAGTTTGAGGTGGCAAGACAAGCAAGCAGCCGCATTCTCTGTGCCTCTGTGCGAGCACTGCCATGGGCAGATGAGGCTGAGCAACAGCTTTCCAGGCTAGCCCCTTCTGGCTGCCAGCTATCTGCAGACGTTCGCACTTTCGGAGCAGGGCTGTGATAGGAGCCTGGCTGGGACACCAACTTTCCCAATCTACGTTTGAAGTTTGAGGTGGCAAGACAAGCAAGCAGCCCCATTTTCTGTGCCTCTGTACGAGCAGTGCCATGGGTAGATGAGGCTGAGCAACAGCTTTCCAGGCTAGCCCCTTCTGGCTGCCAGCTATCTGCAGACGTTCGCACTTTCGGAGCAGGGCTGTGATAGGAGCCTGGCTGGGACACCAACTTTCCCAGGCTACGTTTGAAGTTTGAGGTGGCAAGACAAGCAAGCAGCCCCATTCTCTGTGCCTCTGTGCGAGCACTGCCATGGGCAGATGAGGCTGAGCAACAGCTTTCCAGGCTAGCCTCTTCTGGCTGCCAGCTATCTGCAGACATTCGCATTTTCGGAGCAGGGCTAGGAATGGTGCCCGGCAGGCACACCCTCCAATCCCAGGTTACGTTTGAAGTTTGAGGTGGCAAGACAAGCAAGCAGCCCCATTCTCTGTGCCTCTGTGCGAGCAGTGCCATGGGTAGATGAGGCTGAGCAACAGCTTTCCAGGCTAGCCCCTTCTGGCTGCCAGCTATCTGCAGACGTTCGCACTTTCGGAGCAGGGCTGCGAAAGGAGCCTGGCTGGGACACCAACTTTCCCAATCTACGTTTGAAGTTTGAGGTGGCAAGACAAGCAAGCAGCCCCAGTCTCTGTGCCTCTGTGCGAGCACTGCCATGGGCAGATGAGGCTGAGCAACAGCTTTCCATTCTAGCCTCTTCTGGCTGCCAGCTATCTGCAGACATTCGCATTTTCGGAGCAGGGCTAGGAATGGTGCCCGGCAGGCACACCCTCCAATCCCAGGCTACGTTTGAAGTTTGAGGTGGCAAGATAAGCAAGCAGCCGCATTCTCTGTGCCTCTGTGTGAGCACTGCCATGGGCAGATGAGGCTGAGCAACAGCTTTCCAGGCTAGCACCTTCTGGCTGCCAGCTATCTGCAGACGTTCGCACTTTCGGAGCAGGGCTGCGAAAGGAGCCTGGCTGGGACACCAACTTTCCCAATATACGTTTGAAGTTTGAGGTGGCAAGACAAGCAAGCAGCCCCAGTCTCTGTGCCTCTGTGCGAGCACTGACATGGGCAGATGAGGCTGAGCAACAGCTTTCCAGGCTAGCCCCTTCTGGCTGCCAGCTATCTGCAGACGTTCGCACTTTCGGAGCAGGGCTGTGATAGGAGCCTGGCTGGGACACCAACTTTCCCAATCTACGTTTGAAGTTTGAGGTGGCAAGACAAGCAAGCAGCCCCATTTTCTGTGCCTCTGTACGAGCAGTGCCATGGGTAGATGAGGCTGAGCAACAGCTTTCCAGGCTAGCCCCTTCTGGCTGCCAGCTATCTGCAGACGTTCGCACTTTCGGAGCAGGGCTGTGATAGGAGCCTGGCTGGGACACCAACTTTCCCAGGCTACGTTTGAAGTTTGAGGTGGCAAGACAAGCAAGCAGCCCCATTCTCTGTGCCTCTGTGCGAGCACTGCCATGGGCAGATGAGGCTGAGCAACAGCTTTCCAGGCTAGCCTCTTCTGGCTGCCAGCTATCTGCAGACATTCGCATTTTCGGAGCAGGGCTAGGAATGGTGCCCGGCAGGCACACCCTCCAATCCCAGGTTACGTTTGAAGTTTGAGGTGGCAAGACAAGCAAGCAGCCCCATTCTCTGTGCCTCTGTGCGAGCAGTGCCATGGGTAGATGAGGCTGAGCAACAGCTTTCCAGGCTAGCCCCTTCTGGCTGCCAGCTATCTGCAGACTTTCGCACTTTCGGAGCAGGGCTGCGAAAGGAGCCTGGCTGGGACACCAACTTTCCCAATCTACGTTTGAAGTTTGAGGTGGCAAGACAAGCAAGCAGCCCCATTCTCTGTGCCTCTGTGCGAGCACTGCCATGGGCAGATGAGGCTGAGCAACAGCTTTCCAGGCTAGCCCCTTCTGGCTGCCAGCTATCTGCAGACATTCGCATTTTCGGAGCAGGGCTAGGAATGGTGCCCGGCAGGCACACCCTCCAATCCCAGGTTACGTTTGAAGTTTGAGGTGGCAAGACAAGCAAGCAGCCCCATTCTCTGTGCCTCTGTGCGAGCACTGCCATGGGCAGATGAGGCTGAGCAACAGCTTTCCATTCTAGCCTCTTCTGGCTGCCAGCTATCTGCAGACGTTCGCATTTTCGGAGCAGGGCTAGGAATGGTGCCCGGCAGGCACACCCTCCAATCCCAGGCTACGTTTGAAGTTTGAGGTGGCAAGATAAGCAAGCAGCCGCATTCTCTGTGCCTCTGTGTGAGCACTGCCATGGGCAGATGAGGCTGAGCAACAGCTTTCCAGGCTAGCACCTTCTGGCTGCCAGCTATCTGCAGACGTTCGCACTTTCGGAGCAGGGCTGCGAAAGGAGCCTGGCTGGGACACCAACTTTCCCAATATACGTTTGAAGTTTGAGGTGGCAAGACAAGCAAGCAGCCCCAGTCTCTGTGCCTCTGTGCGAGCACTGACATGGGCAGATGAGGCTGAGCAACAGCTTTCCAGGCTAGCCCCTTCTGGCTGCCAGCTATCTGCAGACGTTCGCACTTTCGGAGCAGGGCTGCGAAAGGAGCCTGGCTGCGATACCAACTTTCCCAGGTTACGTTTGAAGTTTGAGGTGGCAAGACAAGGAAGCAGCCCCATTCTCTGTGCCTCTGTGCGAGCACTGCCATGTGCAGATGAGGCTGAGCAACAGCTTTCCAGGCTAGCCCCTTCTGGCTGCCAGCTATCTGCAGACTTTCGCACTTTCGGAGCAGGGCTGCGAAAGGAGCCTGGCTGGGACACCAACTTTCCCAGGCTACGTTTGAAGTTTGAGGTGGCAAGACAAGCAAGCAGCCCCATTCTCTGTGCCTCTGTGCGAGCACTGCCATGGGCAGATGAGGCTGAGCAACAGCTTTCCAGGCTAGCCCCTTCTGCCTGCCAGCTATCTGCAGACGTTCGCACTTTCGGAGCAGGGCTGCGAAAGGAGCCTGGCTGGGACACCATCTTTCCCAGGCTACGTTTGAAGTTTGAGGTGGCAAGACAAGCAAGCAGCCCCAGTCTCTGTGCCTCTGTGCGAGCACTGCCATGGGCAGATGAGGCTGAGCAACAGCTTTCCATTCTAGCCTCTTCTGGCTGCCAGCTATCTGCAGACATTCGCATTTTCGGAGCAGGGCTAGGAATGGTGCCCGGCAGGCACACCCTCCAATCCCAGGCTACGTTTGAAGTTTGAGGTGGCAAGATAAGCAAGCAGCCGCATTCTCTGTGCCTCTGTGTGAGCACTGCCATGGGCAGATGAGGCTGAGCAACAGCTTTCCAGGCTAGCACCTTCTGGCTGCCAGCTATCTGCAGACGTTCGCACTTTCGGAGCAGGGCTGCGAAAGGAGCCTGGCTGGGACACCAACTTTCCCAATATACGTTTGAAGTTTGAGGTGGCAAGACAAGCAAGCAGCCCCAGTCTCTGTGCCTCTGTGCGAGCACTGACATGGGCAGATGAGGCTGAGCAACAGCTTTCCAGGCTAGCCCCTTCTGGCTGCCAGCTATCTGCAGACGTTCGCACTTTCGGAGCAGGGCTGCGAAAGGAGCCTGGCTGGGACACCAACTTTCCCAATCTACGTTTGAAGTTTGAGGTGGCAAGACAAGCAAGCAGCCCCATTTTCTGTGCCTCTGTACGAGCAGTGCCATGGGTAGATGAGGCTGAGCAACAGCTTTCCAGGCTAGCCCCTTCTGGCTGCCAGCTATCTGCAGACGTTCGCACTTTCGGAGCAGGGCTGTGATAGGAGCCTGGCTGGGACACCAACTTTCCCAGGCTACGTTTGAAGTTTGAGGTGGCAAGACAAGCAAGCAGCCCCATTCTCTGTGCCTCTGTGCGAGCACTGCCATGGGCAGATGAGGCTGAGCAACAGCTTTCCAGGCTAGCCTCTTCTGGCTGCCAGCTATCTGCAGACATTCGCATTTTCGGAGCAGGGCTAGGAATGGTGCCCGGCAGGCACACCCTCCAATCCCAGGTTACGTTTGAAGTTTGAGGTGGCAAGACAAGCAAGCAGCCCCATTCTCTGTGCCTCTGTGCGAGCAGTGCCATGGGTAGATGAGGCTGAGCAACAGCTTTCCAGGCTAGCCCCTTCTGGCTGCCAGCTATCTGCAGACTTTCGCACTTTCGGAGCAGGGCTGCGAAAGGAGCCTGGCTGGGACACCAACTTTCCCAATCTACGTTTGAAGTTTGAGGTGGCAAGACAAGCAAGCAGCCCCATTCTCTGTGCCTCTGTGCGAGCACTGCCATGGGCAGATGAGGCTGAGCAACAGCTTTCCAGGCTAGCCTCTTCTGGCTGCCAGCTATCTGCAGACATTCGCATTTTCGGAGCAGGGCTAGGAATGGTGCCCGGCAGGCACACCCTCCAATCCCAGGTTACGTTTGAAGTTTGAGGTGGCAAGACAAGCAAGCAGCCCCATTCTCTGTGCCTCTGTGCGAGCACTGCCATGGGCAGATGAGGCTGAGCAACAGCTTTCCATTCTAGCCTCTTCTGGCTGCCAGCTATCTGCAGACGTTCGCATTTTCGGAGCAGGGCTAGGAATGGTGCCCGGCAGGCACACCCTCCAATCCCAGGCTACGTTTGAAGTTTGAGGTGGCAAGATAAGCAAGCAGCCGCATTCTCTGTGCCTCTGTGTGAGCACTGCCATGGGCAGATGAGGCTGAGCAACAGCTTTCCAGGCTAGCACCTTCTGGCTGCCAGCTATCTGCAGACGTTCGCACTTTCGGAGCAGGGCTGCGAAAGGAGCCTGGCTGGGACACCAACTTTCCCAATATACGTTTGAAGTTTGAGGTGGCAAGACAAGCAAGCAGCCCCAGTCTCTGTGCCTCTGTGCGAGCACTGACATGGGCAGATGAGGCTGAGCAACAGCTTTCCAGGCTAGCCCCTTCTGGCTGCCAGCTATCTGCAGACGTTCGCACTTTCGGAGCAGGGCTGCGAAAGGAGCCTGGCTGCGATACCAACTTTCCCAGGTTACGTTTGAAGTTTGAGGTGGCAAGACAAGGAAGCAGCCCCATTCTCTGTGCCTCTGTGCGAGCACTGCCATGTGCAGATGAGGCTGAGCAACAGCTTTCCAGGCTAGCCCCTTCTGGCTGCCAGCTATCTGCAGACTTTCGCACTTTCGGAGCAGGGCTGCGAAAGGAGCCTGGCTGGGACACCAACTTTCCCAGGCTACGTTTGAAGTTTGAGGTGGCAAGACAAGCAAGCAGCCCCATTCTCTGTGCCTCTGTGCGAGCACTGCCATGGGCAGATGAGGCTGAGCAACAGCTTTCCAGGCTAGCCCCTTCTGCCTGCCAGCTATCTGCAGACGTTCGCACTTTCGGAGCAGGGCTGCGAAAGGAGCCTGGCTGGGACACCATCTTTCCCAGGCTACGTTTGAAGTTTGAGGTGGCAAGACAAGCAAGCAGCCCCATTCTCTGTGCCTCTGTGCGAGCACTGCCATGGGCAGATGAGGCTGAGCAACAGCTTTCCAGGCTAGCCTCTTCTGGCTGCCAGCTATCTGCAGACATTCGCATTTTCGGAGCAGGGCTAGGAATGGTGCCCGGCAGGCACACCCTCCAATCCCAGGATACGTTTGAAGTTTGAGGTGGCAAGACAAGCAAGCAGCCCCATTCTCTGTGCCTCTGTGCGAGCAGTGCCATGGGTAGATGAGGCTGAGCAACAGCTTTGCTGGCTAGCACCTTCTGGCTGCCAGCTATCTGCAGACGTTCGCACTTTCGGAGCAGGGCTGCGAAAGGAGTCTGGCTGGGACACCAACTTTCCCAGGCTACGTTTGAAGTTTGAGGTGACAAGACAAGAAGCAGCTATAGTCTCTGTGCCTCTGTGCGAGCACTGACATGGGCAGATGAGGCTGAGCAACAGCTTTCCAGGCTAGCCCCTTCTGGCTGCCAGCTATCTGCAGACGTTCGCACTTTCGGAGCAGGGCTGCGAACGGAGCCTGGCTGGGATACCGACTTTCCCAGGTTACGTTTGAAGTTTGAGGTGGCAAGACAAGCAAGCAGCCCCATTCTCTGTGCCTCTGTGCGAGCACTGCCATGGGCAGATGAGGCTGAGCAACAGCTTTCCAGGCTAGCCTCTTCTGGCTGCCAGCTATCTGCAGACTTTCGCACTTTCGGAGCAGGGCTGCGAAAGGAGCCTGGCTGGGACACCAACTTTCCCAGGCTACGTTTGAAGTTTGAGGTGGCAAGACAAGCAAGCAGCCCCATTCTCTGTGCCTCTGTGCGAGCACTGCCATGGGCAGATGAGGCTGAGCAACAGCTTTCCAGGCTAGCCTCTTCTGGCTGCCAGCTATCTGCAGACATTCGCATTTTCGGAGCAGGGCTAGGAATGGTGCCCGGCAGGCACACCCTCCAATCCCAGGTTACGTTTGAAGTTTGAGGTGGCAAGACAAGCAAGCAGCCCCATTCTCTGTGCCTCTGTGCGAGCAGTGCCATGGGTATATGAGGCTGAGCAACAGCTTTCCAGGCTAGCACCTTCTGGCTGCCAGCTATCTGCAGACGTTCGCACTTTCGGAGCAGGGCTGCGAAAGGAGCCTGGCTGGGACACCAACTTTCCCAATCTACGTTTGAAGTTTGAGGTGGCAAGACAAGCAAGCAGCCCCAGTCTCTGTGCCTCTGTGCGAGCACTGCCATGGGCAGATGAGGCTGAGCAACAGCTTTCCATTCTAGCCTCTTCTGGCTGCCAGCTATCTGCAGACATTCGCATTTTCGGAGCAGGGCTAGGAATGGTGCCCGGCAGGCACACCCTCCAATCCCAGGCTACGTTTGAAGTTTGAGGTGACAAGACAAGAAGCAGCTATAGTCTCTGTGCCTCTGTGCGAGCACTGCCATGGACAGATGAGGCTGAGCAACAGCTTTCCAGGCTAGCCCCTTCTGGCTGCCAGCTATCTGCAGACTTTCGCACTTTCGGAGCAGGGCTGCGAAAGGAGCCTAGCAGGTACACCATCTTTCCCAGGCTGCGTTTGAAGTTTGAAGTGGCAAGACAAGCAAGCAGCCCCATTTTCTGTGCCTCTGTGCGAGCAGTGCCATGGGTAGATGAGGCTGAGCAACAGCTTTCCAGGCTAGCACCTTCTGGCTGCCAGCTATCTGCAGACGTTCGCACTTTCGGAGCAGGGCTGCGAAAGGAGCCTGGCTGGGACACCAACTTTCCCAATCTACGTTTGAAGTTTGAGGTGGCAAGACAAGCAAGCAGCCCCAGTCTCTGTGCCTCTGTGCGAACAGTGCCATGGGCAGATGAGGCTGAGCAACAGCTTTCCAGGCTAGCCCCTTCTGGCTGCCAGCTATCTGCAGACGTTCGCACTTTCGGAGCAGGGCTGCGAAAGGAGTCTGGCTGGGACACCAACTTTCCCAGGCTACGTTTGAAGTTTGAGGTGACAAGACAAGAAGCAGCTATAGTCTCTGTGCCTCTGTGCGAGCACTGCCATGGGCAGATGAGGCTGAGCAACAGCTTTCCAGGCTAGCACCTTCTGGCTGCCAGCTATCTGCAGACGTTCGCACTTTCGGAGCAGGGCTGCGAAAGGAGCCTGGCTGGGATACCGACTTTCCCAGGTTACGTTTGAAGTTTGAGGTGGCAAGACAAGCAAGCAGCCCCATTCTCTGTGCCTCTGTGCGAGCACTGCCATGGGCAGATGAGGCTGAGCAACAGCTTTCCAGGCTAGCCCCTTCTGGCTGCCAGCTATCTGCAGACGTTCGCACTTTCGGAGCAGGGCTGCGAAAGGAGTCTGGCTGGGACACCAACTTTCCCAGGCTACGTTTGAAGTTTGAGGTGGCAAGACAAGCAAGCAGCCCCATTCTCTGTGCCTCTGTGCGAGCACTGCCATGGGCAGATGAGGCTGAGCAACAGCTTTCCAGGCTAGCCCCTTCTGCCTGCCAGCTATCTGCAGACGTTCGCACTTTCGGAGCAGGGCTGCGAAAGGAGCCTGGCTGGGACACCAACTTTCCCAGGCTACGTTTGAAGTTTGAGGTGGCAAGACAAGCAAGCAGCCCCATTCTCTGTGCCTCTGTGCGAGCACTGCCATGGGCAGATGAGGCTGAGCAACAGCTTTCCAGGCTAGCCTCTTCTGGCTGCCAGCTATCTGCAGACATTCGCATTTTCGGAGCAGGGCTAGGAATGGTGCCCGGCAGGCACACCCTCCAATCCCAGGTTACGTTTGAAGTTTGAGGTGGCAAGACAAGCAAGCAGCCCCATTCTCTGTGCCTCTGTGCGAGCAGTGCCATGGGTAGATGAGGCTGAGCAACAGCTTTCCAGGCTAGCACCTTCTGGCTGCCAGCTATCTGCAGACGTTCGCACTTTCGGAGCAGGGCTGCGAAAGGAGCCTGGCTGGGACACCAACTTTCCCAATCTACGTTTGAAGTTTGAGGTGGCAAGACAAGCAAGCAGCCCCAGTCTCTGTGCCTCTGTGCGAACAGTGCCATGGGCTGATGAGGCTGAGCAACAGCTTTGCTGGCTAGCACCTTCTGGCTGCCAGCTATCTGCAGACGTTCGCACTTTCGTAGCAGGGCTGCGAAAGGAGTCTGGCTGGGACACCAACTTTCCCAGGCTACGTTTGAAGTTTGAGGTGACAAGACAAGAAGCAGCTATAGTCTCTGTGCCTCTGTGCGAGCACTGACATGGGCAGATGAGGCTGAGCAACAGCTTTCCAGGCTAGCCCCTTCTGGCTGCCAGCTATCTGCAGACGTTCGCACTTTCGGAGCAGGGCTGCGAAAGGAGCCTGGCTGGGATACCGAGTTTCCCAGGTTACGTTTGAAGTTTGAGGTGGCAAGACAAGCAAGCAGCCCCATTCTCTGTGCCTCTGTGCGAGCACTGCCATGGGCAGATGAGGCTGAGCAACAGCTTTCCAGGCTAGCCCCTTCTGGCTGCCAGCTATCTGCAGACTTTCGCACTTTCGGAGCAGGGCTGCGAAAGGAGCCTGGCTGGGACACCAACTTTCCCAGGCTACGTTTGAAGTTTGAGGTGGCAAGACAAGCAAGCAGCCCCATTCTCTGTGCCTCTGTGCGAGCACTGCCATGGACAGATGAGGCTGAGCAACAGCTTTCCAGGCTAGCCCCTTCTGCCTGCCAGATATCTGCAGACGTTCGCATTTCAAGAGCAGGGCTGCGAAAGGAGCCTTGCAGGTACACCATCTTTCCCAGGCTACGTTTGAAGTTTGAGGTGGCAAGACAAGCAAGCAGCCCCATTCTCTGTGCCTCTGTGCGAGCACTGCCATGGGCAGATGAGGCTGAGCAACAGCTTTCCAGGCTAGCCCCTTCTGCCTGCCAGATATCTGCAGACGTTCGCACTTTCGGAGCAGGGCTGCGAAAGGAGCCTGGCTGGGATACCAACTTTCCCAGGCTACGTTTGAAGTTTGAGGTGGCAAGACAAGCAAGCAGCCCCATTCTCTGTGCCTCTGTGCGAGCACTGCCATGGGCAGATGAGGCTGAGCAACAGCTTTCCAGGCTAGCCTCTTCTGGCTGCCAGCTATCTGCAGACATTCGCATTTTCGGAGCAGGGCTAGGAATGGTGCCTGGCAGGCACACCCTCCAATCCCAGGCTACGTTTGAAGTTTGAGGTGGCAAGATAAGCAAGCAGCCGCATTCTCTGTGCCTCTGTGCGAGCACTGCCATGGGCAGATGAGGCTGAGCAACAGCTTTCCAGGCTAGCCCCTTCTGCCTGCCAGCTATCTGCAGACTTTCGCACTTTCGGAGCAGGG